>NC_134571.1:89703146-90034646 GCF_050947875.1 Dermacentor variabilis | reverse complement strand
CGTACAGCCACGCAGCAAGCCTTGTATTCTTTTCCCCGTTTTTTTCCGACATTTCTGGAACACTCGCAGGCACAGAAAGAAAGTTTTAAACTGCAAAGCATATCAGAAAACGTGCACGTACATAGAAAACGGCAGGAGCAGACGAAGATAATGGCAGCCGAAGCGATAAGAGCGAGAGCGCCACCATTGGCGCAACAAATGAAGCGACCAGGTAAAGATATAAGATGCCGAAAAAGAAAATAGCCAAAAGCACATTTTATTTTTACACATAATTGCATCACTTCTCTTTACTGTTATGTAGGTTGAAAAGATAGAGTCGCATATGCGAAAGTTATTGAATTTTCCTTTGGCTACCGGTGTCATGGCGACGCTTTATTGCCAATACCGAAACTAGCCTCACTTTCCGCTCACTGAGTGGGGTGCTTGTGCAACGTTGTCTAACGTCATTTGGGGAGGCGGCACTTGTCTAAGGTTCGCACCAGCTTCGCTGTTACATCCGCTTTCACAGTGTGGAATGGAAGCATATTTTTACAGTGGAGCTGTTAGAACCTCGCTGGGTTTCTCTTCGCGTCTACAGCTTCGCCGAGCTGGGGGAGGGAGAGCTGAGAGAGAGTGAAACCAGAGTATACAAAAAAGAAAATTCGCAGTTCCACCCGAAACGCGAAGCACCGATTGCGATAAGAAATTAGCAGATAGCTGTACGAAGTAAGCACAGTAGTTTTATCGGCCGTATAAACTTGTAAACATTCGCCTACCAACTGAATTAACGATGATATAATATGTAAGCGTGACTCAACGAGGACGTAGAATGAAACAGACACACAGAGACAGCGCTGTCCTTATGTGTCTGCTTCTTCCTACGTCCTTGTTCAGTTGCGCTTACACATTCTATATCATGCATTCAACCCAACTAGCCCGTCAACGTGCTTTAACTAAATTAACCAGCACGGTGTCACGCGCGCGCAGGCAAACATGAATACATCTCTTTCGATGTGCGCGGAAACTCGCTCCGAAAATTCTGGAGTTTGGAATTGCGGCAGCAGCAGCCAGCCAATTGACCTCCGCGCATCTGAAGCTCCAACGCGAACGAAATGTCGAAAGCACTGCGCATACGAAGCTACCGGTGCTACGAGCACTACGCGCCCGCGCACTACGTCCCGACATGGCCGGCGTTAGTGACATCAAGGACCACAGCAGCAGCAGCAGCAGCAGCGGAAAGTCGAAGAAAGAGGCAAAGAGTGGGCAATGCAGAAGCAGCAGCAGCAGCAGCAGCAGCAGCAGCTTCGACGTGTTGCCTAAACACTCCTTATGCTTGCACAGCTCCTAGATTTCTTCGCTGGTCATGCCGTTCGTCTCCGGGCTATGGCGTGCCCTGCACCGGTCGAACACGTGGTTATTACCAGCAATTCGTCATGGTTCAGCCATATTGTTTAGGCGTATGATTGGCGTGAATTTCCTGGGCACATTCTTTCTTCTCCGGTGATACTGCGCACTCCCGTGGATGCTCCTAGCATGGCAACTCCAACAGGTGACGCCATCGGATCGGCCGCGCCAAGCTTCATCAGTATAAAAGCTCTGTCGTTCCAGCGCCCCCACAGGGGCCAATGCAGCAGCAGCAGCAGCCGCAGCAGGGGCAGCAGCTTCAGCATGTTGCCTAAACGCTTCTTCTCTCTTGCGCAAGTACGTTATTTGGACAACTCGTACTGTATCCGATCCGATAATCGATTCCTGCTGCTGCTGTGCTGCCCACACAGTTGTTCGCGTAGTAGTCTAGAAACTGTAAATAGTGCTGTGACAGCTTTGTTACCTTTCAAAATGAGTCTTTTGGCATCTGGCGATATTGAGCCATACCCTGGCCCAAGGAAAAGGAAATGTCGCAATCTTTATCTGGCACAAGTAGCATGACTGCCTCCATTAATGATGTACTGTCTAAATTGAGCAGAATTTAAACAGATATCGCTGATTTAATAAAGCGCATGCTCAGCTTGGAAACTCAACTGAGTACTTTAAGTTTATTTTAAACTGATGTTAATACTGTCAAAAAACAGTAACTGATTTGGAATACAACGTCTCCAGTTTGCTATGTAAAGTAGATGAACTAGAAAACAGAGGTAGGAGAAACAAGTTGATCGTGTACGGCCTAAATGCACAATACGGGGAGACAAACGACAGTCTCTTGAATGTCATCAAAAAATATGTTTTCAAAGAAAGGCTTGGAGTTACTATTAATAACATGGAAGCATGCCACAGGCTAGGAAGGAAAAAGAAAAAAGACGCCCCGTAATTTTAAGGTTCTTGGACAATCGCGATAAAAGTTCAGTGCTGGAAAAAGTGCAGAAAGCTTAAAGGGACAAGGCTTCCTATAACAGATGACTTTTCTTTGAAAGTTCGGGAGATAAGAAAAAATTATGGAAAGCTCACAAGAGGAACCTGATCAAGGCTCCGAAGTTAAAGTAGTTTTTGATAGATGCAGCATAGATATTGAAATGTTTGTGTGGGATGTGGAAAAGTACAAACGCTGTAAGCTAAAACGAAGGAGCAAATGACATGCAAACCGTTGCCAACCACCATTCACCGGCTTAAACCTTAACTGATGCAGCGTTGTCAACGAAGTCGAACAGCTTGGCATCCTTAGCTCGCTTGACACCGATATAGCACTATTGACGGAAACCTGATTAAATGAAGATATATATATGATAGCGAATTTGTCCCGATAAACTACAGAATAGTGCGCAAAGACCGGGATGGTAGAGGAGGGGGCGTAGCCATTCTTTTTAAACATTCCCTTCAAATTTTAAGAATGCCGCACACCTCGGGAGTAGAAAGCATTTTCTGCAACTTTTGTATTAACAATGTCAAATACATTCTTGGTGCCGTATACAGGTCCCCTAACTCGGCTGTTGCAAACTTGGAATGCTTAAGAGAATACACGTAACCGATTTAAAACAAGCGGATAAACTAATCATAACCGGTGATTTTAACCTGCCGAATGTCAACTGGAGCACATTCACCTCCCGCTTCACCATAAATATTGATAGTGTAATGATTGATATTGCTTTTACCTTTGAATTATTACAGGTAGTTAAGGATTCCACTAGAATCCACAAAAATTCAAATGCAGTTCTCTATTTTTTGTAAGTGAAGATATGCAAGATGGTGTCTCATGTATGGTCATAGACGGCATTTCAGATCACCAAGCAGTAGTGCTGTCGTCGCAATGTGCCCCTCGCAGTAAAAGTGATAACATTCAGTATTACCCGAATTTTTCTCGTGCAGATGACGTGTCTGTAATTGATACACTAGCATCTCATCTGGATGACGCTTAAGATAACACTGCTAGAATGAACGATCTGCGGCTTTAATTTAAAGGCATTACATTCAACTGTGTGCAACAAGTTGTTCCAAAGAATGCGAGGAAGGCTACAAATTTCCCGGGAGACGCTGCGCCAGCCACGCAAGCTTCAATGGCTTAAAAATCGCGCAGAACGGAGAACGGAGAAAGCGTCAAATATTTTAAAAGAAATTATCATAAATTATAAACAGAATCACCTTAATGTACAGCTTCCTAGTTTGTGAAAACGTTTCCAGGCAGGTTCTGGAGGACGATGACTCATTCTTCTTCCCTTTCCGATATGTTTATAATGGATGGTAAGAGTGTACACGAGGAGCAGGTTGTGTGTTGTGCTTTTAACAATCATTTCAGTAGTGCATTCACAAAGGATGATGGTTGTCTGCCTTCTTTCTACATGGATTTGCCTTCCATTCCTGATATTGTTATTTCTGAGCATGGTATATGTCACTTACTGTTGAAAATTGATAAAGAGAAGTCCCCCAGTCCAGATGGTATACCAAATGCCTTCTTAAAGCGGTATGCTGAGTGATGTGCGAAATACTTGGAAATTTTATTTAGTAAATCGCTTCAGGATGGCATGCGGCCAGATGGCTGGAAAACAGCAATAATCAAGCCCTTACATTAATCAGGAGACAATAATTGCACAAAGAACTATCGACCGATTTCTCTGACTTCGACGACACGCAGCATTTTCGAACACACAATCTGTAAGCATGTAATTCGTTTCCTTGATGAGCATCGCTTATTGACTAACGCTCAACACGGATTTCGGCAGGGCTTTTCCACAAGCACTCAGCTAGTAGAAGCAATTCGCAATTTTGCCAACACAATAAACAATAGAAAACAAACCGATGCCATATTCATGCATTTCAGTAAAGAATTCGACAAAGTAGCCCACAGCAAATTACTTTATAAAATCAGTTTTATACTATAAGCTATAAGCATTTAAAATGGATATAAGCGTACCTAACCAACCGTTCCGAATTCCTTAGGATAAACCAGACTTCCTCCGACACGTTACCTGTTGCTTCTGGCGTTCCCCAGGGATCCGTTCTGGGTCCTCTTTTATTCTTGCTTTATATAGATGACATTGGCAGTAATCTATCTGTCAAAATTAAACTTTACGGGGATTACTGTATATTATATGATGTAATTGACTCACCCCAAGATCTAATCAGGCTAAATAGCGACATTGGCAAAATAGTTGCATGTTGCCATCAATGGCAAATGTCTATTAACTATGAAAAAACCATCTTTATGAGAATAACCCTAAAGTAAAAGCCCCTTCACTTCCGCTATTTCGCCAAGAACACTTATATCTCCGAAGTATCTCACTGTAAATATCTCGGCCTCTCACAATCTTTCCTGGTCAAAACATACTGACACTGTAATGGCTAATTGTCTTCGCAAATTGTTCGCCCTCAGACGGTCCTTGAAATTTTCGACACCAGCTTTCCGCCTCACGGCATATAATACAATAGTTCGTCCTACTTTAGAATATGCAATAATCCCTTGGAACCTCAACACAAAAACCAATATTCAAAAATTATAAAGAATTCAAAAGAAAGCTGTCCGATTTATCCACAATTCTTACGGTCGAACTTCTATAACAGATATTAAACATAGTGGCTTCTCTTCGAGAACAGAAGAAAATCGTGTTTCCCGATTACAATTCTTTTTTCAGCTAATGAATGGCCACTACCATATTGATACCTCGCACACCTTAACACCTTTACCTGGTTGAGCTAGTCGTCATAAACAATCCCTAGCAGTAACACCGCATAACAGCTGCTTCAAATACTCTTATTTTACAAGAACGATAGTTGATTAAAATAAACTTCCTGGTGAAGTCGTTACACTAAATTATTTATCCAGGTTTCAGGCACTCCTGCCTTCTTGACTCTATCGCACATAGTTTATTTGCTCCTGTCTTCATGCATTCTGCCCTTCTTGCCGTGTTGAATTCAAGTGGCGGAATGATTGCTAGTACTGTATGTTTCTATGAATGTGCTTGTACGTTCCCATCCTGCTAAAATTTCGTAAAAGGTCGCAGTATCTATAAATAAATAAAGCTTCGCTTTAAAAGGTGCAGCCTACCGCGTGCATAAAAAAGACTGTCATCCGCCGCAGCACCACCAGTCGTACATTGAGAGGAGGGGGTCTTCTGTGTTTGCCGCAAGATGGCTCTGCGTGTGCGGAAAGCGCAGAAGAAATGTAGCGGAAACGCCCTTCGCTACTCGTGTAACTGCGACTTCTGTAAGTTACATGGTCATAATTACCGATATACACCGCAGTATCACTTTCTACGGCGCGTTTCTAAGGCAACACCGCATTCACTACAAGCGCTTTTGTACCGCTTTGAAGCATCGAACTCGTGGCTGAGTGGTAGCGTCTCCGTCTCACACTCCGGAGACCCTGGTTGGGTTCCCACCTCGCCCATCTTACAAGTTGTTTTTTATTCATGAAGTGCCTCCCGGAATTTATCGCTCACGGCCAACGCCGCCGATGCCGACCCCGACGCCGTCGACACCGGCTTTTCTGCGACACGAGCTTCTTAACGCTGTCGCGTTAAAATGTGTGAGGAACGCACTTCGAACGCCGTCGCCCATCGAAACCGACGCGTCCCGTTCCCGACCGCTAGCGCAGTTCGGCTGACACATTCTATGGCTGAATGTCTCAGCCAAACTATGACTGAGACATTTGCTCCCATTGCAGCCCGCCTGACGTGGTAGGCCGTACATTTTTTTTTACTCCTGTGGCCATGGTTCTGGCTTCAGCTGCTGGCACGAGCGTTGTGCGCATGCGCACATTAGCTTTTCTTCTGAGCAGTCGCGTGTATATCGCACCGCGCGTGCGTACACCGGCCTAAGCTCAATGGAAAGTAAACGTCAAATTAAATGTATCTATACTCGCGGATAACTTTGTTGGGCAACGAAGGAAAAGCATACGGAGGCAAAGCGCGCACAAGTGGGAGCGCTTCTGAAAAGCGTCCCACGTTTTCATCCACGTTAGTTTAAACTGGGGAAGAGAAAACATAAACACCCTATTAGCAACAGTGAAATAACATAAAACACAGCACTGAATGTAAAAGTTTACTTATTTTGCGGCTTTTCCCTTCCGCGTTTGGGCAAATGCGAAACCGTGGCACGCGAAGCTGCGTCCAGTGTCTGCTCCGAGCAACCAAAAGCACTGTCAAACGCTGGCGGACTACTTGGCGCCGTAACACATGTGTAGCAGCCACGCGCCCGTAGCTTTCCCTTCACTGCCAGGGAAAGCTGTCTGCGAGTATAGTTCGTTAATCTGGCGCTAACAAACGCCGACGGAGGCTTCATCTTCATATCACGTGTGGTATCGGCCAGGGCACCTTTTAAAGCGAAAGCTTTACTGGCCGCGAACTTGCGATTTCGCCGTGGCGGTGCTCCGAGAAGGCACATGACGTCACACCGCGTTCGCATCCGCTCGCTTTGCGAGCTGCGTGGCATGCCTGATAACATGTCGGAGGATTGAAAAGGATAGCTCGCGTGCACTGCAACCACCGTTGAGGCGGCAGTATGGACGGCGACAATTCTGATAAGCAGGAGGAGGCCTGGCATCGACATCGGAACGAGATGAAGAGGAAACGAATCGCCCAGGAAACAGACGAAGAGCGCGCCGAACGACTGGCTAAACGCCGCAACATAGCTAGACAACCAGACTAACCTGGACTTGCAATCAAGATTAACCAAGGCTAACCATGCTATGCCTTAGCTTTTTGTTTTCTGCTGTGCAGCAGAAGTTGTCACCTCCACGTATTGTTAGAACCCCGCGCGACGAGATAGAACGCAACGCTAAACCTCGTTATCGCATGCTCCCATTCCTTGTACGATCATTGTTCCTCCACGACTGACCAGCCTCACTTTCTCCAGTAACCTAGTAGAAATAACCGACACGAAAATAGACTTCAGAAAAACAAGCAGAACGGCTTCATACAAGGTTACCATATGGCTCTAGTAGCATCGAAGAGAACTATTGAGCTGCGCAAAGATGAGATCAGCTATACGATGTGACATCTTCTTGACAGGACCTATACGTGTTAACTTGACGTTCTCGTGTTCTTTCTTCTTTGTTCCAGCGCATGCATCGTTTGATCCTGTTTCACCAAACTTTCGCAGGCACTATGTGGACTCTAGATAGACGCACTCCGCTTCTTCACCAAAGAGAGGGAGAGTAAAAGAAAGAAGAGAAAAACAGAAAGATGGCGAAACGTATTCCCGTCGCATGTATCGCTGCATGGAATGCGTGTCTCCATTCGACCTTTCATTCTTGTGCGGGATTTTCGGTAGTGCGAGGGGTCTCACACATCCGACTTTGTATAGAATGCGCTGCCTCACTCTTTGGGGAGCGCAGAAATAGACAAATAAAGTAAGATTAAAATTAAAGAAAGGAAAACATGTTTCGTACTTTCTGGTTCACACAACTTCACCACTGGTTTAGGCTTTCTTTTTCTTTTCTTTCTCTCTTCTAAATATGTCTACGTCTATGTTCCTCTGAATCCCTCCAATGGAAAAAAAAAAGAAACATACTCAAGGATAAGGCAAAATGGGAAAACGGAGGTTCCCCGTTTTCAAAATGAAATTGAGTAGCCTGTTTTTATACTCACCCGAGTGACAGTCTCATTTCCGCCGGTGCGGAAGTTTTCTTTTTTTTTTTTTATTCAGGCTTGCACCAGAAGTCTCTTCCGGCCGCATTTTTGGGAACCCTGACTTATTTCTTCCGCGCTTGTCTTTTGCTTCTCATCTTTTCTTTCATTCGCGCGGCGTGCTTTATTTTCTCGTCATCACGTATGCGCGCTGTTCAGTAGCAGCGTGTAATCTCATTAATTCGACCCATTTTCGTTCTTGACTTTCATGGCTCGAGATTAGATTTCCATTATTTCTCGCCCATAATGCACGACGCGCCGAGAATCGTCTCGTGTTCTCCTGCCGCGATTGCGAAATTGCGGCACGGAAAAATATATTACATTTTCCCGCAACGCAGGCAGCCGAGAACCGTTGCTGTGACTTGCATGGACTCGGACCGAAGTGGAGATGTTTCCTCGGGTTTATTTTTTTAAAATGTAATATGCACTGTTATGCGGGTCAAAAAAAAACGCTAGCCGCCGCGGTGGCTTAGCGGCTGGGGTGTTGCGCTGCCAAGCATAAGGTCGCGGGATCAAATCCCGGCCGCGGCGGCCGCATATTGATGGGGGCGAAATGCAAAAACGCCCGTCCCGTGTATTGAGGGCACGTTAATATATCAAATTCAAAATTAATGCGGAGTTCCCCACTAGGGCGTGCCTCATAATCAAATCGGGATTTGACACGTCAAACCCCAGAATTCAATTTAGAAAAAAACACACTCCTATTGCTATGCGTGCTAAACCGTTTCTCTTCCCAAAATTAATTTAAAGCATGCACGTCAACAGTAAACCCAACAGTATCGATATAATGCTAAGTATCTGTAACTAGTCCCAGAGACAAAAAAAAAAAGATAGATAATTTGAAGTGAGTCCTGTGACTTGAAGCAAGTGCTCCGATATTCTCCCCGCCGATGTCGCAGACGTTTAGGAATATAATATAAAGTTAACGGCCATAGTACTTTATTCTTTTTCAACATTTCGAGTGAATTACGTGCAGCGAAAATATTTAAGCGAAGGCCCATTTCTTCTTCCTTTGCTCTGGTAAGGCGGTGAGAGCCTGGCAGCAGAATAAGCAGAATAGTCTTGTGCACGAATATGTCAAGTCAGAGAAAAAGCTGACTTTTTCATTTCTCTATAGGTTAAATAGCTCTCAAGCATAATATAGCAACGTAAACACAAGAAACCTATAGCGATATACGAGTGGGGAAAATGCTAGAAGTAATGCAGGTCCTCTGAGAACTTCCTCTAAAGACACAAGTCGTTGGGAGAAGTTGACCCATTATTGGAGTTGTAACAAATTGTGACCTCTAAAAACAACTGCAGTGGGCACTGTAGTTTTATGTAAAGATACAGCGAACCTAAAATTGATTTATTGTTCATATAAACTGAAAAAGGGCACTCTATGATTGCAGATAACCTTGATTGCGAAGACTATTTCTTTGAATTCACCATTTATAAGTGAAAAAAGAAACTAGATGTCAGTTTGTTTCTTTTTCACTCCTGTCTGACTCCACACAATCTTGCGCATATGCCTTTGCTACTTACTCTCCAAGCTAGTGAGCGCTGTGAGAGACAGGACCCGGTCCCGCTCCTGAACACCGCTCTTCATGGAAACCAGGCAGGTGCTCAGTGACTTGGAACGCTGCCTTGCAAGCCAGTGGCACCACGGACCCTTGAGGGAGGAGCGCATATTCTCTTAAACAGAGCCGAACTAACGTTAAGAAAGAGAAAGAGAAAGCATTTGGGTCTTTTTGGAAGCTCTTTACAGCAAACGTAGGCAGCGGCACAAAACAGAAAGGCGCAACGCAAACAGCAAAGAAAATGCTAAAGCCCGAGATCACGACAGGTAATGCACTCCTTTCGAACAGGATGGAAAACGCGCTCTAGTGAAGAGGGATAATGTTTGTTTTATGGTGATTTGTGCCTGCCTCTGTGTTTGTACGTGTTTATGTGGGTGTGGAAGTGGATTGAGGAGAGAGAGAGAAGGGGGGGGGGGCGTGTTAGTCACCGTAAAGCACCATAGGCCAGGTCAGCATGGGCTCTATGTAAGCGTGCCAGCGCGTGTCGAGACCCGGGGCGCAACGGACGCCAGCTGCCGTAGACGTGCCGCGTTTCCTGTCGATGGCGCAATCGATGACCTGCTCCTGCATCGGTGCTCAGGGTGTGCACAATCAAGATAAAGCGAATGGCTGAGAGACATAAATGAAAGAGAATGCACATTTGCCACAGCGCCGCGGTCCCATTGGTCCCCAATCGGTTTGGCCGATTTACTTTCGCCGGCGAATAGATGGCGAAGTGGCGACAGTATTCCTAGCAGATAGGCGTGGGTGCACTCACGGCGTGTAAACAGGCGAGCATATGCGGTCATTTGGCCAAGTCTGATAAGTCCCGATCGTTAGAGGTGGCGTTGCTGCGCGCGAGTCTACCAACATCTGCGGAGTACGCACATAAACTACGTCCCCCTTTTTTTTTACGTTTCTTTTCTTCCGCATGCAAACGATAGGACCGGCAGAGCATCACAATATTGAATGTTGAATCTTCTAGACCTGTTCATACGCTTCAAATGTTGTATCTACTGTTAAGAAAGGCGCACGATCATTTCTTCTTGTCATTATGCTGTCTATGTGAGCAAAAGTTTACATTTGACTTTGAGAACAGCGGGGAGGGGGGGGGGGGAGGCAGTAAAGCGACCTGTCTGAATGTGCACGCAAGTTGGAAAACATCTTTGGTCTATTGACGCCTCTATGCAGGTTCATATCTGGTCCACATTTCTCTGTCCACCATAAGGCGGAACTAAAATAACATGTCTTCTTTTCTAAGGAGTGTGCTGGACTGGTCTGGTTGGTACGTCTTTAGGACCGGAAGAAACAGCGCCTGGATGGGCCAAATTGAGGACGACAGACTAGGATCTGAACTAAGAACCACTGGTTTATTGCGGGCAATGCGACATATACAAAACACAGGCTCATCGCAGAAGACCAACAAAATGACGCTACCTGCGCAGAGATGGGATTGAAATCATCACACCATATGCGTCGTCAAAGCAGGCAGTCACATCTCACAACAAAGCTGTTTACCTCTCGCCCCCGTATGCATCCCCCGCATGCGTTCCCAGAGTAGGTACTTTGGTCGGCTTACGTCCGTATCACGGCGCGTGGACAGGAATACGCGGGCAGAACCCAGAGGTAGTGCAGTACTGGGCTGACCCGCGATGGAAGTCAAGCAGGCTTCAAGCGTTCCACCATCTTCCAAAAATAAGTTTAATATCTTGAGCCCAAATAGAACAACATAAATTTGGCTGCGTAAGTGAAACACTGTGTGTGTGTATATATATATATATATATATATATATATGCACGGGAGGTGCGGTGACTGCGGCTGTGCTTGTGTCGGCGTAGTGTAGTGCCGTATTAAAGTTATTTATGATTTCACAATGTATGCAGCCCACGTATGCAGCCTAAACAGCGTCGCTGGTAATCCGCCCCCTGTATGCATGTTGCGACCCCCACGAATCTCTTTAACAAGTGGTTAATCTCGCAGCAATGCTGGGAAACAGAGGGTACACTAACGCGGGAGTTTCCGTGTGACTGGATACCAAACGCTCCGAAAATCTCACGTGCTTTTCGCTCTATGCATCTACCTAATGTTGCGCATTTATCCAAGATAGGCTTGCAGACGCATTCTTTGCAGTGCTGGGCTAAATGACTGGGTGCTGACCTATAGCCATGACGACGCACAGGATAAGGTCACAGCCGTCATACCCTATAACCACGAGGTCTCACACAAAATAAAAACGGTCGCAGATAAAATTGACGTATACGCGTTTCGTTCAGCGCAAAGGACAAATTCTCGTCGCTATGCTACCAAGTTAACAAGGAAGGCCCCAGAAAAGTAGTGTGTGAGAAAAAAACACAGAAAACTTTTTGCTGACTGCGCCTACGCAGTTGTTTATAGCATTCCGTTCATGTGCGAACGTTGTTACGCAGGACAAACAGGCCGATGGTTAAACGACCGGCTGGGAGAGCATTCTTACTCACTAAAAGGGTCAGTGCCCAGTCATTCAGCCCAGCACCGCAAAGGATGCGGCTGCCAGCATATCTTGGGTAAATACTGCACAATATCAGATAGATAAATAGAGAAAAGAGCACGTGAGACATGCGAAGCGTTTTGTATCCAATCACATGGAAACTCCTGCGCCAGTGTGCCCTCCGTTTTCCCGCATAGCTTCGAGATTAACTATTTATTAAAAACGTGACAGCCTCCTTTGACGACGCACGTGATGTGATGATTTCAATCCTATCCCTGCGCAGATACTATGTTTTTGTCGGTCTTCTGCGCTGAACCTGTGTTTTCTATACACTGCATTCCCCGCAATAAACCAGTGGCTGTTAGTTCAGCGCCTAGTCTGTCGTCATGACTTCGCCCCCTCCAAGCGCTGTCTGTTCCCGTCATAAAGTCTTTCCTAAGGTTGTAGGTTACTTCCATCGGGAAAATGGAAATCACGTTTTTGCTTTTCATGTTCGAAGCCTTTCTTTCTTTGTTTGCTTTCGTTGTTTTATCACTTTTTTTGTCAGAACTCAGCGCCTCATGCGATTTCAAACCTTCCGTGTCCACTATAACACTGGCGAGAACAGATGCTGCCACAAGGCTTCGCTCGCACGTGCGCGAGCTTAGACTGACATTGTGAAACAGAAGTGAATTTACCAACGCACGTCTGCACAAATTGTATCCCAGTCTGCAACTCCGTCTCCCGTCAGGGATACCACAAGCGTAAGAAACGATTCTGTTCCGCCTGTAGCTCGGCGCGGCATTCGCGAACGCTTGTTCCTTCACGATTACAATGGCCGACAGCTCTGCTTGCGACAACTGTGGCTACGAAGAGGCGATCAAGTACCTCCTCTGAGACTGTCTGTGATTCCGTCTGCCATATTTTATTCCCTTTCACCATATCCCCTGCACACAGCAGCTAACCGACATTTACACTTACTGACCTTCCTGTGGCAAAGCTGAATAGCATTCTATTTAGAACCTTATTGTACTTGTACCTTTCTTTTGTTGCATGCGTGTAATAAATTATTATTATTATTATTATTATTATTATTATTATTATTATTATTATTATTATTATTATTATTATTATTATTATTATTATTATTATTATTATTATTATTATTATTATTATTATTATTATTATTATTATTATTATTATTATTATCGTCATCATCATAATATAGGACGTTGACAGTTGGTTTTTTTTTTCGTACAAGTTGCAATCTGCGTTTATTGAACTTGCACGTGTTGTTATAACTGAATGTTCAGTTTGTTGAGTGCCACTTAGCGTGATTTCTTTCAATTGAGAAATGATTCTAAGTTAGGTGTCTGTCACACTCCCAGCGAGTTAGGCGCATTGTTCTTAATTCATGTGTGCGGCTGGTAGAGAATTCTCTCACCCTAAAGCGGTTTATGTCACTTAGCAGTAGTTTAGGGCAAAAACCTCTTACATGAAATTGTGGGGCCCAATGCCCAGAAACTGCACGATGTGCTACGAGGAACTTGATAGTGGATGAGTGCAGGTTAATTTTGACTATCTGGGGTTCCTTAATGTGCACCCAATGCACGGTACAAAAGCGTTACTGCATTCCAGCTCCTTCGGAATGCAGCTGCCACGGCCGGGATCGTACCCGCGACCTCGTGCTAAGCATCACAACAACATAGCCACAGTAGTACCGCCACCGGCTTTTGGAAAACAACACGGCAGCGTAAAAGTCTTATAGCAGTAGCTCCGACCAACGTAACTACATTTTATTTCGATGGCCAGAAACCACCATATGTAGCATTTAGCTATGAGTAGGATAAGTCATCGTTTTCTCGCTGTAGGAGCACGGGCGCTGTGGTGACCGTATAAGAAAAACAAGAGCTTATGTTTTACTCCCCCATACGCCTCTCCACGTGTAGGATAGCAAACAGGAGTCAGTGAGGTTAACGTCCCTGCCTGTCCTTCCTCCCTTCTCTCTATCTATCTCTGTTTGGTATTATTTGACTGTAGAATACTTGCGCAGGATGAGGGCACCGGTTGAGTTTCGCTCAGCAACTCCCACTCCAAGGCAAGCGATGTCGGCCGCACAGCAACTACGAGGGAACGGTCGTATAACGATGTACGAAGGATCAATGCCAACCTCATTATGTGAACGGATAAAACCTGGTTTGTTTACCGGTATACTAAAAACTTCAAAGGTCACGCTCGACTGCGCGCTGAATATTGACGAACTCGAGGCTGTCGCACCACGGACACAAAAGCCGAACGCAGTGGCTTTCAGCGCACTTTGTAGCGGATTTGTTTTCGCAAGCATCGATAAACGTGAACCCGGTCGAAACAATCCTCGGCGTCATTAGCTTCGCATTTGTGTCCGACTCAGTGAGTAACGAGTGTGGCGGGCTCATATCGTGAGCTTTAAGTTTAAAAGTTATTGCCATGCATCCACCGTCGTTGTGACAAATTTTCATAGTGACTGACCTGACAACGAGGCTGCCCTCTTTTTTTTTTCAGTAATACTTCGCCTGTCGTTTTTCTGTTGTGCATATTTCCAGCGCGTCTTGCGCAGAGCGCTCTCGTGTCGTTGATATCTGTTCGTCAGCCATTGTTTATTCGCATATTGCAACTGTTGGTCGTTTCCTCGCGCTCTGTGATGCGGTCAACAAACTTTGAATAAGTAAATCATTTCGTTTCGTACTTATGAACTTGTTAAATTATCGGCCATAAAAAAAAACGGGGTTCTTATGCGCAGAATTAAGTACCGCTCATTTGTATGCAGTATGTTCGCTTGAAGATTGATTGGTCTACTATATCGAAAACTATTATTAACGACGGTATTTTGCTACAAAGAAGTTCAGATGTCCAAAGCAAAAAAAAGATAATATTAATTAGAATGGAAGCTTTGAAACATTTACTCATACGGTGGGCGCAGCTAAGAGACTCTTATGAACAGACAGTTATGAGCCTTGGAACGTGCACTAGGTTGCGGGCTGAGCATCGAATATTTGGCATGCTGCTGCGATTACACGCTAAAATAATTAAATTCACTTCCTGTGAATGGGAATAGTCATGGATGCCCGTGGAGGTTGACGCAAATGTGTGGCAATGTTGCGACTGCACTAATGGCACGACGAGGACAGCTCAACGGTAAAAGACTGATAAACCAAATAAACTGAATGTAGAGCATTTAGCTTCACTGCAGAAAAAAAAACTGAACTGGCGGGAACTTTTAGAAATACTGAAAAACTATTTTCGCTCGTCTCTAAATTACGCAAATTTCAGGACGGAAAAATGTCATAATATTTAAGGACACCGGCATTTCTAATCATCCTAAGCACTGTGCCGAAAACTAAAATTTATTTTTCCGCCCAGTTCTGCTGACTGCACTCTCTAAAACGCGGCGTGTTCAATTCGCAGGGGTGTGCTAGATTGCGCTATGTCTGGCTTTTTTCGGCCTAAGTGAGTCGCATGGCACAATTTCGAAATCGCGAAGTTTACTAGTCGCGAATGTGCATAGAGTCCCCAATTCACAAACAATTGGAGTCATGACGTTGTAGGATTTTACAGTAGATGGAGAAATATGTCGAATATAGATAACATTTCGTCCTGAGGGGATTGTCTTCTCCTTCCGCTTGAAAAAAAAAACGCGATAGAACCCATCTCACCATGACTGTCGACGGTAATGAGTTACCATTGCATCAATATAGTGACACAACGTATTGCGACCGTCAAAACTAGTCATGTTTGAGCCATGCGCTGGAGCAAAACTCGTCTTTCAGGCTTTCGTCAGAACACTCGGCGCCATCTAGCACCGCCGCCGCGAAGCCTGCGAACGCTGGCAAACACGTCACGCTGCAACCGCGCTCTTCTCTCGAGCTGCTTTCCTGACGCGTTTCGTCATGTAGCCGAAATTCCGAGAAGTCCGAGGCTAGAAGCATGGCACACCTTTGCCTGCGAACGCTGAGATCTATTCACTCGCTTGCCGCACACTCAGGGGCACATACTCAATGACCCAAGTTGGCGAGACGTTTATTGAAGAGCGGTACTTACTCAATTCGTTCGACATTCTCACTTCGTCAGAGGTGAGACACCTGTTGGCTATTAGATGTTCGCATTCTAGAATACATACGATTCTGCAGAATGGATCGACAAAATTTGCATGCTTCGTGCAGGAGCTTCATTATATAAAAAATAAGCTCCGTAACAACTCCTATCTGCTTTAATATGCGCTCCTTGTTTTTTTCTGCACGGTCTGCATATCCACACCCGGCGGAAAGTACTTAACTTCAACAAGTAGAAAAAAAAACTGCGAAGGTAGTGAGACGTTGCTGAAGTACCAAGTTTCTCCTTGTTGAAAACAGACGTAACAAAGTTGATCTCTTAGTGGTTAGCTGACTCTACAGAAATCACCTGGCTTCAAGTCTAAGAAATTACTACAGCTTCTGCATCCCAGTCGGGTATCGGCAGTTCTTTTTTTCTCTCTAAACCTTCGCTTCAGTAGACTAGGGAATTTTGAATTTACCGCCATCGTCTGAACCACTGTGTCTCCCAGCGCACTGACATCTCAACGACCGTGACGGCTGTCACTATAAGAAGAAATACTTGCGCTTTGAAATCGATGAGTCAACATTCATAACAGTGGTAGTTCCTGGCCCCAACATCCACATCGTATGTTGCTGCTAGGAACCATCATCTTTATAACCCCTGACTCATCATTTTGGAAAACACAAAGAAACCAAAGACCATCGTCATAGCCTGTGATTTGAACACCAACTTCCCGACGAGGGCCTGCAAAAACGAGAATGATGTGTATGAAAGGGCGAAACAATTAAGCAAAAGTGCCGGTCACTCGGACGGACGTTTTCCTGTTGAGCGCGCGCTGTGTAACCCAGTCTGGTTCCCTATTAATCATTGCCACTGTGATTGCCTGTATATGCTACTAATGGTATTTAGATTATCTACGCCTTCTAGTCTACCTGCCGCAGCATGACAGTAATGACACTGTAGGCTTCCAGATCGTATGTACCATCTGTAAGGTTTCGTCATTACATTGTCGTAGTAGCTGGTGAGGATACTTGTTGATATTGAAAATACTGATTTTCTCCGAGTTTATGTAGGCACTGCAGACAGAGGTCGATGTTTCGCCTAATAGTGACCTGAACCGCTTCAGAGATGTCGGATTCGGCTTTGTTCCAATACTTCACCGCGAGTTAACCTACAACACAGAACCGAAGCTTTCCCCGATGTACTGAAATACTGGTTTTGTTCCGGGGGTTCGTTCACTAATGACTACAGCGACATCGGATCATTCGTCCTATGACTGTGTCGGATTGTTTGGAACACTGCGCATTGGGATACTCCAATCATACATGTAATTTGTCTTGTTCGGGCGACATGAGCCGTGTTATTGGATAACTTTGGTCGCCGTACTTAACGAGAAACGGGCTTCGTTAGCCGTTCGCGGGAGGATGTTCTTTATATGGTTCATTATTTAACAGTACTCTTTCTATCATACCTCAATATCTCCGCGCCACAGTTGTCTAACTTCGCATGACAGTGTATGATGTATTCAGACTCGATGACTATAGTAATGGTGTGCCTCTTGCTTGCTCGGTAAGATGCCTTCCATTTGTGTACGTTGCATGTAGCTCGCGTCTCAATCACGCGCTTTTCACGCGCCTTTGCTCGATTTGGTGTATTTTGAGTCATAACTTCTATTGGTTGTTGCTGAGCACATCTGTAAAGCCACCACGCGTATTACAGGTCGAAATAAGTCAATCTGATTTATTTTATTGATACCTCAAAGGTACGAGGGCATTACACGAGGTCTCGCATATTATAATCGACAAAACGGTGGCACCGTGACGGTGACAGTGAAAGGGCCGTCCCCCCTTGGACGAGCACGAAAGCGTTACTCAAAAAAGATCGATGCCGTATCGGGAGATAATGTCCAATGCTACAACGTAAGTTTGAGATCGAAGTATGGATGCGCCTTGGAAGGAAAGAAGTGAACTGGTGAACTGGCCGGCCGCTTTCGCTAACTATATGTCCAGCATCATCATTGGCTGCAATTTGCACTTAAGAATAATTCTGGCGTAAGAGGCTTTTCTGACCAGAGAGAGAAAGAGAGAGAGAAAAGCAAAGGAAAGTGAGGGAAGCTAACCAGAAATTATCTCCAGTTGGCTACTCTGTACTAGGGGGGGGGGGGGGGCAAAGGGATGCGATAGGTGACAGAGAGAAAAGAAAAAGAAATACTCCCCATACGTGGGCCGATCCCGGAGATAGTGCAATGCCGGGCCGAACCGCGGCGGAGGTGAAGCAGGCGTTAAGCACACCCCATAAATGGGCCGATCCCGAAGATAGTCCAATACCGGCTCGACCAGCTATGATGATGGTCTTCGGTTTCTTTGTGTTTTCCAAAATGATGATTCAGGGGTTATAAAGTTGATCGACCCTAATTTACAGCTCCGTATTCCACCCGACCTTCCACCACGTAACAGCACCTTTCTAGTCCGTCTATGGCTTGGAGTAGCCTGTTCAAATGCGTACTCCTTTCTTATCGGAATGGCCAACAGCACATTTTGGGATTTCTGCGCGTGCAATAAAACAATCGCGCACCTTCTTTGTTAATACGTGCTACGGACCCTTGTGGCGTGAGGTTGCTTCGTATGAATAGGCGCTAGTCCATCGTGACACCGAAGGCGATAGTAGCAAAGGCGACCAGTCAGTCACAGAGCTTACTTAAAAAAAGATCTCATTATTCATGACAACTTCATAGTGCAAGAAGACATAAGGAACGACTGCTACGCTATGATAAAAAAATGATCGGCAAACGAACAGTCTTATATGAGCAGACATTTGGGAGAGTTGGTAAAGATAGATGCATGATGGAAATATACAGAGAGCAACTTTACCACGAACCGTAGGAAAGCAAGACGCACACAAGCCTGAACACACAAATATAATTTTGTTGCACACAGACACACACACACACACACAAAAGCATTGTCAATTTGATGTAGAGATGCTTCCTTCCCTATTCGTTCTTCCAGCATGGCGGATACTACAAGGTTGAGTAGCCGTCGCTGTCTGTTCATAATTAACACATATCCGATAATTAACTTTGTAATCAATCACCTTAAAGTCGAGAGAGAGAGAGAGAGAGACTACAGGAATAGGAAAGGCAGGAAGGTCAACCGGACGAGCGTCCGGTTTCCTATCCTACACTGAGAGTGAGGGAAAGGAGGATTAGAAGGAGGCGACTAGGGAGAGGGAGTGAGCGCCGAGTCCACGTCAACGTTGCAATGGGAGTATCGGGGATGGACGCCGTCGGAGGGAAAAACAATTCACATAGTTTGTGATTTTAAAAACGCCATCTGTTGAGATCTACATCGACGAAAATTCGCCTTTTGTCGGTCCGATGCTAAAAATGGGCGCGTAAACAGCGCTGAGAGGAACACCTACGTTATTCTTTAGGTTGTCATGACGTTGAACAGCTCGCAGCTGTGACCTGCTGAGGCGTCCAATCCATCCTCACCCGTTTGCACCGCAAGCGACGGTAGGCGGCCGAGACATGATATTCGCGAGATAAAATGATGGAAGCGCACGCAAGCGATCAACTTTCGTAAAAAAAAAAAGAACAGGAAGAGCCGGAAATCATTTACGGAAATAAACAATCGGAAAGCAAAGTTTCGCTTTCGTAGCGGCAGAAGGCGAATTTCTTGTCGACCGATATATAAACGACGGATGGCGTTATTTAAAAGTGCATAGATTGTTTTTTGCCTCCTCTGGCATCCTTCTCGAGTGTTGCCATTGGAACGTTGGCGTTAAAAGAAGCAACTAAAAAAGTTATTTAACAACTCTGTCTTAATGACGAACGGACAGCGATGGCTACTGGGCCACCTAGATTGCGCCATGCTGGAATAACGAATGGTGAAGAATACATCATTGCATCGCGTAAATCCTACCTTTCTTTTTAATACGTTTCCAATAAGATAGATCGCACTGTATGCACCTGCTTGTCATAAACATACGGTTGGTTTACTCGTTTCCTTTTGAATGGACACGATTTCTGTAATATCCTGTGTTGCCCTATGTCTATTTTTGTGTAATTTTTCCTCGATTGTGCATATGACTTTCTTAAAGGACATTTTTCAATTGTGGTGTAGCGCTCGCATTGTCGGTCTTCTCATCTGTGTTTTCGGTTTCGTCACACTACGAAGTTACTTTGAATTCATGCTAAATAACTCTCCAGCAGCCCCTTCAAATAAATAGTTGTGAATATGGCCCTACAGGAACCGTCTTCACAAAGTACTTAGTAACAAAGAACTGTTCCAGCGAACAGTTATATATAACATGTCTGTACTGAAGAAGACCACTCAGTGACAAGGAATATTCACAAATGAAAACCTTTAGTTGGAGGGTATAAAAAATAGGAAGTAGCAAAAAAGATCTTTAGGCATGAATTCACAATATTGACTCGCTAGAATCGGTTGATATTAAGGCTCTGGTAATATGTTCGCTGACGATTAATCGGCTGCGGTTCTCATGAAATGCTCTGGCGTACATATTGCTGCGCGAATGCGGGTCCCCGGCCTGTGCTTTGTACGCTAGAACAATTCCTACCCCACAGTTTATATGCTATGGAGCAAATTGTGATAAATGGCAGCGGATTCTGGTGACCAACGCAATATTAGAGCAATGGGCTGACCAATGTCAAATAGGTCTTGCGAACAAAAAGCTTCGTGAATTCCGCCCCAGGGCTCGTATTCCCACAAAGCTCTTGCGCAAGACTTGTGCTAAGAAAACGTTTGTGCCTATCCTTATGCTGGACATAATATTAGCGAATGTGACCGACCATTGGCCGATAACTTTATGAATTCGGCGCCAGGGCCCGTATTGCCTGAAATCTTCGTACACTATAACTGGTCGTGAGAGCAAATGTGAATCAGTCGTGATACCAGGCACAATATTAACGAAAGCGCTCCTCTAATGGCAAACAGCTCTTACGAACGAAAAGCTTTGTTGATTAGTTCCTAGGTTCTTAGTTCAAGAAACGCACCTGCCCGTCCCAAATCGAACTATATCTTTTATTATTTTTTTAGCTCTACAAACGTGGAAACGTAGGGTACGTTAGAGACGGCTATCCCGAAGTCCCAAGTTTGGTACTTAAGCAATGCTAAAGAAGGCAAAGCCAGAAATAAGTATCAATGAGTATCACTTGAACACAAGCACGCAATGAGTGTCTATACGGGAACCAGCACCGAAAGCGCAGTCCTGTACCTGTAGGAGGGTCCCCCATCCCACAGGAGTGAAAGAGTCCACACAAGTCATTTCATGTATACATAAATAAGAACAACAAAACCACGACCTCAGCCTGTTAAAAGATGATCCGAGGACACCTAAGCGTTTTTTATGAGTTGTGAATTCATAAGCATTAATGTTCAATTGAACGCCGCTGAGCGGTCCTTCGAGTTATGAACTCGCAGCCAGGCGAGCGCGTTGAGACGCTTGGCCGGCTTGGCGTGTTTTGATTTGGCCTTACCGAGGCGTACTCACAACGGAAGCGAGAGCTTGCGCGGACAAGGAATGCGCGGACAACACTGGCTTCCGAGAGTGAGAGCGAGGGAGACATGGCGTCGCGGCGATGCCCTCTTCCCACAAGCAACACCTGGCGCACTAATGCTGCAGCAGGTGTGCCCTTTCCCCTGCCTTGCTCCGTCGAGGCGCGCTCGTGAGGTGGCGTTGCAGTCCATGGGAATTTAGATGCCGTCTGTCGCTTGTCCAGACGACAGACACCGGCTTTTTCATTCGATGGGTCATTTGATGCCCTCGCATTAAAAAAAGAAAACACACACACTGTACATAACACAAAAAGTGTTGCAACTTGCAAGATACACAACCCCTCAGACCAATTTACGCCGACGCTGCACGAGTTCTTTTCTCAACAGGTCCACATACTTCCCCGTAGCCGGTGGGAAACAGGCGGCACCACGTTCACTAGCCGACGGTCGGTCGAAAGCAGGGCGGGATCAATAACAGGCGACGCCCTGCTGTTGACACTTGCAAAGAATTTTCCCTAGGGAGGCGTACACACTAGCCGCGTGTCTATGCATATAACTCCACGTGCCCGTGATTATAGCAACGTGCCGCTCCTCAGCACTTAAGGTTCGCTGAGCGTGCGACCTGCGACATCACTCCTTCCATCCTTGCTCAATTAGCCGCTGCTTCCGACGTCAAGCACGGCTGTTCCTTCACTTTAGTGCTCCCTCCCCCCTTCTATCAACAGTGCTGCAAAGTTTGTAGGCTAAAAGCCGCTCGCGGAGCTTTTGGACGTTGCCATAATCCAAATAAGAAACCTAGTACGTTTTGAAAATGGTTTGAAACCCCTGGACTGCCTCCTTACGATATTCATTTACACGAATCGTGAGCCTTTCCGTTTCTCACTGCCCCTGCCAACCACTCCTAGTGGCAATCACTGGATAGTAACTGCCGTCAACCACTTCACCCGACATGTTGGAACTGCTCTTCTTAATTCATGATTAGCCTCTAAAGTTGCTACTTTCGCTGCTGTGTTGTCATTTCCGTTCCTCTGTGTCAACGTCTTCTGCGCCTAACCTTTCAAATTACGAAAACTTAACCTGCTCGGCATCTTCTCGTGTTAAGTACAGGCACGCTGTGCGAGAATCACGCAAAAAGTGTTCGTCCAACCGTCTGTGTTTTTCCGAAGGCAATTCATCTACAGTGGGTGTTATGCTCGAAAACCGTAGGTGTATACGCATCGTGTATACCCAGAATTTCCCAACCTAAAGCTATCTAATGTTAACTGATTATGCAGATCCAGCGTGCTGTGGTAATCAATATTACGCCAGGCGTTTTGAATGTAGTTGGATATTCAGGATCGTATGTAGTTCTAGGAATAGTTACCAGACGGACCACCGTGTTTGGTTTGAAATGGTGTGTGGGGCGCGAGCGTGCGTGTGAGAGCAGCGGCGAAGTGATGAAAATGTTGATAACAATGATTATCGGCGATGGCAGTGGCATGACGACTGGTTTGTTGTACCCTGGCGAAGAAACGTTATGGGTGCTGTGCCACAGAGGTAACAAAACATACTTCACCCAATTTTTATGTTTATTCACTACACCGTTCTCAAGGTATGGCAAAATGCGCCCACTAAATTGGGCGGGTACCCAGTATGAGACGTCGACGAAGCGATTTTTCCCGTTCGTCGACGAAATAATAATGACTAGCGGTGTATGCAGAGAGCGGTACGTCCCATATAAAAATGTTTTTAAGCATTTACGCCTCTTGTGTCCCAGTAGCGCATACCCAGTTACCCAATAAAGGCGTTGCCGGAACATAACAAGTTTACCAAAATCCTAGAAACCGTAGAATAAAGTTCGTTATACCATTAAAACTTGTGCGCTTGATAGATACATATGAGTCGATATCATATCTGTCGAGCGCACCTATAGAAGCGCCATACGACAAAAATCTCATTCGTACTGCGTTTATATTGTGCGTTTTCTTTTTCTTGCCCTTTTCTTATTAATTTCTGCGTTCTTATGCTTGTCCGAGGACGTATATTGTTGCATTCGACCTCTGCAGAGGTTCAGTATTTCTAGTATTTCGCTTCTGAGCCTGATGTTGCATGCTGGTTTCTCATCCCAAAAGAGAGAGAAAAAAAAAACAAGGATAGGAAAGGCACGGAGGTAAATCAGACGAGCGTCTGGCCTGCTACCCTGCACTGTGCGTAAGGGCAAGAAATAATAGAAAGAGGAAGAGAGAGAGAGAGAGAGTGAGCACTACACGCATACAGGAGGATTCGTAGTAATACTACAATCGGTCAATGAGGCCGGAGTTCCTCAAAAACTGCAGTACCGAAAGAATACCTTTCTGTGTCATAGACGGATGTGGCCAGGGTCGAAGAATTTTTTCTCTCAGATTTTCTAGAGTTCAGTCGGCTTGCCTTAGTTTGTAAACAGATTCGTGTCGTCGTATTGAGGGGCAAATGAACAAACCGTGTTCAATTGTTTTTTTTTTTTCGGTACCATAGGTGTCGCACATTGGTGTGTCGGCCATTCCAAAAAATACGCGTTCGTAAATGCCACGTCAGGCGACAGGCGGTGGAGCGGTGTTGCATTCCCGCTGAAAATGCTAGTTAGTACTTATAGCCGTAACAAAAGGTCCGGGCGGCAATCAGGTACGCTAGGACAGCTCCAGAAAGCTTGTGTCGTTGTGCCAGCAAGCAAACGAGGTTCTCTCGCAGTATCCGTTATCGCCAGCGGAATCTATATAATCTGGGTGCTTCCGTGGGCAGGCCGGAGAGCCTTGTCAGCGAAATCGTTATCGGCAATGCCACAGTGACCCGCAAGCCACTGAAAAATGATATCGTGCCCTTTATCTAGATTATGGTGGTCAATCTACTTCCGAGGCAGTCAAAATACTGATGGGCTGTATGGAAATAACTTTCATGAATAATACTTTGGTTGCGCATTCAAAAATCTCACCTGATCAAAATAAAATAGAGGTCCGCTCTCTGTCACCTCCCCCCGTCCTCCCTTTCCCCAGTCCGATGTATAGTTATGGGATGTTAAAATCTGATCAGTCGAACACGTTCGGGCACGCAGTTCCATTCTCGTCTGTCGCGTTCTCAAAACGACGCACAATGCTCACTGTCATATTTCGTGGGGTCTAGTAGTGCCTGTTTTGAATGGGTAGAGATAATTCTCACAATTCTCTCTCTCTCTCTCTCTCACTCTCTCTCTCTCTCTCTCTCTCTCTCTCTCTCTCTTTCTTCCGATGATACAACATTAGCCAGAGCACTTGACATGTCAAAGTGTGCGGAAATAAATGCGCGAGGAATGACTAGAACGAGTAGAACGAGTAGAACGAGTGTAGAAGAAAGCAGGTGGGCGGCTCAGTAAATAACCGTACAATGCATTCAGGAGCACTCGCCCAAACATTTTATCTCTCGTTGAGCCAGGCACATTCAAACGTCCCCCGTTTCCAGTTTCAAAAGAGCAAGAATGTAGCCAGACGGACAAAGAGGTCGTACCACTCGGTCAGCCGCCGCTCGGAGCGATCCCAGACAGCACGGTTTCGTCCTGAGTAACGGACACTCGGGCCGATAAAAGATGGAACGGGACTACAGTCAAAGAGCAGGTTGTTGCTGCCTCGGTTCACCGGAGAAGCCATGATTCTGTACTGACGCACACACGCGCTTGCACACGACAGCCGCCTCCCCCCCCCCCTCCTTCTTTCCCACCATTCCGATCATCGAGAGTGGTGTATATATGCGAGGGGCTGCGTGCTTTCGGTGGTGCATCGTCGCCGGTAGCGTGCGCGTGTCACGGCTCTCCGTTGCCCAACATTTGTCACCAATACGCAGGCGACCAGAGATGACGGCCGCAAACGTACTGAGGATGAAGAGCGAATCAAGACGTCGCACAGTGGCCCTGCTGAAGTCTCCGTTGCACACAAGTTTCCCCTGTGCGCTATACAAGACATGCTCTGCTGTTTGTTTGTTTGTTTGTTTGTTTGTTTGTTTGTTTGTTTGTTTGTTTGTTTGTTTGTTTGTTTCTGTTATTTGGGTACTTCTCTTCCCTGCCGTTTCACTTTTTCAGTGGGAATGTCGCTAACCTCGTCTGGGCAGCCGCGACTGGGGCTTTCCAGTCAGCGGTAAAGTGTAGGGGCGTGCGTTCTGTCGTGCCCTGCCCCGCTCTGCTTTGTCCACATACGCTGCCGTTCTTTATCTCTATGATCTACAGTATATATATATATATATATATATATATATATATATATATATATATATATATATATATGTGTATATATATTCTCTCTTCCTCTTTTTTATTGTCGTGGAAGGAAATGGTCGGCCGCCGCTCGTTTCCTGCATCTTTTGATCGGCGCACATTTCCCCGCTGCCATGCAAAAAGAGATAAAATGCGGAGCCCTGATATATGGTTCACTGAATATGTTGCTCGGCTCACTCGCTCGCTCGCTCGGTCTGTCGGCAATGCGAGAGTGACCTTTTTGTTTGTGTGCGGTGTGACGGGCTGATATAGTCGATAACTTATCCGGATGACCTTTGCTGGGCAGCAGACGAGCGCTGCTACTGGGATGGTTCTTTTCCTCGTTCTCATATTTTTCTTTAGAGTACGACGCATAACCTATAGTCGAATAGCGGGTGGAAAAGCGACGCAATGATTTCTCATTCTTGAAAGGCTAAATTGCGAGCGTCTGCGAAAGGAAACGACAACACAAAAAGAAAAGGAAAACGCCCAAGAAGCAACCCTGCATCGACAAATGCTCTGATAAAGTTGAAAAAAAAAAAACTACGAATGCCAAGTAGCACATGAAGCTTACAAGCGAACTTTGCGCGCTTGACGAAACGGTAGGTGAAAAAATATGGCTTTGCGTTTGCCCTTGGTGGTTGCTTTATTTCGACTGCTTAGATGTTGCACCCCATTATGCGAGCTCTAACGCAACTGCGATTTCACTTGCAACACTGACTCGTCATTGGCTTCGTTTATGTCCGTCCCTCACGACAGGGGCTTCCATTAGATTTGCTTTCTGCCTCCTTACTTCAAAAATTTCTGCTCCCTTTCAGTACCGCGCCCCCATCCACCTCACTTGAGTAACCTTCAGTCCGAGGCTCAAGTGCAAAGTTCTCGAGCGCTGCTTGAGGCGCTCTGCGCGCCGCGTGGCGAGCTGAGGCTCGCGCAGAGCCGAATACGTTGAGCTAAGACGGTGGACTTCGAGAGGAAGAAAGTGGAGAGAGAAAAAAAATTTTCCAACTTTACTCAAGGGAGCCGACGTCCTTGCATTTCAGGCTGGCTGCTTTTACGAGGACGAATTCCTTCGCACACGCAAGCCTTTGCCGGCACGTATGCCCACTTTGTCAGATTTACAAGGACCGCATAACTCTTAAGTGCTCCTTTGAGCGGGGTTTAGCTGCGCGTATATTTTATTTCGTCATTCATTTTGGGTATTTTATTTCCTATAGGCTCCCCCCGTGGGGCCTGCTGGGCGCGAAGTGAATTGCGAGTGCTGCGTGTGCAATGTCGGCTTGTGTATGTGACGCAAAACGATTGCGTGGGCTCGCGCATCTTGCTGTCCGGGCCACAAGAATAAGAGCGCCCCGACGGCTCCACCCTCGGCAAGCAACAAAGCAACGCTCCGCACTGTAAAACGTACGAAACAAAAACATGCCTCCCCTGCACCCCGATCCCGTCCGTACGGCACCGCCTCTCGCAGAGTATTCGCTCCGGCCAACAACCGAGCAAAATGAATTCAGAAAAACAATGAACCTAATGAACGGCACAAGAGAAAGCTAAAGAATGGGAGCGAACTTGTTTCACAAAATAAAAACGCCGAGGCCAGGGTTGGGCGCGGGGCGCACTGAAGTAATGAGGCTCAGCCGTTTTAACAAAGAGACCCCCGTCAAAGCGGGACGCCTGACAGGCACTTTGCAGCGTTGAAAACGAAAACGATCGTTGTCAGTTTAGCTCGACGGCCACTTTCGTTTTTCGCGCTCCTTGCTTGTGTTTATTTCCACGCGAAAACTGGCGGGAGCCTGGAAAGGGGTCTTTTGCTCGCGAAAACTATTTTCCGTGTACAGGTTTATCATTATTATTTTTTGTTGTCTCTCCATATTTTGTTATTTTGCAGCTTTTACCTTTCACACGCTGCACAGCCGCAGCAGGCGGCGATGGCGGCGCGAGAAACGCACGCGTTTGTCAACGTCAGGCCCCCCTCTCCCGCCCCCCTCGCAGGAGGGCTAAACTAAAGCAGGCCAGCGGCACTGCGAATGAGATTTTCGCGAGCGCTTCTGGGGATGGAGAGCTGCTCTTCCTCCTACGTAATGGCATACACGCTGTACAAAACAAAAACTGTGCATGCCTCGTTCTCCTCCTCGTTTATGCCACCCACGCGATGTAACCCGTGCGCAGACCCTGACGGGTCGAGCACTGTGTACACCCTCGACGAGCCCGCGGAGGGCACGTCCGCGCATCGCTTGGTTTTTCGAAGCGACACCGACCTCCACCGCTATAGGGCCTCAGCGAGTTCCCGTTCCGCGGAAGCAGCAGATGGTGGAGTGGTCTTGTTAGCGGTCTTTAATCAGCTTCGTTATTCCAAGCCTGTCTGTCAGGAAAGACAGGAGTGGAAGAATAAGCAGAAGCTTTCAGCGAAAGCACGGCCGTTTAGGGCGCACGGTACTAGTTGTGTGCCGTATTTCTCTCTCTCTTTTTTCCCCCCTTTACGTTTGCATCTTGCGTTGTTGAACTCACGCTGGAGCTTTCGTTAAGCGTCGCAATATTTTGCTTAAATGCCTGTTCTTTTTGTATTCCTTTTCTAAAAAAAAATATGGGAAAGGACGGTTGGAGTGCGCGGTTAATCTCATAATATTTTCACTGGTCATGCATGCAACTTCTTAAGGCGAGAACGTAAGAAGAAATTGCTGTTTGAAAAAAGAAACACAAATGTCAGTGTTCAGATTGGACGAAGTGCCGCGTGTGTGGTTTTGAAGGTTTTCGCCCGGCACCTTTCTTAGGGTCTCTGAAACCCGAGAAATAAAAAAAAAGAATTAGAAGGCGGAAATTGTTAAGGAGTCTTACTGCTGTGAGAACCTCCTGTTTGTTTGCTTGTTGCGTTTCCTGTTCTTTCTTGGCTGCTTGAAAATAGCGTAACACAATCAGACGGTGCTGGAAAACTCTCCTTGACACGAGCTCCTTTTCAACTCGCTCAGATGGTGTTTCTTTTTTTTTTTCTTATACATTTCTATCAGCGCAGTCGTTAATTAAAAAGTTACGCGTAGGCACTCCTCCAAATATGGTTTACTGCGTCTTTCCCGCCGTCACGTGGGCGCTCAGCCGGCTTCGATGTTCAAAACGGCTGCGATGACGCAAATGACATGCGCATTTGTGGAGGCGGCATATCGGTGAAGCAAGTAGCGACGAGGCGAAAAACTAATGCGCTGGTGCTGAAATCAAAACCGCCAACTCGCACTCACTTGAACAAACTATTTAATGAGCGGTTGAAGTAACCGTACATAAATTATATTCAGTAGCATCGATTATCGACGCATTCGCGTCATTCATTGCTGCTGTTCTGGAAACAGTTGTATCTATGTCTGTACCTGGTGCACCCATCATTTTACATAAGCAGGTAGCTCCCTTCCTCTTATAATTGAAACGAATAGCAATTTTTTTATAAAATGTTTGAACGAGTTAACCAGCACTATTTTATGCATGGTCAGTGTCTGGGCAAGTAGAAGCTTTATTTTTCTTCTTCGGCAATACCTGCCTGAAATTCCTTGCAGTTGATTAGTTATTCTCGCCAGCGTCTTGGGGGGCAGCCGCTTGAGGAGAGCGTTTGATTGGTCTCTTCAGACAAACCTGCGAGTCACCGCCGGATGCTTGCGTAGGCGTTTACGCAAATTTGACGCCGGGAGATTGGAATAAAAACATGTCGGAATAGCTTTACATTATAAAGCCCAGGAAGGTTTTAGTTCGTAAAAACTGTTTGCCATTGCTATTAGAAGAAGAGTGCAAATCGAAACACATGCACAGAGAAGGACAGACACGACAAGATTCACTAAAACTTTTGAACTCCGTCCCATCTCTTATTCTCCTGCTCTTTTGCTCCTACTCACTAGCAACTCTGAGTTGATAGTGGCGCTCGTCTTGCCTGTCCATCGCACTGAATGTGCGTCAGTGTGCCTCCCTCCCGTACTAGCTGTGCTTCACCATCTGTAACTACACAAGAAATATTCTTATATTTGTGATCGACCTGCCGCATCTGCAATTTACATGCTCGACTTCACGATCGACAGACGCTGTTCTTACGCTCCCGCGCAAGCGTAGCAAATGCTTTATGAAAACGTGCACATTTGCATTACGTGTTTTTTTACACGAATGAAAGCGATTTTTGCTTCATTACTATTATTGAGTTGCTATGTTTCCTTTTATTAAACTTAGACATGCATAGATTCGCAGCCGGTCAAGAAACATACCAAAGCAATCATTGCGCAAATTTTTGCTCTCGAATATGGGTGCTACGTCACGCGTCTAATGCGAGATTCTGCCCCGTCCTCTGCGTGTTACTGCTCAGGAAAATGTCAGGCAACGCCAAACAGGCACTGGAAATCATGGATAGTTCCACTTTTAGTTTATGGGCTGGCTTGGTTGGAATCGAAGGAAAGACTGTTCAGTGGTTTTCTACAGAAGACCTGTCTGTCGCCTTCGGCGACAACTTCGCTGTCGTTTACTTTCCACTCCCGAAATGTCACCGCCCATGATTGCAAAATGCGTTACCCGCGTACAAAAGTTTTCCTGAAGCTGCGCCTCCTCATCTATTATGGAATGTTGGAAGTTCATACGCAATTTTCGATTTTGAGCCAACTATCTTACCATTTGTTAGACCAGTTTGAAGCCTGCTTGTATGTTCTTTATACTGTGTACTTTCCCGTATTTTGGTTCTAGGGTAGGGTGGAATTCTATTGTTCTATGTAGCAGTTTTGCTATTTCTTTACTCAAAACTGTTGGTCTTATCAAGAACAATCAGCACAAAGAAACAATGAGCTACTGAAGCGACAATGGAATAACAATTTACTGTCAAAGAAAGTTTACCACTTGGTTGAAATGTGGATTAAACCCTTGCTATACTTGAGACCTTTATCATAACTAACACTAACACCAATTTGGTTTTTGACGCTAGAGAATTAGAGCTGTTCGACGTTGCTGTATTAACCCCACGATTAACGCGATGAGTCGCTGCCGTAGCAAAAGAGGAGGAGCACTGGAACTCGCTCGACTTTACCAAACGAAAAGCACTGCAGTGCGCAAGAGGTTTTTTTTTTTTTTTTTGAAGTCAGGACTTGTCGCACGGAGACATTAGCCGCATACTGCTAGCTTCGTTTCCCATAAGGGAAATGTGAAATTGTGCAAGTGCGCTTCTCCACCTGCGTTCTCTGACCTAACCGCGATGGCCGACCTCGGGCTAGAATAGCAAATAAGGTGCGCGGCCGAAGGTCATTGTTCGAAACGTGCATTCAGTTTGCGTTCAGAGCCAGGCTGACCAGGCCAGCGTGGACTAGGCCAACCGCGTGAGCCGAAGCTGAACACAAACTGAACGCGCGTTTCGAACAGCAATCTCCAATCCGCCCAAGATGTCGACGTGCTGGCCCATGACATCATTTCTGCCGCCATCGGTCACCGCACCGTCCAAGCTTTCAAAAAGCGCGTGTCACCTTAAACTGTGCAGGAACGGAAAGCAGGAACTAAACAGGAAAGCAGTCATGTTGGCAAGGACACGTTAGACGTGGGGGAAAGCTTGGTTACGAATTTAAGCGTATCATCTACTTCACATAAAATAAACTATCCACAATCTCATATTTTGCAGCACAAGGCCACTCTCAGAGTTTGAACACGGTGACATTTAAAGGGGGTTCTGAACCACCACTCGGGTTTGGTGAAAGAGCACAGACCACGGATAGCATACGCTGCTGTGAACACCTCAGCCAAGTTGTGCAGTCGTGCGCGAATATGGAGCTAGCAAGCGGAGCGCGAAGTCAATACCACTGTCAAGAACAGATGCAGCCACAAGTCTTCGCTCCCTCGCACGCGAGCTTAGGCAGACTCCGTGGAACACCAGTGAATTCACGAACGCACGTCTTCACAGATTGGATCCACGTCTGCAACTCCGTCTTCCATCAGAGTTGCCACGAGCGGAATGAACACTTATGTGCCGCCTGTGGCTCGGCGTGGCATTCACGAACTCATATTCCTTCCGCATTGGAATGGCCGACAGCCCTACTTGCGACACCTGCGGCTGCGAGGAGATGATCGAGCACTTCCTTTGTGGCTGACCCCGTTTCAATGTGTCAAGAAAAGTGATCGCGACCGGGCTCGAAAAACTGGACGACCGCCCCTTCACAAAAGAAAAAGTTCTAAGACACCAGTCCAGACGGGTTTTGGCGCTCAAGGCTTTAAGGCCTCTGCTAAAGTTTTTAAGGGCTTTTAAATTGCGCGACCGTCTTTGAATGTTGTAGCGCGTAACATCGCATTATTGTGTGAATGTTTCTCTTTTTTTCTCCTTTCTCCATTTATTCCCTTTTCCCTTTCCCTAGCACAGGGTAGCCAGCCGGTACTTACACTGGCTAACCTCCCTGTCTTTCCTCCACTTTTTTCTCTCTCTCTCTCACACACACACACACACACCTTTCTCTCGAACGCTCTTTTTCAACAGAAGCCAGCTCCTCACTCTTTCCTGGGCACTTTATTTCGTAATATTTCAGATTCTCATACGCGGCTGCTATTGGCTAATAGATGACATCAATCGAGAAGGGTGTTTGAATCAGTGCGCTTCTTCCTATTGCTACGGTGTATATTTGCTTTTTCCTAGCGCTACGGTGTATTGACGCAGTTTAATAAACAGGCTGAAGCAAGCTGAACTCTGCTTTCGAATTTATACAATAATTACGCACTTCCGGAAGAAGCCGACTATCGTCTGCTCACGCTCGGCCGCGGCCGCCCGCGTAGGAATTACACTTTGGCCACCTTGCTTATCGGTGTCGTAGCCGTTGGGCCTCGCTAATTTCGTCTAGTTATGAACACTCAACTTGCCTATGACCACGCGAAACTTCAGGTCAGACTACACACACACTTGCTGGCGCACGCTCATTCCCAGCCGCTCCTAGTTAGACGCCTTGGCAGACTTTGCTTCGTATTGAGCTATCGATAGGGATTCAAAATGCGCAAGTCTGCTGTGGCTAGTGCCCGTCAGTCAGGCTGGTGCAGGAAAAAGCTAGTGCGCATGACGTAGCACGGCGTGACAGGAGCGTATGAGCACGAGCGGGCACTCAAGTGCTGTCGTGCACAAAGCAAACGCTGCGCATACGCACTGTAGTTGCACGTAGCTGCGGTCTGCTACGTAGCGTAGATACCGCGGATACCGCGGGGTGCTGCGATGAGTCCGCTGGCTGAGCGCACAACGGCTCGCCAGGAACAACCGCGCTGAGCGCGTCGTATGCGCCAGGACCGGAAACAGTGGCACCTACGTGAACATGCAAAATCGAATGAGAATTGCACGTCATGGCGACGTTCAATTGGCGGAGCGTTGTGGGTACGCCCTGCTTCGCTGTATCCTTCTTAGTGCAAGTCATTGAAGAAGAAACGGAAGCACCGCTAACGGCATGTTTGATTGCCAATAACTCCGCTTCTACTGAACACAATGAACTACTTATTGTGGCAGGGTATTTCTGAAGCAGTCTAATTTAACTTCAAATGCATCTCTCGATTTCGATAGAAATTGGTTCAGTGCTCCTTTAAATGTCATAACGCCAGCACAACTTCATTAAAGATTTTAAAAATATGCAAGTCACTTGGGGATGCCGCGAAGTTACAAAAGGAAGCTGTACGGGTTTCTAAGAAAACGTGCTTCGAAGTAGAGTTTAAATGTGCCCTGATCTCGATTACACTCCCCGGATGAGAACACAACCACCACCTTTCCAGCATAGCAGAACCACGGTCAAGCGCGAACAAACAAAAATACAGAGAAGCGTAAGCAACACGAGCACCTCCTGTTGTCTACACGTCCCACTTTCCCTGTTTGCGCGCGCTCGACGGTGGTTCTGCTATGCAAAACCAACACGGCCAAAAGTCAGTGCTCTTGGCGCTTCAAGCATTTCGGTGGCTTCTCCTACAACACGTAGTAGAACAGTCGAGCACGCTTTACAGGAAAATAGGACGATGCGAAGGCTCGACACCAACGCGGTGGCGACGTCAAAATTACTTTTAGGGGTGAAATACGGGGAGGGCATGAAAAATTTCTTTTTCTGCGGGAGTCTGCAAGGCGGAGTAAGTTTCATGAAAGCAAGCAATTACCGGCAACTTGAGCGTAGATGCGCAGCTACAAAGGAACTTCATAAATGTTTCTCAGAAAGAAATCTTCGCAGATGAAAAAAATGTGTCGAGTTCCGGGGATCGAACCCGAGACTAATAGATTTCCGGGGTCGCTAAAATACCACTTGAGATTACGAGGAGCTAGATACTAGCGCCACTGGGACGAAGTTGAAGTACTTTGCCACTGAAATAGAAAATTATTAGTGCGGAAATGCGCAAGCAGGGGGAAGTATCGTAGCGGTTCGTGTTGCTTTATCATGGATGACAATCTACTTTCCGTATAATTAATCCTTCTGCATCTAGTGAATTTCCGCAGAGCTAATTTACCATGTTCCGTGTACTCTGTGCTTCGAGTTGTAGAATAGTTTGACCTCGCTCTATGATCTGCTGTTCTCCTGGTCAGCTCAGACTGCACAGAGACCACTGCGGAAAGGCGTTGGTGCAGGGTTCGATCCCCGCATCAGGACTAATTTATTTCAGAAGCTAAGCTTCCTTTCTGAGAAAGCCCATGTATATTTCCTTTGTAGTTTTGTGCTACAGTCGAGTTGATGACTTTTTTTCTTCTTTTGCTTTCATGAGCCTTCCTCCACAGGCTTCCTCAGAAGGATTTCGTTTAAAGGAACTTCAACAACGTCGTGAAACACCATTCTCTGTTCTTTTCTTTTTCATTCAAAACACGGGCGTCGCACCGTAAGCTAGATTACAGGTACAGATTGTTTGATGGGAGTTTAAAGAATCGTATGCCAGAAACTCAACGACTTCGTTCGCTGGCAGTCCGATTGTTTCGGGCCCTTTCTTTATGCATAGAAATGAAATCTGTTCCGGCGCCATATTCTGAAGGCATATCTTTCGTATCACTTTGCTTTCTTTCGGCGCATTCTGTCAGAAATTGGGATGTTACGTTTTCATCTCCCCCATTTCTTTCCATTTTCTTTACAGCACATTCGAATACGCGCGTGCTCGTCTGTCCTCAAACGTGCGCTTCTTGAAAGGCGTTTATTCGCGACCTTATGTACATACATTCACGTGCACGCGTATATATATATCCGTAAAGCATCCGTACATATATATCAAAGTTCGCATGCTGTGGAGATGATTAAACGAAGACGAAACACAGCCGGGGCCATGGCGCAATATCTCCGCGTCCACGAGAAAGAATCCAACGCTTCGTCTTCCTCGTCTTCATCTTCTGATCCTCCTTTCCCTACCGAGAAAATCTGCCGCCACCGCATCGCCGAAAGCTGACGTCGGGATCGCGACGAAAATGTACGCCTCGCGCATCGTGTAGCTTTCTTCTTTCCAATCTCGGTGCTGCAACGTTATCGGATTCTCATGTTTGTTTTATTTTGTGCGCTTTTGCACTTTCTTCTCTTCTTTCTTTTTCTACTCCAATCTTTACTTTATATTTCTACACTGAACATTTCTTTGTTCAATTATTTTCCTTTTTTCCTTCACCGTCCACTGATCCTCCCAAGCCGGTGTGCGCGCCTACTGGGCAGCAAGCTCAGCGCACTACAACCTCGCTCGCTGTGTGTAGGATTTATCTCCTCCTTACGTTCCTTCGCAGCCTTACCAACTTGCACCGCAGGGGCCGTGTCGTCTTTAGAATACGTGCGGCGGCTGCTGGTGGCGCATATTTGTCATAACGCCCCGACATCCCCACATCTTCCCCCGGCCCCTTCCCGCATCTCGCAATCCACGTCACTCTCGGAGCCTCTAGTCGCTTATATCCATTTCGTCGCTCTTCTTTATTTCTTTTCTCCTCATACGAACACCACCTGGCCTATTTGCGATTCGAAAGGCGTTTTCTCACCTGGTCTTGGGACTCGTACTTCTTTTGATGTCACTTTTGGGTGTGTGTGTGTCTGTGTGTGTGTGTTTTAAGTTCCATCGGATCCATCATGATCAAAATAGAGATGAAAGAATATCAACATAAAGAAGCGTTAAGGTTCGTTGCCCGTAGGTGCCTATGGTGCCACCCACCCTCTACTACTCGGTGCGCGTCGTCCTCTCTCTCTCTCTCTCTCTCTCTCTCTCTCTCTCTCTCTCTCTCTCTCTCTCTCTCTCTCTGAGCTGTTTTATTTCGCTTTGTAATCATGCGTATAAGTATGAGCTTTCGAAATAATGTGATGAGAGACGCGTCAATGATCTCTTTGCCGGACCAGGTGAGAGGTTGGACGAATAACAAGAACTTGAAAAGAAACATAAACGAGATGAGGACGAGCGTAGACCATCACAGCGGATGATTAACCACTACATTTTATTACAGTATAACTACAATATATACTAACGGCGCATCAGACACGCCACAAAACGAAACTCTACGATGTCACCACCACGGTTTTGGTGCCATTTGGCGTGTAAGCAGTCTGCTTATGTGTGCAGAAGTAGTAAATTCTAAATGTCGCTTCTCCATCGCTCAGTGTGAAAGTTGTGAAATATTACCTTTAACCTAACGTGTGTTATAACTGTTACGACAAAAGGCTATAACCACTTGACAACACAACAGCAATAATAGCATGAACTAGCTAAATGTTGAATGTTCCCTTTCAGGATAAAGTAGAGGAACATTTAAAGAAAGGGAAAGACAGGGGGGTTATCCAGTGCCAATACCGACTGGCTATCCTTTGCTGCAGAATGGTATTAAGTGGACAAAGGCGATTCTTTTAGTATTCTTAGGCCACCGGCGCGTGCGACCTACTGCGTTTGCGACCTTCCAGGGCTACATTGAGCGACAAAGACGTGTGTAATGTTACACACACACGCACACGCACGCGCGCGCGCATGCGCACGCAAGAAATCTTCACTTTCCGGTATTAATCGATGTTTCTGGTATCCTGTTTCACTAGGACGGAAATATCTTGTGCAGGATACTTTAAAGGGCACGTGCTCTAAAGGCCGTACGAGGCTTCAGGGGGAAAATTATTTTCTTTAGACGACGACACGCATCACATTTTTCAACCGCGGGCATTGACACTTTAGATAATTAAGATGACAAAAAAGGCAACATTACGAAAGGTATTCGTTGCACGAAACTAGCTGCCTTTAAAATTCCATCTTCGTTCCTGTTAGCAGCATTAAAAACAGCAAAAAACGCGAAGCTAGAGGCATTACTTCGTCTAGTCTCAGCACGAACGCGACTCGTTGAGAACTAAGAGAAAGCAGCACGCTCCGCGGGCTCCTCAACATTAGCAGAGATGGGGTGTCAATTTTCACTTTCGCGGAAAACTCGAGAGTCGGTGTGCTTCGCTCGAAGGTTGCTTACACAGCTCGAACTGCAGCCTGTGTGTGGGTGCCGGCGGGCAAAAGAAAATGTTAAAATAAAAAGCGATCAGGAAGTTGATGAAAAAGAAGAAAAAAAAAGTGAGAGGAGCATTAACAATTCGACATGATTGCTTTGGGTCTCTTTAAGGAATCCAGGGAAGACAGCCTTCACAACTTCCTTTCACACTCTCGCTCTCTTTGTTCGAGTTCGAACGTGACCGTCCATGCCAAGCGGTAGCACAAGAACCTGCTGGTTGTACCGAGACTAAAAGAGAGTCGGTGAAGGAGGCACATGGCTTCGCGGTTCTATTGTCGTCCCCGCCCATTGCCCACAGCTCTGACACCCACCATCCGCCCACAGGCACAAACTCTTTCCTCTTTTCTGTTATTTTTTTTTCGTAGAACGCACTTGTTCAAACGGAGTGGGAAATCAATTTTAAACGTGCTCAGACTCAACTGCGGCTCTGTGTGACCCCTTGTCGACTCGCGCTCTCTGTCTTGCTGGTTTGCGCTGTGACTTGCTTTTCTTTTCTTGAATTTTTTTTTTCACTCTTAGCCGGACGGTTCGGTCTTCTTTCTCATTGGGTACATTTTGTCCTTCAGTTTTTTGCTTCACTCGTCATCCCGCGACTGCGGAGTGACTCGCCACGAACTTGCACGCCCGCCTCGGCGACCGAAGTCGTTTACAAAATAATGGGGAACATCTGCTCCCTTGTCAGGGACGGTCATTGTTTTCGCGTCGAAGTTGTTTAAGGCCAGAGTTTATTTCGCTTCTCTTCTTCTGTTTCTCCTACCTGATCGTCTTTCTTTTCTCAGCTTTCGTCTCGACTTTCTCTTTTTTTTTTTTTTTTGCCTAAGGCGCAAGGGAGCTTACTCTGCTTGCTTCGGCCTTTACGGGCCTCAGGGCAAGCGTTCATGTCGCTGACAGTGTACATTTGGCTAATTCTTGTGCGGCGTCATTCAGTCCCTGAGCTGACTGCGTCAGGAACAACAGTATATCGTCGACTCGTGAGCGTCATGACGAGAGTAAGAAACAGTGTTTCCGAGCTCGGAGAGCGCTATAACGTAAAACTATTCCAAACGTTTATATTCAAATTCTGCAATCAGCCCTCCGCGATTGGTCAAAAGCTGTTTTGACTTCGTCTGCCTGTCACGTGACGTCACGAAAACCCCGATAGCTCCACATCTGATACGACGTGTACACACTGATTATGCATCATTAGACCAAACAAAAGAAAAATAATTATTTTTATTCGCCACCTTTTCGCCATTAGCCCTCTGCTTTTGGTCAAAAGATTTCGGGCTGCGCCCACTTCACCAGTCTATCACGAGACGTCACAAAACCGCAAGAACTCATCGCGCCAAAGTGTCATGTACGCGTTAAAAATACACTAGTACGTTGAGCAAAACTGGATGTCTTTCTGAATAGCCGGAGACAGCCCCGTTCCGAAAGGAATAATAATGCTGCCCGCCGATCGCTCAGGCACTGACTACTCGCACCTGCCGGAGAGCATGAGTTTATTTGCGTATGATAAAGCTTTTTGAGTGGCCGTATAACGTTAGCGAGCCCTTTCGGCGCGTTTGCGACGTCGCTCTGTCAACTCTTTCCTGAGGATTCTTTTAGCGACATTCTTAACCTTCCGTTGCACGTCGCCTCGATATTCGACTAGCCACCGCAAGCTCAGTAAGGGGAAGCGGACCAATTGCAGACGCTGACACCACCCTCTTCATCCGGTTATCCATTTTCCCTGCGCTGCCTCGGCCCCACCGAAATCCTCTCCAGTTGAACGCGGTCCTCGCTATTTGTCACCCAATCAGATAAGAAAAACCACTCAAGTGGGCAATGCCATTCGTTTTAAAAGCGAGCAAAAGCAACCTCCTTTCAACGAGGAGAGTTCTTGATTGGTTTGTTCAGACAACTATGCGGGTCCCCCGCGATACCTGCGTCAGCGGTTACGCAAATTTGACGTTAGGAGATTGGAATAAAAACATATTGTAATAGTTTTACGTCATAGGGCCCAAGTCTTCTACAGGCTTTATCGCAATTCTGTACACGCACACGCGCGCGCGCATATGCACCGATATCCTATATAATCAACCAAGTGAGAAAAAAAGAGGCAAGGCGGGGAAGAGATGCCGTCGACTGCAAACGGCGACAACTCCTCCTCTCTTTATTATTATTTTAATAACAAAATTGTATATAGACACGGCAATATCAAGCCATAAGATAATGAAGCCAATGAAAGCATAATAACTTTTTTTTATTATTTGAAGTGCAGAAATATAGAAATTTCATATCGGTTCAGGTTACGAGCGTGAAATGTGGCGTCTTCAATGATACTCTGGATAGATTTTTAACAAGGCCTTTTCTGGAGCGTGCGTGCTGTTTCGCACGTCCAGTGGGCACTCGAGGAAGTCTGGAAGCTGGGTGCTTCCGCGCCGAAAGAAATCCTGTGCGTAAGGGACAAAGCCGAAAGCTACAAATCCTTTCCGCAAGAAGAATTGAAGGATGATGCAGGTTTACGAGGGTCCAGCTAGAGAGAATACCGGAAGGTAGACGCTTCCAGCTACTCGATTTTGCATGGTTGGAAAACAAGAAAGTGTGTAAGAAATAATAATACAGGAAGAAAAACAATAAGAAACGGAAAAACGTAACAGATTGTCAAACTATTTCAAATCGTTAGGCGCTGCATCGCTCCCTATATAAAGCTTTCTCACTCCCTTTTTCCCTCCTTTTTCTTTTATGCATAATTTCCACACGCCGCAATGCAGAATGCAGCTGAAACTTTATTTTTTTTATCTATCGCTGGGCACATGGTGTACTGCAGATGATTGTGGCCATGGCTGTTGAGGTAATGCTTGTGGCTGGAACTTAAAAAATAAAATAATGGGGTTTTACGTGTAACACCACGGTCTGATTATGAATCACGCCGTAGTGGGGGATTACGCAAATTTTGACCACTTGGGGTTCTTTAACGTGCACCTAAATCTAAGTACGCGGGTGTTTTCGCATTCCGCTCTCCCATCGAAATGCGGCCGCCGTGGCTGGGATTTGATCCCGCAACCTCGTGCTTAGTAGCCTAACACCCATAGCCACTAAACAACCACGGCGGGTGGATGGAACTTGCGACTCGCGCGTTCCCTATATGCATTTCATAACGATGAAGCCATAAAACAGCGACTTTAATCCCCAAAACACTCACGATCAGCAACAACGCCATGAGGAAGCCGGAACAATAACATTACTAGATTTTAACATTCGGTGTCAACTCTTCCAGCCTTCATCGTGAACCATGACCAGAAGACCTTAAAGACGCGCTAAAAGTTTCTGATTAAACACAGTGGAACACTATGTAGCGTTCTCGCTGCATTCTTTCTTTCGAGTACCTCGGCCTGCTCTCGCAATTTGTTTCTTTTTATTTCGCCCTCTGCTAAACACAACTTCTGTCCACGAGCTACATTGTATACATAGTCTCGCTGAATTTTGGCTTGACGTGAATCGCTTGACGTAATTGAAAAGGTTCCGAATTTTCTTAGTGATTCCTAAAGCGACGGGTGGAGAACTAATCCAATACGCCTAAAAACGTGCTAGTCGCTCAGAATACTCAGTTTGTTCACTTACACTGCAACGTGAAAGGTGAAAAAAAAACTGTAATATGTAGGAACAAAGTTTACAAGATAGTGCTCCCGCCAGAAAGAAAAGAAATGGAAGAACCCTACGGGACGGTTTGATGCATACTCTGCCTACGACAAATAAAGGTTGTTCACGAGAAAGAAAAAAAGGGGAGAGATAGTTGAAGCGCCGACACGCTGCTCTGTAGCCGTGGTGGAGCAAATTAAACGCTGGAAGATACGAGGACCACTTCTTTTTCCTTCGTCAGCTCTTTGTACCACGCAGGCAAAAGCAAAAATAAAAGACGAGGAGGTTGGGGGGGGGGGGAGGCATAAGAAAGAAAAGAAAGCGGTGAAAACAATATAAATGATGGAGGCATGAAGGGAGAACATGGCCCACAAAACAGGCTACTTGTATTCGCGTGCGGTAGAAGGGAAAAGGCCTTCTCAGTCCCACAGCAGCTCGGGTTGACAGGGCATCACCGCTCGCCTTCTCCCTTCGGACAGGCACCGCTGTTTACCTAGTTCATTATTTACAAAGTGCAGCGCTCACGACCACGCAAAGGACAATCGAGAAGGAGAGGAGGCGAGGGAGGGGCTTTCTCCTGTGCCTCCAGGGCAGGTCTGTGGGATAACGGGCGAGATTAAATAGGGATACAGTTCCAGGAGCGCGCCTGCATCGCGGTGGCATCGGAGTGTGGCTCGCTCTCCAAGGCAGAATGGCAAGCGGGGAAAACAAAAAGAGAGAAAAGGGGTAGATGAGGAGAAAAGATGGGAGGGGGAGGGTTAGGCGGAGGAGCGTGAAGTAAGGAAGGCGGCGCCATGAGACCAGGCAGAGTCGCAGTCCGTCCTCGGCTTGATCTCTCGCTTACTTGCTTGTTGCTTTTGACTTGACGACTAGACACCTCGGCAAACAATGCGGTTCTCGGAAGAGCCACCACCCGACAGCGAGGCAAAGTGCGTGTGTCTCATTTGCCCGCCGCGGCTTGTGTTTCGCCGGTCGACGTCCAGTCACGCTTTGCTCGCTATGCGAAAAAAGAAAAAAGAAAGCTGAGGGGAAAGGATAAACGGGAATCTGCTTTTTTTTTTACCCCATGAGTGCGAAGAGCAGGAAACGCGTCACCTTCGCTGATGCACACCGCGCAACAGTTGGAGGAGAGCGGTATAGTCGGGGCATGATTGTTGCTGCCGTTGAGGAAGCGCCAAAATGAAAAAGAAATAATGGGGAGGAAAGTAAAGCTGCAGAGACAAGCTGGGTATCCGCAAGCTTGACATCCCGCACGTATAAAAACGCACAGAATCGAGAGAGACGAGGCAAGCAGCACAATGAGAGTGAATGTACTAAGTTGTTTCTTTCTTTGCTTTCTCTTTCTCTTACCCTTCCTATTTCTTTCCACTCTGTGTATTTTCCTCTGTTGTTTCCGCGTGAGGTTCGGTAATGTTGTCTTCTGCTTAGAGTCTTGCCTGCACCGCCGCAGAAAGTATTACGTTCTGGGAGCGCTTTAAACGACTATCCCCGAGGCGAATGAAGAAGAGGCTGCCAAAACTGGGAAAGCGGCGGTTTATCTAGTTACGAGCGCACTTGCGAGTAGATTGTATGAGTCTGTGTAGTGCCTCAGTCGAGCGTCTTGATGTCGGACTTCGGCTTTTCCTCCCACGCCAGAACGCAGTTTCATTTTCCTCGCGGCCTGCATAGAAGTTTCGCAGAGTGGCACGAGTAGCCTCCGGTTATAAAGCATCCAAGAGGACAATGAAGGCGCAGGTTGGTCCGGGGCTTAGAGTAAATAAATGTTTCTTGGGGGGAACGTGACTCTGTACCTTTTATCAATTTTTTTCCCCTTTTTTCCAAGATAAACTTGATTTGTGCGCTGAGTGCAGTAGTAAAGTCAAATAGGCCCCCAGCACTTCGTGTACTATAAGGCTGTCTCTGCATAAACTACCATACTCGAAGAAAGAATTTCGTTCAATTACCGTCAAAAGGGAAGTGTGGATTTGGTTGTGTGAAGTCACAATGAAAACGACAATGATATCATTCGGTTCTTCTTTCTATTATCTTGAGCTCGCATACTCAGAATGTAATGTCCCGTTCTACTCTACACCGATTGTAATCGACTCCACCTGTCTCGAAAGAATATTTTTATGTGCAACATTTTTAAGAATGTAGCACGGTTGCGTTTTCACGCGCGTCGCTTTACCCCTTAAAGGGGCCCCTCAATGCGCCGAGCAAAGAATGCTTAGGGGCACCAATAGCAACGCCTCGATGCGGCGATTTTGTGTGCTTCGTAGATAAAACGTTAATTTGGGTTTGTGTGGGTCAATTTTCAAAATTGATTTTGCTCTGCGTTCCGTGGCATGCTGAGAATACATATATAGCAAATATGGCAACCCGAAAACGGCCTTGTCTTAAAGTTTTTTCCGTGGCAATCGCGCTTTAAAATTAGCCAATGTTTCACGCCAGGTCATTCACATGCGTACGTAAGCGTTTTACTAGGTCTGCTTCTCTGTCCGTCTGAGATCTTTGTTTATGGAAGCGGTGGTGCTGATGGCTAGAAATAGATTGTCTTGAGTTCTGCGTTGAAAATTGCTCCGCCTGGGCACCTCTTGCACTGCGGGCACTGAGACACGCCGCCAAAAGTTCAGCAAACCAGTGTCAGTTAGGGATGCAAGAAGGAAATCAAATTCATTGCTAGCTATGCCGCATTCACAGGCTCCAATATAGAGAAGCAATTGCGTTGAGAGTGTTAATCGCTCCCGAGTGTTAGTTACAGTGTTAGTTATTATAACGTGTTTTTACCAGCTTGACAAAATGTAATTCCCACAAACATGCACTGACAAGGACATTTAACAGTGTCTCCCTCTTTTTCTTCTTTTTTTTTGCATAATACTTGCTCTAGTGTTTTCTAATGGAGCGTGCTTGCGTCTCCTATTAGCATACGCGTTATGCCACACAACGTTCCTTACTGCATGACTGCTAATCAGTACGCTGCTTCAAGTGCCAGACGAACACGTATTAATAATTGACGAGGTTCGATACACCAACAATGCATCTGAACAACGGCGGTTATTTAGTTTTTTTTTTTTTTAATGCACACTTGAAGTTCTGTAAAAGAGGCGTTCTTGCATTGAATTCTGCGCTCACTTTAATGCGGATGCCCGGCCCATCAACGGATTCGTATACGAGCGACTTAATGTGCGGCAGCCGAATGCCATGCCCACTCAGCCACAATTGTTCATTTAGCAACACACGACAGCCTTATTAGGAGAAAAGCCCTGGCGAATTTTTTTTTCATTACCCAGACATCTAAAGACGTCGATTTTCAACCGAGAAACAACAGCAGCGATAATGTGTTTATGGATTACGTCGAATCACACCACAGATAATGCGCTCTGTATCTTGCGCAACGGGAGTCGCAGTTTAATCTCAGCCTATTAAAGAAGATGGCAGTTACGCACGCAATTATACAGGCGGTAAAAAATATTTGAACGATTCGCGTTACTCTTGAGCGTAAAGTTATAACGATGTCGCAGGTACGCGTTCGGCCGCAGCCCGCCTGGGAAGGAAAACTTCTCAGCGAACTCTCCCGAAACGGCGCAAGAGGGCCTGCGCAATGCGCTTCTTGTTTTTTACGTGGTAATTGCGCGAATCGGCCGAGTTATTCGTGCGAGCTTCCGTTCCTCCGCAAGCGCATAACCTCGTTTAGGTGAGCTGCCTTCCTGTTACTGCCATGCACCTTGTTATTCTCAACTCCATTATCGTTTTCAAACGTACCCCTCAATCGGAGCGCGCGCGTGCGCGCACGAACACGTTGTCTTGCGTGAAATACAGTTTCCCCGCAACCACTCCCATTTAGTTCTGAGCTCCTTCAAGACTGTGAGCGAGCAAGGCAACAGCAGCAGCAGCAGCACGCACGCGGGATGAGAATCTTCGTATCGTACCTCAAGCGTAGAGACAAGCGGACGGACCGAACTAAAGAAAATTTCAGGGGAAGGCGGGGTAAGACGTGAGTTGACTCGTCATGCCATAAGATGGGCGAAGAATATTCGCAACCGTGATTCCAGTTCCAGACAACTGCCCCTTTTCATGTGTATATAAATATAATTTTCATTTCTCGCTCTCGCTAACTCAAGGCCTGTCGAGGTTCTAAACATCTTATTTTAGTCCCTCACTGGTTTCTTTAAAGAACGAAGCATACATCTTCCCGTCTCTGAGACTCTCCCTCGGCGCGCAGTTCGCGCACACTGTTTCGGTAATTACCCGTCGTAACCAGACGCAAGCTCGTGGGCCGGGTTGTGGGTTCGCTCCGGGTGGATCCTGCTTACCATTTTCGGCGCCACTTAATAGTTTTTTTCTTTGTTTCCAATCTTCCCCCTCCTCACTTTCTTTCCTTATTTCAAGAATGTCGCCGACTTTACTCGTCTTCTCTTATCCCCTCCCGCCCCCTCATTTCTTTTGAAACCTTCTCTCCCTACCGCTGCGGGGATGCTTGTACTGGCTGCCAGCGTTACACTGCGCAGCGTCATCGTCTCCTGTACGCGAAACCAACGCGTGCAGCAGAAAAGTGTAATGAATCAGCGGTGGGAGAAAGAAGGGAGGAGTATCAGCTGCAACGCCCCGAAACTAGGCTCGAGCGTACCACCCCGACAGAGGCCCGTCGTCGCGTGCTCCCCTTCCTAATGAAGCGGCGGCGTGCCCGAGAGGGCTAGAACCCGCGCACAACACGACCCGCCGAGTCGTCGCAGCAGCGATGCCGCAAGAACTCTCGCGCGGACGCCCAGCTTTCCTTCTTTCTGCGACAAAAAGTGGCTACAGTAGCTGCACGGAGCAGCGAGCATCATCGGCTATACGCTGAGTGTGGCGCCCCAAGCAAAACAAGGCGTTTGTTTCTGCAACCGCCAAGCTCCGGCGAGAGCGCGCACAGTAGCAGAGATGGCGAGAGCTCGCTCGCTCGTTGAAGGCTCTGCGATGCGCGATGCGAGAAAGCTCTCGTCTCTCGCGGCCGCAAAAACAAAGCGCTTCGCGAGGAGGCGTTTGTTTCACGCTGCGTCGCCATAGCGCAAGCCCCTGTAGGCGGGGTCGCCCGAAAGCGGCGCGGCACCACGAAAACGCATTGCGAAATGCCTTAAGCGCGTTGCGCCATGCCTTCGCCCGCTGTCGACGGACGCGACGCGAGAAGTTATCAATTTCCGAAGGCGCTCAGTGGCAGCGCGCCGCGCCGTTCTAAAAACCAGCGCCTCCTGCTGAGCGGATGCCGACTACATCGTCCGGCCGGTTCGCGGGTAAAAAACGAAGAAAACGCTGAAACGCGCGAACGGTTGAGGTTATTGGGGAGCCTGAGAGGCACAAAGGAGGGAGGGCGCCTGCGCACGACATCTGATCCGGAGTTCGGCGTTTATTGTCATTGTTTTTTTTTCCCTAAAAGCGCGATAATTCTTGGCTTCACCGCCGTTGGAGTGCAGGGATTGTTGTTTGTAGGGAGAGTGCAGGGATTGTTGTTTTACGCAGCCCCGTCTCGAACTGTCTGGGGCGTCAGCTCTCGCTTGGCGAACTTAGTACCAGAATGGGAATGCGTTATTTCTCGCACCCCCCTGCCCCCCCCCCTCATATTCCTCTGTCCCCCCTTTCTCTCCATTCCCATCGCAGCTTCAGATGAAGGAAAGACGAAGTTATTGGAACGTTGCAACGCGTACGGGAGCTGTAAGCAAATGTATAAAGTACTAACGTTATTTCTGCTTCACGGGCACCCCCTCCCTCTTCCTTTTTACTGGCACAAAAGCAACCGCGGAGTTTTCGGCATAATAGCTAAGGAAACCTACAGCCTATCAACGTTGGTTGCTTCTACTTCACTTTTTCCCTAACCCCGCTTCCCTTTTCATTATTATTCTTTGTGTAATCAAATTATCTGCTAAATGTCACCAGTGTAATAATATTTAGAACGAAAGCTTTTGTATAGCAAAATAAAACCCGCTGGTCCCGATAATTATGCAACGAATGCGGGCTAGCTTCAGCAACATATGTCAGTGCACCTTAAGTGATGAGACTATGAAGATGTAGGAGAGGTATCCTGGTGTTCGCGTGGTATGAGGCTCCTTTCGTGCACGCTGCGATGCTATAGAAAAGCGAGGAAACTTTAGCAGATCTATTCTAACTCTTATCAGGCATAGGCCGGAAGCCGCGTCATATCAGAGCGAACGCCTCAACTTTTTTGTTGATGTTGAAGCCTTCGCAGATATCTCTTACGTCTGCAGAACTTTGCACGGAAACAGTTTAAAGCTTTGACAAAGCTCAACGCCAATTGCTGCGGCGACCATTCTCGCTCATGTACTCCGCTAACGTTCACTTATGGGTAATCAATTTATAAGCTTTAGTAGTTTACCCCACACTTTTTATCTCTCTTGATAATATGTACAAAATATTCATTCAATTCATGAAAAAGTTTCACGTTGACACCCGTTACGTTCCCGGCATGTGCTTTGCCTCTACGCTCGATGTTCACCGACAACCATTATGCTTCTCTTTCATTCCCTTTTCCACTTCGCTCAATGCGGATTATATGGCTAGAGGAATGAACCTGCCTGCCTTTGTAATCTATAAACTGTCCCTCTCTCTCTTTATCTATCTATCTATCTATCTATCTATCTATCTATCTATCTATCTATCTATCTATCTATCTATCTATCTATCTATCTATCTATCTATCTATCTATCTATCTATCTATCTATCTATCTATCTATCTATCTATCTATCTATCTATCTAGTTCGCTTCTACACGTGCTCGCGGCGTGTGGTGGGAATCGTCGAAAAAAATTCCGCTCGCAAGAGATGCGTCGGCCTCGCAGTACACATGACCTGAACGAGCCTGAATAAGGCCTTAACGGGTGAGGGGGTGGGGATTGAGGGCGGGGGTGCTGGCATTGTAAAAGAACCTTTTAAAAGCGGTTTTAAATGCAGAAGCAGGGCAAAATAGACAGTCGCGATCAAATCACTGAGGAATACAATGGCTAACAGGACGTTCGTCATCGCAGTACTAGTTGCCACAGCCCCACTCGATGTGCTTAATAGTGAATACATCAGCTTGTGGTCACTTATCATTCAGTCGCTTAAAGTGAAAAGGAAATATAAGAACACACCAACACAAGCTCATGATGACGTATCCGCAATATCGCGGATAAAGAACAATGTTTTCATCGAAAATCTCCTCGAATTACTTCCACTGATGATCGCCCGTCGTGGCAGCCTAATGTATTAAGGTAAAGCAGATCCCGCTCGTTCAGCTTTGTGAAAGTAAGCAATTCGAGAACAACCCTCGGAGATTTTAGGGTACCCATAGAGACCTCTTCGAGGCCGATGAACAACCGGATTAGCGTTAAGCGATACTGCTGTAACGGCCACGATTCATTACGTAATGAATACTCTGTACTATTAAGTGGACAACACAAACGAGATGTGCCGACAGCTTACAGTTGATAAAGCAAGGCACCAAACTGTGAATTGTTCCCCCTTGTGAGCTGGAAACGAGCTGTTAAGAACAGATGCATCGAGACACTTCTTTGCGCTTAGGTATTTCATGCAAATTACCTCAGGTACGTGCTCAGATTATTCTCGTGTCCGCACAACGATTGTGTCGCGCCCTTATGAATGTACTTTAGTAGGGAGTCTGATCATCAGCTGGCCCCTTTGCCTGCGTGCATATAATTACCTGCCGGCTCTGTTCTGCCACTATGAGAATGCAGCCACGAACAAGAGCATACTACAACATATCTGTAATTTTACAGTGCAACTATTTTGTAGAATTTAATGAAGCTAGCAAAATAGAGGGCTAACCGGCGCATACCGTCGCATCCAAACCTTAGCAATGCAATACCGCACTACTCTGTTCCAAATATAACATTCCTACCTCTATTGCATTCCAAGAGTAATTACGTTCCAAGCGGAGAATTCTCAAGACGACCGTGTAAAAGGTGTTACCGCTTACGGCAAGCACTAAGTCCCATAGTGAGCCGCCACAATGCTTATGACAAAGAATGCACAGCGTAACGCCTTTGTAGTACTTCGCTTCCACTGTCTTTTATGCGCATCTGGAGAATGTGTGTGGTATCAATGCAACTTCAATGTACGCGCCAAATTTATCATTTTCGTCTGTGAAAAAGAAAATTGTATGAGCCAAACCTGCGTGCCAATTCATTCCGAGTCGGTCTGATAATATACTTTCTTTTTTCTTTGAAGGTAATCTAATTTGATGGGAGTATATTGGAGCAGTAAGAATGGCACGCCAAGGAGAAATCGTGTTTCTTCAGTTACAAAATAAGTTATGTGGAAATCTTTGAAGTTGAAGTAGATTAAAAAAAGTGAAAGCTCTAATCCACGTGTTTGTGTACCTAAATAGGAAGTCTGACTGGGTTTTATGTGCAGCTTCATACACTAAAACCAGATAAACATGCCTTACATATTTCGGAAGAGTTGGGACGGATAGAGAGAGAGAGAAACAAAAGGGCAGGAAAGAAAGGGAGGTTAGCCAGTGCAAGTACCAGCTGGCTACCCTGTGCTGGGAAAGGAGAAAGAAGATTAAAAAATGGGACGGAATTTACTAAGCGAGCTTACGAACAAGTTTTGGCGTAAGAAAGATGTTACGAAATAATCGCACACAACATGCTAAAGCTGTTCAGTAAGATGGCATACTTGAGGCCCACCGCTGCAAATACGAGCGCTGTAGTCGAAAAAAGGCGTGCGTTTAATGGTAGCGCAGGTGCGAACTTCAGTACTTCCGCCAATAGTAAGCGTAAGCTTATTCACAATATCTAAACAGTCACCGCAGCAGACGACGTAAGAAGATGTTTCTACGGTAGGGAGGTAGCAGTGTTACGAACACAATTATGTCTATCCGCGCCCCTCGAGCTGCCATGGGCTCGAGTCCTGGAACGGGCTGCTGCGTCCGATTGGCCAGAGGCCACAACTGTCACCCGAGTATGGAGTGTGCCTACATCATTGTGGAGGGCTCCGATTTCTCATCTCAAAGTGCATTGAACAGCTTTAGTGCAAGCTGTATTGGGAGCGCCCTTCTGCGGAAGGCAGTCACATTAATACTGTGCTGCGAACCTCATCTTCATATCCGAGAGGCTGTGTTTATGCGCGCAATAGCCTTACTTCTCATACTCGTCATGGCACTCTATTGGATGGTAGCAAACAGAAGTGTAGTGTCTGCAATTAAGCTTAACACACGGACTGTCGAGTAGATTCCACTCCCCCCTCCTCCCACACACACGCATTTTTTTTTAATTTCCTGGCAGCTTCGATTTTGTCTTACTAGTCCACGTGACCACTCGTTAAATTACGTGAGTCCCTTTCCATTAGGTTTTAAGAAAGACGGGCAGTGGGAAGAGTCCGGCGAGCATTTATAAAGACCATGTGGGAAATGAACCGAAGAAGGCGAGAAAGTAGGTACCCCAGTCGGAGCTCTTCTGCTATAGAAGCGTATATTCCTTATCCCCTAGTGAACCTCTGCTCGTCCACAGCGTGATGTCGTCCGCGTAGAGCGTGTAACCTAGGTCGGGTATCCGATCCAGATCGCGCGCGAGGCGACACATCGCTATGTTGAAGAAAAGAGGAGATAAAATAGCTCCTTGAGGTGTTCCTTTGTCAGGCATTTTAAATAAATCCGAAGTTATTTGGCCTATACTGATGCTCGCCTCGCGGTGCGCACCCGAAAAATCTGAGGTTATCCGGATACACGCGAAAGGCTACAAATCCAGAGGATCCATTAACATCGTGGTTGAGGGCCAATCAGTCCGAGAGGTACCCACGATGCGAGTCCTGGGTTTGTGGCTTCAGAGCGACGGGATAGCAGTACAGACACTCAAGACCCTCAAATCCACAGCCAACAACATAGCCCAAATGATACGTCGCGTGACGTATCGAAAAGCGGGAATGCGAGAAGACGATACCCTAAGGCTCGTACAGGCCTTAGTGGTTAGTCGAATAACGTATGGCTTACCGTACCAAATCCTGAACAGGGAGGAGGAAAAGCAGGCTAACACAATAATCCGAACCGCTTTCAAAGCTGCTCTGGGCCTGCCTAAATGTACTTCAACGGAGCGCATGTTAGCTCTGGGAGTGCACAATACTTTCGACGAACTGAGGCAAGCCACCCTGATGCGACAGAGGGAGCGCCTCAGCTTCACAAAAACTGGTAGGGCAATATTGGCTAGACTGAATATCCCAGCATACCCCATTTATCTCACAGAGCAGGCCGTACCTCTCCCTCTTTCGATGAGATCCAAAATTACAGTAGCCCCAATTCCAAAGAATATGCATCCCGAGTACAACAAAGAAAGGCGCAAAGCACGCGCACAACACATTCAATCAGCGTACTCTAATAACCATAGGTACAACACGTACTACACGGACGCAGCTCTGTATGCAGAGGCGACCGGGCAGCGCTACCAAAGGAGGTACGCCCTGGCAGTCGTGAACACTATCAGCCAACAGCAAATTACCGCGTCGGCCACGGCAGGATCTCCCACCTTGGCTGAAATATTAGCAGTGGCGATCGCACTCGCCCACGCGGAGCGTTCGCAAAGGGACTCGGTCGTGGTCACGGACTCCCAGGAGACATGTCGCATGTTTCTCAAGGGGCACGTGACTGCGGCTAGCCTCGCGATAATTCCCAAATCCTTCAACCACCATCATCGCCTACTCTGGTGCCCGGGCCATGCGGGGGTACAGGGGAACGAAAAGGCTAACGCGTTAGCTCGAGGGTTCACTAACCGAGCGACGGCGTCCTCTTCTAACCCCAACCACCCGCACTATCCCTCACAATATTCCACCAATTTAAATGCCAAAGACATCCTTGCTCATCAGCGTGGAGTCCGCAGAAAATACCCGCCGCCCCACCCACAACTTAACGGGGAAGAGGCCGCCGATTGGCGTAAAATACAGACCGGGGTGTTCCCCCATTTAAAATTGCTAAACGCCATGTATCCCACTGGTTATAGGGCCAACTGTCCTTGGTGCGGTGGCATACCTACCCTAATACACATAACCTGGGAGTGCACTAAGCACCCTCATAGGCTAAATACCAGTAGGACAATGGAGCAGTGGGAGGCACAGCTCGCCCGCTCCGACCTGGCAGGACAAAAGTCCTTAATTAGCCAGGTCAGGCAGGCGGCAGAGGCCAGTGGGGCCCTGGACTGAGAGGCTCCGACCACCCCTCCTTCAAATCTTTACAATTGCAATAAAGTTTCTCTCTCTCTCTCTGCTATAGAAGAGAAGTATGATCTGAAACCAGCTAGAATGTTGACGAGGGTGGCGATATGGGCTCGTTGGACGATTATCATGGAATGGAATCTGGATAGCGCAGCAAAACGCGGATGCAAGAAAAAAGGAAGATGGCGCTTGTCTACGTCTTCGTTTCTTCGTGTGCCGGCGTTTTGCTGCGCTATCCAGAGTGTTTAACTGTTGTGTGCTATGGCTAGGATCCCGGAATTACTTCGTGGCGTAACATGGACCGAAAACTATTGTCATCCATGGCTTAGTACTGTGAGGACGCCTTCACATTTTAAGGAACGGTGTCCGTCGCCTCTAGGACACCACCACTTCCACCTTGTGCTAGTACTCAGTGGCGTAGCTAGGTCGCCTGGCACCCGGGGCCCATAGGTCTTCTGTCAATTGGGAGGGGGAGGCCTTCCCGCTGACCCCGTGTGTAGTCAGGAAGGCGAGGACATAGAAAATTTTCAAGGAGGGGGGCGGGGATGATGTTTCAGCATCAGCCCCTTGGATATCGCGCGTGTCAGCTGGCAGCGAACGCTATGCCCGAAGGCGGGCTTTCTGGTAAAAACGCGGCCTTTTACGGGGGCCGCGATGCGGCGGAGGCGAGGGCCATCTAGAAGTGTTTCTAGAAAACGAACGCGCCGCTCCGTTGCCTCTGAGATATTGGCGCGCCAAGGCACGCAAATGGCAGACGCCATTTCCGGTCTATGAATGGCAGAAACGCTCGAAAAGGGGTTTGTTTGAGTTTTCGCGTAACATAATTGTTTTCTCGTATATTAAAATTGCAATCCGACGCTATCATGTCTGTAGGTTGTGTGTAAATCGTATTTTCCGATATTTCTACGTATTTTAGCTTGAAATTTTCAATTAGTTCAGTGACTTTCTTGCACCACATGGAGGGCCTGCGTATGGGTGGTTCGAAAACTTTTTTTTGCCGTCCGACGCCGGATTTTCTGTGACACGGGGCCCTTACCGCCATTGCGTTAAAACTAATACGCAGATAATCATGACGGCGGGCTTCCCCGCGCCTCCTCGGAGCGAGCGGGAGAAAGAAAGTTGAAAGCTTTAAGCCGAACGTCTATCTCGCGGCGCCCCCGAATACAGCCTGTCGAATCGTTATACGCCGCCAAACTCTTAGGCACCACGGAGTTTGAAGGCGACACCGAGAATCCCGTTCCCGTCGGACGACGATCCAGAGGAGTCCACACTGACTTGCTATCAATAAAGTTTTTATGTCTGTCTGTCTGACCGGACTTGCAAACTTTGCACCGTCGCTCTCGAGGCACGCTTCGCCGAAGACGCGAGCGCCGGGCGCTCCCGTTCAGCGCTCACAGTAGGAATCATCTCTCGCTGCTGTGTTTGTTCGCCTACGCAACGCGGACTGAACAGAAGCGGAACCCAAGAGCCACGTCGCCAGACTGTCTGTTTTGCGACGCCCGCTCCGAGCATGAGCGCGCCGCACAAGCGCACCGCACATGAAGAGTAGTTTAGCGACCACTTAGCGAATTAAAGTTTTTAGCCTGCACATTCGCGCAATTTTTATGTAGTTTGCTGACATCGCTGCAGTCGACAACGCTGTGGCACTACACATCTGGTACATCAGGTACATCAGCAAGGGCTGCTGGTTACCGGAGCATTCTTTACCATTTACGCTGAGTGAAAACGGCGGAAAGGGGGGATCTTCAGACATATATGAGACCCCCTCTCCCCCAACTGGCACCTAATGCACGCGGCCCCCTCCCCTCCCCTTCCCCCGTTACTACGCCACTGCTCGTACTGTATGTTCAGAAACTGCTCGGCGTCAGTGTCAGTGCGTCAGTGTCGCAAGAACGACTACTTGAACCGATTTGATCTGAAACCAGCTAGAATGTTGACGAGGATAACGATATGGGGCTCGTTGGACGGTGATCATGGAATGGAATCTGGATAGCGCAGCAAAACGCGGACACAAGAAGAAAGGAATATAGCGGTTGTCTTCGTCTGTGTTACTTGTGTCCTCATTTTGCTGCACTATCGAGAGTGTTGAACCGTTATGTGCTTCGTGACGGCGTTGTGCAGTATTCTAACGTGCACTTGAACGTGTGCTCTTAATACGATGGTAAATTTATGGAAACGTTGGCGCCGATCATTGTCCTGATGGTGACTGATTGGCCTCGACTTCTATGAGGTTCCACTTGAGCTGTGACATAAAGCGTAGTTAGGGGCTCCAGGCCCTGATGTCGCCAGTATGATTTATTACCGGTCTCCAAAATTGAAGTATACACGCCTTCGTGCATTGTGCCTCGATATGTAGGAATTGCGGCCGTCTGAACCCGCAAAACGAGCTCGTCGCTTGGTGCGATGCGTCATCGTGTTTTTTCAGCTGAGAAGCTAAGAAGTGATGAACTCTGATGCAATGTCAATGTGTGGTAGGCAGCGGAACCTGCACGTGCGGATGTTGCACAGTGAAGTTTTCTGTCATAACCTAGAAATGTCGGTAGCCACTGCTCATTTTCGCATTTCTATTCTAGGGCTGCTATCATAGCTCTGCGTGCCCTCGGCAGGGATCCTATGTAAAGGGAGCGCGCGTTTTTTTTGTCGTTTGGCGCTCGACGGCACCGTCGACCAGCACCTAAGACGGTACCAGCTGCCGAGGTAGCTCATTAATGATAATACTGCGCTTAGTGTTACACTGATGATTTAACTGAAGGACAGGACGTGGATGTACGTAGCGCAATACGTCCGCCTTCACTTAAATCGTCAGTGTAACTAACACTAAGCGCAGTATAATCATGAACGTCCACCAACTAGCCCCCTTCGTTTTAGAGGTTGGATTGCGCAACATTTTGACGAGACATAGAGAAGGGACACACACCACAGAGCGCTTCTAATCCAACCTCTAATATGCTATGCCAACACGCCCAGTCGTCAACCTTGGCCCCCTTCATCGCTTTACTAAGAGGCAGCTCATATTGAGCCTATGCGCGGCATGTGAACCACACCTGCAAACATGTGCAGCGCGATCACATACCGTACCGACGAACATACGTGTGCTGGTCACCTTGCCTTGAGTCCACATGAACTATATATTATGCACCTTTATTTTTTTTATTATTCCGTTTATTCGTTTTGTAATATGATGGTGGGGGTGGGGGTGCTGTTGCTACAAGCGGGGTTAACCTAGCAGACGTGGCAGGAAATTTCTCCGCCTAAGCATCTCTTCCTGCGCCAAATAAGCCATCATGTGTCCATCAGTCCTGTGTCTCGCAGAAATTTGAGAAGAATGTTTGAGAAGAACTTCCACTGCCGTTCTTTTGAAGGCAGTGCAGAGGATGGGTGAGCATGGTTGCACTTGTCGGCGTTGCGCTTGTCGACCCGGAAAAGGAAGTTGCCGAATAAGGATGTGCAGCGATTTGCCCTAAGAGAATAGCGTCAACTACACATGCATGTTGTGCGATCATGCTAGCAGTTGACGGCGCTCCTTTCGTTTCTTGCCGTTCAATCCAAGCTTTGCTTCCTTCTCGCTCTCATACGACGTGGCAAGTTAAATGCCCGGCCGCTTCGGTTGCACCTTTATCTTAGCGTAAAACATTTTCAGTAAGAAATTGCTTACGAACAGCGCAGCTTGGCGAATTCCGCCCCTGATTCGGCTAACCAATTTTCCTTACTTCGAGTCGTCGTTTTAAATTACCCTTGCCCAACTAACGGCTATCGCCTCAGCTCAGTGGCTGGTTCTGACGTGCGATAACTGTGCAAACCGCGGACGCCAACAATCCTTTTCTTTTTTTTTTTGTACTAGAAAGCTTTCATTCCCGAGTAACCATTATATTGGTGTACAATACTATAGTATAGTTCTTGTTTTGCTCCTTCCTGAAATACGCGGGCGACCTTTAAATTCCTCCGTAAATTTGTAAGTTCGTGAAATAAGATGAGCGAAACTGGCTGCACCATAGAGTGCTATCCACGCTGCAGAACAAGGTCTGTATGTCTAAATCTCCCGCTGCATTTCAGGAGAGAAAACACGCATGTTTTATACAGCGGACGTAAATTTTAAGGGGCATATCGATTCCGTCAAGCCTATTTCGTGCTTTTTTCTCTGTACTCCTGACCACTGTATCCTTATGCACCATTGTCAAATAAACGGTGTCTTTCACTTTCACTTCTTTTTCTTCCCCTTCAATCATGCGCGAAATCACGCTTATCTGTAAGCCAGAGAAACGCGAACACTGAGCCGAACTCAATTACCGTGAACTATACGAGAACTTAGGTCCAGTTCTCCGTCGGATCAAAACGTCCAGACGCAAGTCAAACATTAGTTTTCGACGTCAAACATTTGGAACCGGCTCCGGCAGTGCCCTATAGACGCTCAGAACCGAACGAAAGACATAACTACAGGAAGGGGGTGGGAGGGGGGGCGAATTTCCGGAATTTATGCGCAAGCTACGACGCTAACGGGCCACGCTCACTGCGAAATACAGTATATATATATATATGGGCTACGGCCAGTAACGCGGATTTCCCGGCTTTTCCGACGAGAGACGCGCATGCCGTGTTTAGAAATTTGCTTTCCGGGTTCGAGTTCCCTGCGCTGCTGCCGCTTCCGCCTTATCAGCCGCGCGCAGAGACCATAAAACATTCGCTGGCGAGACGACGAAGAGACGGACCAGTGGGCTAATTAACAGTTGCGCGGGAATCGTTTCATTCTCAATCAGAGCTCGCGCCCGATGGAAGCGCGCGTTGTGGAGCGTGTACGGGCGCGTTTGAATAATCGGCATCCGTCCTGAAATTACTCGAGTGTACTCCGTTCTTTTTTTTTCTTTTTTTTATGTCTATATCTCCTCTTTTTGTTTTCTTACGGTGCCGCACTGGATCGTCCGCATTTCCCATGTGACCTTCGGAACCTATACGGTACTGTCGGTTGCACAGAGGACCGAGTCGTCAAGACGACACTTTCAAGAAGCGTGACCGTCTTATCCCGGTAGCAGGATCCCGGGAGGTTGGCGTCGACGGAATCGGGAAGAGAAAGGATTTGAAGAAGCGGGCAAGGAAGGCAATTAAGCTTAACGCACGGAGTGTCGAGTGGATTCCCCCCCCCCCACACACACACACGTTTTTTTTTTTTCTTCTTTTCATTTTCTGGCAGCTTCGCTTTTGTCTTACTAGCCCTCGCGACCACTCGTTAAATTACGCGAGTCCCTTTCCCTCAGGTTTTAAGAAAGACGAGTAATAGGAAGAGTCCGGCAACCATTTCTAAAGACCGTGTGAGAAATGAACCGAAGAAGGCGAGAAAGTAGGTACCCCAGTCGGCGCCCTTCTGCTATCGAAGTACGGTTTCAACCCAGAAATGCTCAAAAGATCCTACGTAGAGAAATGTCTTTCTTTTTTTTTACGTTATCCCTCTTCCGGTGAATAAGTTTTTTTTAATATATCCCGGTGCCCCCGGGAACCTCCTCTCCGAGTCCCAAGCGAACGCTTGGTTCGCTAACTAAGCGCGCTTATCTGCGCTCGACATATACGCGGCGCGCGCGGCACAATCGTTAGCGCGCCGCGCGCGCGAGCCACTGCAAAGAGAAATCGCCGTCTACGACAGCCAGCTCAAGCCCACCCTGCTACGTCGCGTTCTCTTCCTTCTTGCTTCTTCTTCTGTCCGGCGTTGGACTTTCTCTCGAATAATGGTACTGTTAACGCATGTGCAGAAAGATGCGGTCCACTTCCGCCTCGTGGAAGTCCTTGTCGAGTTGCGACCAACTGAACGCACTGTGCCATGTTTTAAAAAGCAGCAAAAAAGCAACCACCTTGATCCTCTATCTTCTTTTTCTTTTTTTTCATTTCGCGCGAGATCACGCGTGATTGATAGTGCTCGACGCACTTGAGCAAGGAGGCTTCCGGCGCTGGGCCCAATCGTTCTCACCGCTTTGTTGCCTCTTATTTGCCAAGTCCTAGCCACCATCAATTCGTCAAAGGTCATTAGAAACCTGTCCACTATCAAATACATAATACATCTTTCGTTGAATACATTCGACCACAATTTTCGCTGATGGTGTTCAGACGCGTATAAAGTGGCCTTTAACGCGATAGATAGAAAAAAAAACGATTGAGTTCGCTGTGGTACGCTTTCTGTAAATGAAATTTAGGTTGATAAAGGGTACGAGCTATAGGCGCTTGCTCCTTTGATCGAGACAGAACGCATTTTCATCTGCTTTTTCATAGGGCATACTGCCAAAAATGCAGTTATACATCGAGGATCGACTATTTTAGTGGCTCTGACGACTCAAACAGCTGTTAGAATAATAATAATAATAATAATAATAATAATAATAATAATAATAATAATAATAATAATAATGATAATAATAATCCCGGCAGTGTCCAAACGAGTGCCTCCTTTCGGTTTCCTTCCTCGGCTATAGAGTCGGCTTCCAGTCACCGAAGTAGTCACTACGCCTTACAAAACTCACTAAAGAGTCTCGGTGATCAATGACCTACAATTTTGCAATAAAACTTACTTCAGCAGCTACTCGCGAATAGTGTGCTGAAGCGGCGTTTCTCTCGCGACGACTTACGCAGTAATCGTCGGCAATCGATAATCCGAACAGCTTCGAGTGGTGACGTATTTGTAAATGCGGGTGGTAAGGTTTGCGTCTATTGTAAGTAAACTGTGAAGTTAAGCGAGAGCTGGCGATGTCTCCAAAGCATGTGACGCCTGTAAGTTGCGATGCCGTACTCTAACTATACCGGCACAGTGAGCTATATGTATGTGAACTATTGTGATGGATGTGGGTAGCATGCTGCGAATGCAACGACCCCGTGGATTGTAGTGGCAACAATTAACGCAACCCTTTCGTGAACTCAAACTGTCAGGTTTCCTACGACTAACTCTTCTTCGACAGCCGCACGGGTCTATGACACCGACGCGCGCCAGCACTTAAAGAAAAATTAACACGAGGTTGCCGCGAACGTGACTAGGGAAATCATTCCAGTTACTCCCTGCGATAATTTTGTTAGAGTGAAGAGAAATGAAATTACGGACTGCTGCTTCAGTAGCCTTCAGCAACGAATGCATCCCCGCGTTTCACCACGGAGCGAACTCGTTCGTTTAAATGCGCGTACTGAAAGTTTCGCAAGATAAACAGGCAAGCACCGCCGAATTCTTTTGAGATGAAATGTGTGTATGTGTGTGTTGGGGGGGGGGGGGGTATAACAGAGAGGGCTCGGTTGAAATTATGCGAGTTCTCAATGAGCAATATTTCTTTTTTCACGGAGCTGCCGAGAGAGCGCGACGCTTCAAACCACCAACATGATTATTAAAATTTGTTTTCTGTTTCTTTTCTTTCTTTTTCTCGTTGCGAATCCCCGCCTCGTCATCTGTTCGGAAAAACTCGTGCAGCGATGCAGTTCTCGTATTTCGCGTTTGCTCTCATTTTTTTTTTCTGTGTGTTCCTTGAGCCGCAGTTTCGTTCTGCTTGTTCGCCATCACGTCCGAAACGCAATTAACTCGGAGAAAAGGTCGGCCCCGCACGAACGCTAATTAAATTGGTCCTCTCGAAGTGCGCTTTTGCTCAAGCATACTGCAGTACAACACTATACGCACATAACGGAAACCAAACGGGTGCATAACTAGATTTTGCGCGATGTATCAAAAAGACGGGGCCACAAATAGATAACCGCACATCATGCTTCTCATTGTAGTCGTCTTGAAGCCTAATTTGATCAGTCAGGTTGTTAACCGCTTTGAGGTCAGACGCAGTATTAGAACTGTGTGTGTTTTTTCTTTTTTCTTTGCGTCGCTCTTAATAGAATGTGCGCCTGCTCTTCTTTTTTACAATTATTTTGCTGAAAATTTCTCTCTTCGTTTCCTTTATTATTGTTTAATCGCTCACCCTCCTGTTCCTGCATATTAATTTTCTTGAGGGATCCGGAAATTGTTTATGTAAGACAAATTGAAGCTCCCGGCGCAAACGCGGTAACATATCTGTGGGTGGGTACAAAGATAGATTGGTCGTATTACAGTACGCAGATGTCGGAGTTACGAAAGATCGCCAGACACTGAAACGATATATTCTACAACTCCTACAAAGCCCGCACAGCAGCTGCCGCTAGCAGACTCCCCTTTAGAAATAACGCTGTAAACCAGTCTCGTTACAGTAATGGTTTTCTGTCTTGTAATAAGAGAAATGTCCTTAACCACGTAGCGCCCTTTGTATCATATGCGCTACGCTACAGTTTAATATAACAAGAAAAGCTTAGTTTAATGACGTTGTACCGGGAGACAAGAACAGAAACCGTCGGAGGAAAGCATTAGATAGGTTTACATACGTTAACTCACGGAGAGGTTGCAAACATTCGCTTCTCGATTTTGTATTTCACTTCTATATTGGCTAAGTCACTAGGATTGACGAAAATTATTGATGAGAATAAAATAAATGATTGATGAGAATGAAATAAATAATACAGAAGGCAGTCGTTTCTCTTCAAGCATCTGTTTTCACCAGCTACGTTTTGTAAGCGTGGGCCTTACAGGGTTGCATTCCCCTAGTTTCCTTTGCTTTCTTTTATTAGGTAATTATCTGCAGAAAAAAGTTAATCGTTGCTATTAATTTAATTGTGTTTGTGGCAATTTCTGCTGTTATTGTTGTACTTAAATAATAAAAACTAGCAAAAAAAGGCAACGAAATTAGCGATTCTCATACGCTCGCTTGCTTGAAGAAGCGTTGTCTTTTATGAAATTAGTCCGTAGATGACTCAATTCAAAGAAATTATTGAACCAGTTGTCAGTACAATCCACAAAAAGGTGTGCCTTAATATGATTCAATAATTTTCCTTGAACACAGCAGCATTGTTGTGCTTCACTAACGAATGTAAAATAGGAACGTTTCGTTTATAATAGCGTTTTTTATTTATACTGTCACCTTGTACGGCACGCGATACTATTGTGGCTCGCGTTGTTGCTTGAGTATTTCTTCCTAACGTTGCTGTGTTATGGGATATTGCCTGCATTTTTGCTTTGAGAGTTTCTTTGTAATGTAAGCGTGTTATTTTGAGTTGAATGCGAAAACGTAACTGCATGCTGTATGTACCAACTGTTCGAGAGCCAAGTAGTAGGCAGCGCCATATTTGTGCAATAACATCTCCTTCTATCCTGCCAGTAAAAAAAAAAAATGGCATAAGCAACAATTTCTTCAGCCCTGAACATATTTACTGGGACAACAGCAGTCTCCAACTGTGGAGACCCTCCCCTTATTTCTGCTTGCTCGCCTGCTTCTCTCTCTCTTAAACAATTGCACTCACTCTCTACGGGCAGCACGCCAAGTAGCGAGCGTGAACAAGGTGGTTAATGGGCGCGCTCGTATAAAAAAAAATGTAATCATATGAAATAAAAGTTTGAAATAAATTTTAATAATATTGATTTCGTAAACGCTAACTATACATACTATTGTAGCTCATATAGACGAGGACGCAAGAAGGTACACGAAAGACACGAGCATGGCGCCAACGAAAGGGCCCGTTAGTGGGCCTGTGTATGTTTTTGTGTCTTTCGTGTGCCTCCTAGTGTCCTTGTCTGTATGCACTACAACAGTACTCCAATATACCATACGAACAAGCCCTCATTGAAGTATTAGCTAACTATAAGTTCTATGATGTTGCCTAATGAAATTCGTGGATTATAGAAATACACTGCGAGTTAATCTTTGCGGTTTACCCAGCTTCGTCTCTATGACGTAGCAGTGCATGTTGTGGATTTCGATATACGTAGATGGACAGTCTTTAGCACTCTCCGACTCCCCATCTCTAAATAGGCCAGATTTATTTAGTTGACGCTTATAGCTTTATGGAAACTCTTGCTTGTTCACGGCTGTTTCGCCAAAGACTTGTGAGCTCTTGATTTTTCTTTCTTTTTTCATTTTCTTTTTGTTGTTCTTAAAGGGCAGTTCAGCCCGTTACTATATGAATATACTTGATTCAGAAATCGTGAAATGACAGTGCGGACAACGCTGGCCGGTCAGCCCATGATGGTGCCCAGGTTACACCCATACCGCTGTCAAGAACAGATGCAGCCACCAGCCTTCGCTCCCTCGCACGCGAGCTTACGCTAACTCTGTGGAACACCAGTGAATTCACCAACACACGTCTTCACAGATTGGATCCAAGTTTGCAACTCCGTATTCCACCAGGGTTGCCACGAGCGGAAGCAACACTTCTGTGCCGCCTGTGGCTCGGCGTGGCATTCACGAACTCCTATACCTTCCGCATTGGAATGGCCGACAGCCCTGCTTGCGACACCTGCGGCTGCGAAGAGACGATCGCGCACCTCCTCTGTGACTGTCCACGTTACAATGTGAAAAGAAAAGTGCTCGTGACCGCGTTCGATAAACTGGACAATCGCCCCTTCACAGAAGAGCAAGTTCTAGGACACAGGTCCAGACTGGTTTCGGCACTCAAGGCCTTAAGGGCTTTGCTCAAGTTCTTAAGGACATGTGAATTGTGCGACCGCCTTTGACTATTGTTGCGCGTAACATCGCGTTACTGTGTGCATTTTTCTTGTTTTTTCTCTCTTCCTTCTCCTTTTATTCCCTTTACCCCTTTCCCCTTCACAGGGTAGCCAGCCGGTATTTATACTGGCTAACCTCCCTGTCTTTCCTTCCATTTTGTGCGTGTCTCTCTCTCTTGATTCAGAAAATTATTCTGCATCATGTTTTGTTGTTTTTTCGTTTATATTGTGCGTTATTATGGTGAGGTTACGTTGCGATGTGTGCAAGAAGTTGCGAGAACTTGTGCAGAAGACAATCATATTTTCTGTTTACATATTTCAGTGAGGTGGTATTTGAGATGGCCTTTAAACATAGTTCCATTCCATTATTTCTTAAAATGTTCGTGTAAATCAATGTTTAAGGCGCCGGGAATGAGGAAGTTGCCATGCGGAAGGCTTCTTGCCTTTCCTGCTGCCAGAGTCGTCTAGAACGCTCCGCCAAGGGAGGGGGGAGGAGGGGGGGGAAGTCTAATAAGCTCTTAAGTCAAAACTTTTACTACAACTGGTGTTACGAGCGAAACGACGCAGTGGCGCGCCTAGAAATTTCCAGTGCAGCGCAGTGATTTTTTTTTTCTCGCTTGTGCATTTGACGTGCTAGAAACCTGGCGACTGTGAATCCTGTGAGCTACTATGTAAACTACGTGTCGTTATTGATGCGACGTCGTTCTTGGTATTGTCGCCATTGAGGATTTCTTCTCAGTTTTTTTTAAACAGTCTGTATTTTTTTTGCGCATACTCCATTGTGGGTATGAGCTATGTTTGAGGCTGATCATTGTCACATACACTGCCTTTTTACCGTCGATACCGTTTTCAGGAGCAGGACAAAGAAAACTTTCACTTCAACACACCACCGTCTTGTCAAGAAGAATTTCTATCAGGTATACATGATGTCATCCTCTTCCATTACAGAATTGCTTGTTCGGCCTCCGGAAGGCCTGCGCAGGCGTAGCCGCTCACAGAGTCTGGATGGAGCGCGACAACGTGAAGTAATTGCCCAGCACCGTTGATGCGTAATAGCGCAGTTTTAAGCGTGCCCGACCACCAAATACGAATTGTTCCTAATGGTGGCCGGTTGTGGATAAGTTTTCCTTTTCTTCCCCCTTTGGCAATATTGAAGCTCGGGATGACGAGGTGGCGCGGCGACAAGAAATTATGTGTCGTCCATGATGACAACAGTCTTCGTCAGCGTAATGTAATGGACGGATGGACTGGCCGGACATAATGCAGACCCACTTTCGTACACTTAATTACTGTTGCAGTAGAAAAAAAAAGCAAAGCGAGTTCCGCTTATGTTACAACCTCGCGGAATGCAATGCCCTGTCGTTGCGACTGCTTCGTCGTGTTGTAGAGTGCGTGTATTTTTCAAGCTGCCTCGTGTTGAGTGTATAGAGAAGTAGAACATCGGGTTCCTGTGCTCAAGGGTCTCATTCCAAGTCCCTGTCGAGGCTACTGCATTTTTCTGACCTAGAAAGGCGCCTGAAACTGACAAAGAAGAACGTGCCGTAACTCAGTGGTGCCATACTAGTCCAGGCGAAACCAAACTACGAAAACAACTTAAAGGACATGCTTCCTTTCCAGAACAAGAGCTGGCTTTCCAGAACAAGAGCTATATATATATATATATATATATATATATATATATATATATATATATATATATATATATATATATATATATATATATATATAGGGGTTTTCTTCAAAGTTCAGCACGCAGGACCGACGTAACATACACAGGAAAGAGACGACGAACTTTTTGGGAGACTTCTTTTACTTAACGTTTTCGGCTGGTGGACCAGCCTTCGTCAGAGTACAGTCAGAGTACAGTATATATATATATATATATATATATATATATATATATATATATATATATATATATATATATATATATATATATATATATATATATATATATATATATATATATATATATATATATACTGCAGAGGGGGCTCGGCCGTCTGTGTCTGGATCTCCCGACAGGACGCCAGTGGGAATTGAAACTGGTAACGCTTGACAGGCGGGCGTTATATAGTGTAGTTAGCTTATCAGGGCACCTTGCGGATTTATCGGGCGTTACGTAGGGTCTTAATGGGCTTAACAATGTTCGCACAGTTGGTGAGGCATATGTAGTGCAAAACAATACGGACTAAGATGTTTAATCTACAAGGACATACGCGGCGATATTGATGGCTTCTGCCACAGTAACTAAAGGGTAGCAGTCAATGTGAAAAAAATATAAATGGCATATAATAGGTTAGAGATAGAACGAGCCTGTAGAACACGTCTCTAGAACAATATGTAATCAGGATGATGAAAAAGTAGCGCAGTCATATAATGACGTTGAATAAGCAATGAGAAATGTCCGCACATTTTTTGCTGTAGTGACGGGAGACTTCACTGAGAAAGCAGAGCAAAAGCATGCTTGAGGACAGGTAGTTGTAAACTGTGGCATCGACTCTAGAAATAGTAGAGCAAATACGTTGGTAAAGTTCGCGGAAATGCATCGATTGACATCTGTTCCTCTGCCCCTTGAAGACTGGCCAACCAGAACTACATCTGACTAGCTTTCTTGACTTGTTGTGTATTCTTTTTGTTTTTCCTACTCACATAGGCTCCCACACTGTAAAGCCTAAGCAATGGCCACGTATTGCGAATAAGATTACGGTCAATTTACCAATAGTGTTCCGCCACTCGGGTAAGGTGAAAGTAATGTATATCACATATGAGCTTACTGGATTAAATATGAAAGACAACATATTGAGTTCAGTAATGCGTTGGCTTGGGTTAGTTGGGCAAGTAACGCGTCCTTTGCGTTTTCAAATGTGAATATTGAACTCCTCGGAGACAGCAGTGCAAAGGAAGTTGTTCAGTAATTCAAGTCTTAGAATTTATTGCATCAAGACATATCGGCGCAGCCAACTTTGCTTCTTGAGCTTAGTTACGAGTCACCATGGTGACGTTAACTCCGGCCATCTATGTAATTCCTTTGTGTTTAGTACTCTAAGAAGCATCCAAACTAGCAGGGTTACCGACATTGCCGATGTTGTTCATGCTGCTCTATAGACACGCGTGCATGAACAAGACGGCTGTATCTCGCAACGCGTATACAAGACAAGAAAAAAAATACTACTGTTGCCTAGCGCATAAAAGGCAGCTCTCAGTATTGTTCCCGTTGAGAGAACCCTTTCTAAATTAGTGTTCTTGATTGTTCCTGGCGTCAGCTATTTATTTAATGGTAACTAATGCTAATTAATGTTCGCGTTGGTGCGATAACGCGCACACTGACACACAAGGAAACCGTATCCCGTATTACCACCATCTCTCCAGGAGGAGTGTGAGGCAACGTTCTACAAGTGAAAGTGGCTACTCCTGGCCAAGGACATCATCTTTCGGTTGATTCGGGAGCTTTGTCTGTCGGCCTTATGGCAAGCGACCACGACGTGCGAGCAAACAGTTGTCGAGAAGGTGGAACGAAAACGTCAGTGGCAGGCGTAGGGAAGGGGAGAGAGTGGGAGGCAAAGCACACAGGCATAATTTGCTGAAAGGAGCCACGCGACAATTTGGCCTCAGTCAAGCCTCGTCGTTTAATGACGACACGGCTTAGCGGCCAGCGGTACTAGGAGACGTCCTCTAACGACTTTTCTGTCTCCTTCTTGCTGTGCTTCTTCTTTCGACTTTCGTTTCACGAACTTTCCTTTTTGTTCCTCTCTTTGAGCTCTCTGTTATGGGTTAGCCAGCAGCGCACAGCGTTTATTTTAACGCTTCGCAGAAGTGACGACGCCCGAGTAGCGAGGCAACGCGGCGCTTCCTAGGCGTCCGGTAGCGCAGCATGCGTCAAGGAGGCATTCGGAGGGTCGTTTCTGGTTCCCCCGTGGAAGATTTTGTCATTTATTTCTTGATGGGCTCTAGCTAACGGCGTATCTGCTCCGCCGCGGCTTACAACTAATGTAATTGTCGCCTCCCCAGCCCCCACCCGTACATAAAACGAAGCAAGTGCTGAGAGAGGACGTGACGACAGACCTCGTGTCTCGTCCACTTCATTTGAGAGAACATGCCGTTAACTCCTCTCCGCTCCCATTTCTTCCTTTCTTTCCTTCCTTCTTTCTTTCTTTCTTTGTTTCTTTTTTTACATTGCACCTACAGAAATATTTGCCCATGATGAGCACTGCGTCCGGGGATTATTCCTCGCTAACTCTTACTCCTCTCGTTCGTCCAGCGTAAGACCGCGATCATAGGCTGTCCTTTTTTTTATTAATATTATTATCATTATTATTTTATTTCTCGCTGGAGACTAGCCGATGAACGTTTCTTGCGTCTACATGTTCAACGCACTAAGCCAGGCTCGCCCCTATGTCTGCTGCTGCTGTACGCGCAGGAAATGTCGTAACGCTCACGCGCCAAGGCGCGTGCTCGTACAAAGTACAGCGACGAAAACGACGCCGCAGCCGCCGCGGCTTGCAACATCGGGTGCAGGCGTCCGGCGTCGCGTTGTATGGTCATGACCATCAAATGAGGCCATTATAGTAATACTGGCCATCGGCGCAGCTGCGAGGACGCGCGCTGTCCGCCTGGCGTTGAATACAAGGAGTGATTTAACGGCCCACTCCCTCGCTTCGAGCCTGCGGATTCTTCGGCGTCTTTTTTTTTTTTCTCTTCTTTTCCTTTTTTTCACGTTTTTTTTATTCTGTAAACTTCACTCCTCCTCCTTTCGAGAATGGCGGTCTCACGATCGTGCGATTTAAATGGATTTCGCGTAAGCCTGAAGTATCGTCGAGATTAGGTTTCATGGGCCTAACTCTCGATCGCTATTCCAGCGTTACGCGTGCCTCATTGCATGTTGCAGATTGGAACAGTGCTTTTTCGCACAACGTGTTCTTCCAAAGCTCTTTTCCGTGGTTTTATAATGCAAATTCTATAGTGTATTCTATTCATTGCGCTATAAGCCGTTGGAACGTTCTCCGTTCTTTGAGTTCTTCTTCAGGGGACTGTGCTGTTATCTCGGCAACTCAAGTGACAGCAACGTTCCCTTAACAAAATGTTTATGAGGAAATGTGCCAGCGATATAGATTAAAAATAAGGATGCAACGTAAAGGCACATATGACATTTTAAATGTAATACACTAACAAGGATGTTGGGGCATATTAGTGTTAAGCAAATTTTACGCTCAGGATAGGGACGGAGTAGAATATCGACGCACAGATTCAATAAGTAAACGCAAACTCTTGTTCGACAGCTTTGTGAATTAAGCTGAACGAGAAATATGACCTCTCGACTTTGATGGGAGCATTTATTCAAACGGAATCAAGCCGCTTTCTTTCTTGCTTCGCTATTTGACTATCACCGCGACGTGTTCAAATGCTGGTGATTCCAAGAATAAATTTCGACAGGGGCGGGATGCCAGAACGCTCGTGTACTGTACGTTGGATGCACGTTAAAGAAACCCAGGTGGCATAAATTAATCCCGCGTGCCCTCCGCTCTGGCGTCCCGCATAACAGGCATCGTGTTGTTTCGGAACGTCGCGCACCTGGTGAATCGAACCTGCGACCTTGTGCTCAGCAGCGGATTGTCATATCCACGGAGGCACCACGGCGGTTAGCTAACACTGCATAACTATAAATTAGTTTCATGTTCTTGTTAACCTATTTGGCACGTTTCCTTGTTATGCTTTCCATTTCACCACTTCCCTATGCAATGTCTTTGGATCTTGAGTGCAACAATAAATTATTAATTAATTATTAATTATATTAATTACTTTATTCGATAGATAGATAGATAGATAGATAGATAGATAGATAGATAGATAGATAGATAGATAGATAGATAGATAGATAGATAGATAGATAGATAGATAGATAGATAGATAGATAGATAGATAGATAGATAGATAGATAGATAGATAGATAGATAGATAGCGCGTTTCAAACACATACTCGAGACCATGATGTCGTCCGAGAAGAACAGGTGCACAGATTTACTTTGCTACGGGTAAGAAACAGTAGAAGCGCACCAACGAAAAAATTTTAAGAACCAGCTTTGCTGCTCATTTCAGTACAATGCATACTACACAGAGCTCGGCGTATGCCTGCTGCCTTCATGCAGTAAAGAAGAAAAAAACGTTTCGTGATATGTAACAATCATAGAACACTCAACTATTATAACAAAAAAAATAAAAATATAAGAATAAATAAACCACAGGATCGCGCAAAGTTCCCTGTAAAAATCAGCGCCGGCAGGTGTTCCGGAAGCACCCTGTGACAAAGTATGCGTTAACGTGCAAGAACTCGTTTCTACGCCCTTTTGTTTTTTGCCCTTATGTTAAGCTTTCGCACTGATTACTCAATAATCTACCCCGTGTTTCACCGCCGTGTTTCAGCGCTGATGTATCGTTAAAGAGCGACCTTCGACCAGGCCGCTGCACCGCTATTGAAATTTCCGCGCCTGGTGGACCGTGGGGAAAAGGTGGTGCAACAAAGCCGCAATGAAATCTGCAGAACGGAGCCCTAATTGTTTACTTTTTGTGTGTTTCTCCGTCACTCCCACCTAAGCCGCCATACAGCCAGCTCCAATCGGAGCTCGCAAACGGGCCCGTCGTCTGCTGCAAAAAAGAAAGAAAAGAGAAACGAACAGACGGAACGAGATAAGAAGAACAAAAAAAAAAAGAGAGTGCACGTGTCTGCGATTGTTTGCGCGCGTTCTTGCATGGCGCTCGTGTATGCGAGTGCCGTGCCCACCGCACCCCACTAACGAGTTCCCAATACTCCCCGCGCTTCTGCCCTCCCTTCCCGCTCTCTTGCGCAGACAAGTACCAGATATCGACGGAGGGGGACCTGGTCATCGACCGCGTCGACATGGCCGACGCGAGGCGCAAGTACCGCTGCATCACGCGCAACGTTCTCGTCGGCGAGACCGTGTCCGGCTCCAGCTGGGCGCAGCTGCTTGTTACCGGTAGGTGATGGCGGCCGGCCAACACTCGTGTGCCGTGCTAACTACCCAACAACAGCAGCACCGACCCCCCCCCACCCCCCACCCCTGGCCATGCGTGCCTCCTTCCGAAACCCCTTTTCCCGCGTCGTCTCCACCCTCTCACTCCCTTTCTTGATGTTTTCCCTACTTTGCCACCTCCCCCCCCCCCCAACCCACCTCTTCGTTACCTGTCACTTGGCTCGGCTTCTACTCCCCTCGCTCACCACTTGCGCTTGTCAAACCCCTTAACGCGTCTTGGCCCATAAGCACCGCGGCGGCCCGATCACCTACTAAGGAGCGAGCACGCAACAAGCGAACGTATATAGCTGATGCTTGCCTGGCGTGACTCTGTACTGCACAAACGTCGTTGAGAGCAGAACGGTTTCATTTGTCAGCGCCAATCGCCTCGCCGTTTCTTTTTTCTTTTTTTCCCCGCTGCTGTCACGTGCGTCTGTTTTTTGGGTTGTGTATCGCCTTCTGGCCGCATCTATAGAGCTCTCGTTCATTTTTTCTTTCTTTGTTTGATTCGGTCAGCCATTGCCAACTGCTACGTGCCTCGTCGCTACGCAGGTAAATCACCCACTCGTGGCTCTCTGTATACTGGCGCTAAAGGGACGATTCTCTGCCTGCACGCCACCGACGGTTGCCTATGGGTTACCTATGGGTTACTTATGGGTTACCTATGGGTGCGGTGGCAAAGAGAAGCAAAAGCACTGAGAAAAGCGAGCGGTCTCCAAATGAAAACTTGGGTGTCGTTTTCTGTCGAGTTATATATCCAATTTCTATTTAAACGAAGCAGCGTAGACAAAACAAAAAGCACTGACCATTCAAACAGCTCGCCACGAAAGTCTTTCAAATTAGCGCTTGCTTTCACAAAACAATTCCCTATTATTCGTGCGTACCCGGTGTAAGGAATGGAGCTGTCGACGAGAGTACACTTCAGCAATGGGGAACCACGTTTCTGCCTGCATTCATACAATGCTGCTATACATTATACTGCTATACATGCTGTTGCTGGGAGGCGTATCACTTTAGCACTCAGCAAAAGTTAACTTGATCGTACAGCTTCCGCAAGCCAGTGCTAGCCCAGCATCCTACACCATTCACAATTTTGTACATCCATTCACTGGTTCTTTTTAAGCGTACAGTTTCTAACAGAAACCACCACAGACAAACCCGACCAAGAGCCGGTGTCAGACAGATGTAAAAAGAAAAAGAAACTGAAATGAGGACAGAGGCTGCGAACGAATTTGCAGCACCAAGGCTTACAAAATGATTTTCATTGGATACACGTCCCGAACATGCAGATGATTGTCCTCCTCTGTTGCAGTTTTTCGTGCCCTAACCATGTTTCACCTAGTAATGGTTTTCCCTGCGAGCAACATAATTACCAGGGCTTTTGCAGCTAATTCGCTCCCTACAGCCTCCCTACAGTCTGCGGCGCTCTTATAACTTCGTTCTCGCCATTGTTACGGTGCGGCCGTCGCAACAGCTGGCGCGAGCAGTTCACGACGTCGATACGGCGCAGGCAGCATCGAAGTCCTCCCGCGTTGGTGCCCACCAGAGTTGGTGGCCCATCCGCAGCGACGCCCTAACTCCGCGCCCTCCTCCTCTTCTATGTCTCCTTCTCTCTCTATTTCTCGCTCACTCTTTGCGTCCGTTATCGTAACGTGTGTCACCCGCCGGACATTAGACGCGCCAGTTTCGGCTCGCGAACTGAATGTGAATCCGATGAGGGCGCCTCTGCCGAAGCCGTGCAGAGGCCGTAATTAACGTCTCGTGGCTGCGCCTAGTGAGAATAGAGTGAGAGAGAAATAAAGGGAGAGAGAGCGAGGGTGATAGAAACAACGTTCGTGTCGTTTTCAGCTGCTGCTGCGAAAAACGGTCCTCCCGCTGGCGGCTGATAACTACTTCGATATTGATTTTTCGCGCCGCTCGCGACCTGACCGAAGTTTGATTTTATTACTCATTGTTAACGGTTATTGGCAAGATTCGCGCGGGCCGGCCCTGAATCCTCACACGAACACCGTTCCGGGTACGCGCATGCAGATGAAGGGACGCCTCTCAAGTACCTAGGAGTAGTTACCGTACGAAGCACCAAAAATTTTAAGTGCCGATTAATCTGATTGCGTATTCTCATTACCACCCCAGCTTTTTTTACTGGTTGTGCTTTCATGTGACAGAGCCCCGTTTTGCAGCAACACATAGTTTTATCAGATTTTTAATGAGATTAGAATCTTGGGGGGGGGGGCGGGACTTCGCCCAGTTTGCGGTATGTTTGTTTGTCCGTTCGTGTCAAGATCGTATCACATACGCACTGACCAAAGTTGCCGCCTAGCTTGGGCAACTAGGTACCTGCGGACTGCTGTCTTGCTTAGCACACAACATGGGCTTCTGGGTACGTGCCCGAATAAAAAACGTGCATGGTACTGGCTGCTGTCTGGCCTAGTAGACAACTTGGGTCACTGTGTACGTGTCACTGGACATGGGCCGGAACAGGCAACTTCGGGACTCCGTATGTGATATTGGTATATGACCATTGAGTGAGTACCCTCCCCCTCCCCCTCACCCTCCCGACCAGCATGGACGTGTTAGGGTGACACGAGGGATATGTCGCCTAGCTGTATGGAAGCGATAGCGCCCCATCCGCATGGCCGCTTGATGCGTCCAGCGTGTCCAGAGGGAAGCGCGAGAGAGGTGCCCGGCCACAGCACGCGCCTCATACCTGACACCCCTCCATGTGCATCCTTCTGTGACCCTTCTTAACATCTCCGTGCCTCGACCAAGGAAGCTGCGTACCGCTCAGGAGTTCGAGGAACGCAAGCGTTACCGCTATGCGGCGGAGCCGGTGCAGGACCGTGCCGGTCGCTTGAAGCAAATGCGGGCGACGAACCGCCAGTTCCATATAGACCAGCTGCTCTAAAATATTTACGGCTGATGCACCGACAACAGAAGCAAATACCTATCCACGTGAGCAGGAACTACATTTATCCGTTCTGTCGTGACGCTGCGTACAAAAGCTGTTTATGACGGTCGAATGGCCATCCAAACGGAGCTCAAAGCGTTCCACCCTGACTGTGCTCGTGCTTTACCAAAGGGGAGCTTCTGGGGAGCACCACTCCTTCAATAGGGGAAGACAAAAAAAAAAAACATTTGCCATTCTCTAGCTATTCGATCACGTTCACAACGTCCCGGTGAAACCACTTGCTAGCAAGTGCACGTTCCGCTCTTTCTCCGAACGGACGTGATGTTGTCAGAGCTCTGGCTCGAACCAGGCGTCTGTGGCCACTGCTTGATTCAATCTTACGCACGCTTGGAGATCAATGCCAGGAACTGTCACGCAAGCCACTCGCCACGACGTTCCTCTCTCTCTCTCTCTCTTCTTTAACCGCCATTTCTTTTCCTTTCCTCATACCATTTTCTTCTCCTACTCGCTGGCCCTGACACTCGCACACTTTCTTTATTGTCTTTCAATTATTTGATGTTTTATTGGAACAACCGTTTCGGAAGCACTTGCATCGCTAACGCGTCTTGCTTTCGTCCGTCCTGACACGGTGCCGCTATTTCACGGCAAATGTGACGCGCGACCTCCATAAACATTTATGAGGCACGTAGAAAAGACCTGGCGAAATCGATGTAAACAGCATGCACGTCTGTCTCGGTTTCCTAGTTGGGAAAAGAAACAGACGACGTTACGGCGCCTCGTACTTACGTCCCAAGCTCTACAGAAAGCGGACCTGCTTTAAGAAAGCAAATAATAAAAACAAAGGAGCAACGATTCTTTTTACTGGCAAAAATAGGAATAAACAGCGGTTACAACCAAAAAAAGAGAGAGAGAAAGAAAATCAATCTGCACCACGTCCCTCGTAAAACATCCTCTGGTTCTTCTTTATCGCGTCGAACGAAGCGGCGGCGGACGGGGTGAACCTGGAGATGCGGTTTGGGACGAATTGAAACGATCGCCGTTTGTTTGTGACGTTGATGCCGCCGTCTAAGGCCGAGTCGTCTTGGGACTCCGCCGTGTGCGCGAGAGGGGGAATGCCCTGGGCGCAGTTCTTCCATGAGAAGAGAGAGAGAGAGCAAAAAATAATATACACGTGCCCTCCACCACCCGACCCACTGTCCTTAGAGCACGAATGAAAAAGAAAAGAAAAACATCGCAAGGAATCGAGAAATATCAAGCAGGAGAGAAAGTTAAACTTGCGTTCACTGCGAACGATGCTCATGGGTCCGTACTTCTCGTTTCACTTCTGTTTTTTTTTTGTCTGTCACATGTACGTGCGGCGAAAGTTCGTTTCTTGCCGTCTTCTTCTTCTTTATTTATTTCTGTTTGTTGTTATACCAAGGGAGGAAAGAGTAGGAGAAGGTCTATGTTGAAGGAGAGTTCGCGACGTCTACCTCTTTACGGTCGCGTAGTATGCGTTTGATGCAAAGTGAGCCAGCCGGGGAGACTTGAAAAAAAAAAACAGAGAAAGAGGAGTAGGTACACAGCAAGCGTACACGCGTAGTTGTCACGTCGGTGAAAAATGACGACCACTGCTTTCTATTCAGTCTGGCGAAAGATAAGCTAGAACGAGTGATTTCGAATTCCTGGGGTCGCGTGCTTACATCTTTTGCCCGTTCAACTCTCCTAGCTTTGGCCCGGATGGCGAAACACACTTTGTCAAGCGCTGTAGTCCTTCTTTCTCCATAAGTCGTTTTTTATTTTCGAACTTTTTTCATTTATGTCTGTACACCATCTTTCTGTTTTATAGTATTAGACCGTTGGCTTTTCCATTTATCATATTTTAGCCAGATGGAAAGCCACTCGCTTTCTTCTTCCCCTCTTCTTCGTTGTACGAGGACCAAAAAAATGAAGATAACGGCATTCACCACGGAGTTCACTTGAGCTTCGTACCATCTTTTTGCTGTCTATAAACACACGGAGAGGCAATTCTGCATTTCTCCACTATAGGCGCGCGTTTTGAGTGTCGTACTCTTCTGCTACAAAACAGCGAGAAAGATGACTTCAGGAATGGTTATTACCTTTTTTTTTCGGACCACAGAACAAGAAATAGGAAACAACGTATTCTTGGTGGATCGCGCTTTTTCTGTTCTTTCGTGATTTAACGTGCCCAGTCTCTCTAGTAGCCATATCTTCTTCAAGCGCTTACCTCGAAATCTCCTGTTAGTGTGGGTACACACATGGTGCGGGTACATAGCAACGTAGCACCTATCTCTAGTCAACCAACCAAAAGCATTCAAAGAGCAGAGAAGGGGCTTGTCAGCGTTTCATTTCAACTAATGTCTCGCCCACTGCCGCATATTTACGAAAGTCTTTTATTCTCGGGGCCGATGCCACGCTTTTACATTTTAAGTCGTTGCAGGCAAACATGTGATCTACAGCTTTATGCAATCGCGTAGTGGCAGTTGTAGAAAACGTGCGCCACCGTACGCTGTACTTCATACGCTGCAAACAAAGTGCTAGCTCAGAGTATCTGAACGCAAGTAAGTGTCCATGTGTGAGCAGAGAGAGAAAGAGGCGACCAGTTCGACCTGGTCCGTCGAGTCGGAGCTGAACAACGCTGTCTTCTATGGCCGTGTGGCGTATTATATATATACATATATACATATATATATATATATATATATATATATATATATATATATATATATATATATATATATATATATATATATATATATATATATATATATAACCTATTCTGTTAAATAGTATTTCATACAAATGTTAACTACGTGTCGATTTTATGAGTGCTTGTTTTTTACATTTTTGATGTCTTTCACGGTGAGACCTGTAGTTCTGAAGTTTTTAGGCGGCACTGCCTTTGGCCGCTACAGGTCAAAGTTTGAGGACTCCGTAAATTCCGGAACTACCCCCGGAAGAGTATAGTACCGGCTTTTCTGGAGAGCTTCTGGAAGCGCCTTTTCTGAGAAGTCTTTCTTGAAGGCCCAGAACAAAGCAGACCAAACGAATCCTACGACTAAACAAGATATTGTTGCTTTGTTACACGTATACGTGCCGCTTTACCTTCTATTTGCAACAAGAATGGCCTCACTGTGAATGTTTTGGTCACGTTCAGTTAACTTAACACTTTCTAACGTTAACCCTCGTTCCATGCCGCACTGTTGAATCTATTATTATTATTATATTTTATTTGAAAACATATATACACTTGACAGGAAAACGAAAGCCAGAAGTAGGCTGGCAACTGGCACCGGAAGGGGCGCAGCGCCTGGCGACTCTTCAGGAAGGAGGAGACAGAAACTTAGAAATAGTAAAAAATAGTAAGACCCCGAGGAAAGAGGAAAGAAAGAAGAAGACGACAAATAGGAAAGGATAAAGCAGAACACACACTGTACAGTTGACGCCAAATAGAGCCAGTTACTGCAGGTAACGCTACTAAAGAATGTTAAAATAGAAGAAATATTGTCTGAGGTCTTGTCATACGAAAACAGAAATAAGCGACAAACGTGAACCTAAGTTAGTTACTTCTATAAAATAAAGAAAGTACTGTTAGCGAGTTATATTTCATCCTTGAGTCGGTATTCCTTATGTTGGGCGCGTCTCGACATTTAACGGGTCGGAATTTTATCATGACGTGCGTGGCCGTCTCGCCGCTTTGACGCAACATCTTGAGTCTACACTCTCTCCGATGCGCCGACACGAGCCGGATTTTATAACGCACATCACTGATCAGCGCGTATCCAATGGTTTCTTTCGAAATCTGGAAATGATCAGAAATGTCAGCTGCCAGCATATTTCCTCGTAACGTACCACTCGCTTACCAAGATAACGGGGATAAAAAAAAAGCTCTTCCTGTCACCGTATACAGCTTTCATCGAAGTTCTTGATTCGTGTATCATTCCTGCTCGCTTCACGACGACGCCAGAAATGCTGCAGCACAATTTTATGACGTCCGCAAGGAGTGTTGCTCGAAGGAGCGAGGCGGGAAGGAGGACGCTGCTACACGGCAAATAAATGGCCGAACCTTGTACGGGACGCCCGCAACAGGGCCAAGACAAGTGAGGCGAAAGGAAGGGTTGAGGAGGGAGAGGAAGGCGGAGGTGGAGGGATAGGGTGCCTCTCGCAAAGGCAAAAAGTGGGTGAGTTGCGCAAACTGCCGAACTGCAGCGCCAGCGTCCTTAGAGCTCGTTAATGAGCGAGGACAAACTCGGCGGATGAACGCACGCGCGCGCACTGCACATACGTTTCGACGTGCCGCGGGTTTTCCTGACTGAGCAATGGACTCATTAATAACCACCCCCTTTATTTCGCACGCGAACGACGAGACATCGGCGCTGGTCTCGTCTTTTTGTGAAATCGCCTTTGCGAAAAACACTTATCATGCGCTGCTGCTGCTGCCGGAGTGTAGTTGAAGATAAAACAAGAGAGGTACGGCTGGCTTAGCTCAGCGGACGCGAAGCGCGAGCGGAGAAAAAGAAAGAAAAAAGAACGAAGGAAGGTGGGAGAAAATAGGGAACTAGAACTTTGCCCTGGAGGCTGCGCCTGTATTTCACCATTTGGTGTTCCTATATTCTTTTCCATGGCGCGCTTGCCCTGCATTGCCATAATTGGTTTTGTTCTTTTTTTGTTCTCGTGACCATCACCGAGAAGCGATGGGACAGCGCGTAACCGATGTAGTACATAGAGTTAATTACGCCGAATTGCTCGGGTGTTTGCATTTCATCGGTCTCTTTCTTCTTCTTCGACATCTGTTCATTCCTAACCATTACCAACACCCGTCTTTTCTTTCTTTTTCTTGTTTGTGTAAATATGGCACCACGTGACCGTCGAAGAACACTGGTGCATGATGTGGCCGGCCTGCCTTCCCACCCATAGCGAGCTATCTAAATAACGTTGCACTTTTCGCTTCACATTCCGACAGCGCCGGCCCAGCACTTCCTGTCTGTACTTTCACTCCGCACACTAGCTGTTCGTCTGTCGTGTGATACCCGTTCAGTTTCCTCTTGGCGCGTTTGTGTGCGCGCGCCTGCGTCTGTGTGTTCCACTTCCTGAGATGGTATCTCAGGGCGGGTGCGTGGAACGCCGCACTTACGGTGTTAATGAAGATTGCACCAATTTCGCTAATGCTGATGCGCACAGCTACAAAACAAGGGTAAAAGAACTGCCGACCTCTGGGGTGTACGGCACCCCATTCTGGCACCAATAAAATAATATACCGCCGCGCCTGCACGCGACACGCATAGCGGGTGCGAGTGCTATTGGTAAGTGCCCCATCTGACGGGTGAGACGACTAAGTCGTGCGAACGTAAATGCTCAACCGCTTCTCATTCCTATCAGAGTGTGGCCGGTGTCGCTTATCGTCAGCGAATTTCCGACTCTACTCATCGAGGCGTCTCCACGGTGCTTCAAGAGCTTATCGCTTTATAAATCTCCTTAGTGCAGTGAAGATGGCATGATAACGACAGATTGGGCGTTTGGCGACATTGCTTTTTACGAAACAATCTTATTAAGCACTGTGGCTTGTAGCACCTTTCCGTGCTCAACTTTTCTTTTACAAAGAGATATGCTCATTGAATATGTGTTTCTGGTTTAAAAAATGTGCTTCTGGTTAGAAATAAGCGAAAATGCTTTCGTATTCATGATAACCAGAAAAGCCCAGTTGGGAAGTTATTTTTTAAATGGTGTTGTAAACATATTGGTATAAAGATTCCCAGCTGAAACATTTCCCCCTCCTCTGCCTTCCCCCTAACCAGGTATAGTTCAGTTGCTCTACGTCACCATGTCGGCAGTGAATATTGTTTTACGGGATTGCAAATTTCAAGCTCTCGATGATCGGGCTCTCCAAGAGGCGCGCCGATATTGACGGCGTCAAGCACACGATTTACACGGACGATGTCACGATCTGGTGAAGAGGCGGCAGCGATGGGGACCTAGAGCATGAGGGACTGCAGGAAGGGATCGACGTCACGGAGGAGTATCTCGTCCCCATGGAGCTCAGGTGCTCACCTAAGAAGTTGGAACTCTTACTGTACAGACCAAACAAAAGGGGACCCAAACCCACACACACATCACATGTAATTGAATCACTGACTTTAGGGTCTGTTTACATTTGACTATCATCTTACTTTCAATGTACATTCGATGTCTTTATTATCTTATTATTACTATCTAAGATGGCATGTTCTGACTGCAAGAAGCAAACTACACCCCACTTCGTGAAATATCTCGTGTTGTGCAGCACACCATCCACTTCTTAGTGGCCTAAACCGAACGCTTCGTACCCTCTAGCCGAACTAGACGGCAAGTTTTTTGGGCAGCCGGCTGTATTTCGTCGCGGGAACTAAATACTTTATTTTTCTTTTGAATCCAATACCTGATATTCTAGATGTCAATAACCCCAGAAGGTAGCCTTTCGCCACTGTAAACCCAAGAACGGAATTGAACGAAGACCGCCCGTCGCATAAGGAACCGTTCAGTTTCCGACTACGCGGAAACTTAAAAAATAATACCAGTGCTGCAAGTACTCGAGCATGTACTATAGCTGTTCTCAGAGGATCTATACTCCGTCATTCCAATTCCGTGCAGCACAACGAAAACTACAGACCCGGCCAGCCAACCATAAGCGAGAACCAGGTGATAAGTTCGCTTATTATTCCTCGCTAATCCCTTTGTTCGCGACGCCTACTGGCTGGAAGGATTACGAAACCATTAGCGGCAAACAATGGGAAAGCCCCTCCATCTTTCGCTCCTGGCTGACGGACACGACGCGTAGCTTTCCCGCCGAACTGCGAAGAGTTACTAAGACGGAGTATAAGTTATCGCCGATTGATTTCCTGGCACATTAAATAGGAAGACAGTTTTATTCCTGTATCCCGAAGACAGCCGTGCATGCGTGCTGACTCATTCGGGCCCACGTGTCCCCACTTCCCTTCATTTGTTTATTTTATTTATTTTTCCTCGTCGTATTCCTCGCGTTGGAAACCAAGCACGCGAACTGCGGCGTACTGCGCAGCATAGTCACTTGTACAGGACGCGCGCGCACCGCCGCGTCGTGCCGCGTCACTTGCAGGTGCGTTCTCCCCCGTTCTTCGGTCGATCGGGCCAAGTGAACAACAGGCCCGGCAGCTGCGCGTCCCAAGGTTTGGCCGATCGACCTGCTCGTTAAGTAGAGCAAACTAGCGCGCTCGGAGCCCGCACGCTGCTTCTCTGCCGCGAACAATCGCGGGCAAGCGGAGGAAGGTCTCGCCGGCAGGAAGAGCAACAACAAAATAGAGCTGCTGGCATTGCTGCAGGCTCTCCTACACAGTGGCCACTTTCGCTGCTAACTTTCTCGCTCCGTCTCTCGGCTTCCCTAGCTGTTGCTCCGCTGTGACTCTTCACTCTTTCCTCCCTGTCTCGTCCTGCTCTTTTATCTGCCTCGGTTGCATTCTCCCTGTGTTCGTGCTGCTTAATTTACCCTGCTTTGCCTTTTGTGTGACTGTGTGCGTTCTCACGATGCAGCTTCTGCATGCTTTGTGACGCAACGGCGCAGCAAGCGAAACACGCGATCGTCGATGATGCGAGCAAGGAATCTCTGCGGCGCGTTTGGTCATAGTCTAGTTGCGAAGCGGAAAGGTTTCTTTCTCGTTATGTTTACCTTTGTCCTAGTCTTTCAATTCCGCAGTTTAATGATCGTTTCATTACAGGTTTACTGTACTCCGGTTTACTATCTGTGCTTGACGAAGGATCTGAGCCGCATAGAAAGAGAAGGGTCATCGGGAAGTGCAGAGTACATATACAGGAAGCATGACTAGTGATTGGCGTCGTGATGCTGCTGTGCAAAGGCCCGTAATGAAGGTTTGTTATTTCCTGCAGTTCACGCGGGCATGTATACGACTAAAAACATTTGTTTTTTTCTTTTTAACTGGAGTTGTCGGTGCCTCCAAACTTCAGCTCGCAAATTTAAGTGAATGCGTTTATTTCAGATGGAGTTGAAGGAAAAAAGTCCGGCTTACCTGCCAAAACTATAAACTTGGGTTGCTTAGTAAGCACACTTGACCCAGTGCAGCTCAAAGCCTGTTTCACATGCGAACGACTTCGCGGTGGCGGTGGAGGCCGCTAAGCCACACCGCGGCGCGCAGGCGCGGCTTTTTTTCACACGCACCCTATTCACGCGGCGACCGCCGCTAGCGTTGAATGCCGCTTGCGGAGAGCGCCCGCGAGCAGTGCATTGGTTTCCGCGGTCCCCAGAAGCGGTGCTGGAGCTTCACTTAGCCACGTTTGAAGGCGTGTGAGGTACAGATTTTGCTGCTCTCCACGAGCGATCTCAGTTGTTTACACGTTTGTGTAAAAATACACTGTCACTATATATAACTTCAGTATCAGTCGCCTTTCTAAAGTCTCTCCCAACTACAGGCATCTGGAACAGCAGCCGGAGAGGATAGGCACAAAATTTGGCCTGAAATAGGTACAACACGGGGTCCGTCAGCGGCTCTCGTTCTCGAGATGCCGCCAGGCATTCCGGGTACCGTCCGGACTAGAAACATGCGAACAGCCTCGTGACTAGGCTTTTTCGGCTTTTAACCAATCTCTCGTCCCCCCTCTCCTCCAGGCGTTCGAGCAGAAGGGCAGTGGCCTCTTGGTTCTAGTAGATCTGGGGTAGGTTTTAACCGAAGAATCGCAAAGCCAAACCTGTAGCACGCACGCCTATGCAGTCAAAGAGAAGAAGAAGCAGCTGCGTGCAACGCGAACGAGATACGTGGTTTGCCTTTCGTCTCCTGTATCCGTGTCCGTAGAGGTCTCGCCACGCACAAAAGTGGCAAAGGAAAGCACGATCGCGCACACCTTTCGTAACAGCGTCGCCATCTCGAGTGCGCGAGCACCTATCCAAAATAGGCGAACGCGTCCTACGGCACCTCCAAACTAATACATTGCTCTGCCAAGCTATACTTAAACATTTCGATTAAGATGCCAGTGGGCAAGGCCAGCATTGTTGTGGTGATTTGGCAGATATGTATCACACGGTCTGGGCCTGCGAATCCCAAGCTATCCCCTATTTTCCACCCCACTCGAGAGGACTGGGAGGCGACCCTGCTCAGCAGCTCCGGACTAGAGGAACAACAAGCTCTGGTCCAACGGGATCGAGCGGCGGCTTCGACCAATGACGTCCCGGACTAAGGACGACACTTAGTTTAGTGGAGCCTACGAGGTTCACCCTCTCTGTTGAATAAAGGTTTTCACCATCACCTCCACGCCGACACCGCCCCTGTCACGTGCTCCTCGCGTCACGGCTCGCAAACGCTCCACCAGTGATCGCCCGCCGCTGTTATCGCCAATCGCGAATTTTCCCAACCATATTGATCTTGATCGCAGCGACGCGCGCCTCTCGAAAAAAAAAAACAGGTTCTGGACGAGGAGGTTGCCGCCCGCGACGGCCACTGCGCCGCTTGTGGGCCAAAATCGCTTACATATGGAACGCAGCTGCGAAGAAGTCGATTTATCGCGCAAGTGCGTTTAGTTTTAACCCCCTTCTCACCGCATGCGGCGGCCGTTTTCAGGCCCTCCCACAAATCACTATTTGTTTTGACGCGATAGCATTAATGACCCCGTGTCGCAGAAAATCCGGCGTTGGCGTCCAGCATTCCGCGTCCGAGTCCAGCGTTCAGCGTCCAGACGTCGCTTCTTCAAAAATAATGTCGAACCAAATTTCGAGCCACGCCAACCCAACCACTCTTCTACCACCAAAGTTGCTCATGCCTTGTCTTTCATCCATTACAAAGTTATTCCTCGGAATTTTGAGAACGGCAGCCCACAAACAAATGTAATGAAAAAAAAAACACACCGACAGCGCATATATTTTATGTTAGCTCTTCTCAGATAGAAATATTAAAAGTGCGAAATAATAACAGGAGATCTACCTACTCGAGAGGCCGCGTTTCTACCTGAAAGCTTGCCTTCGTGCATAGCGTTCGCCGCCAGCGTTTTCCGGTAAATGTTACCGTTACATAAACTGTAGTTGCCGGGAAGCATGGAAAGCAGTCAGGGATCTTTGAAAGATATTGCATTCCACTCTTAAAGGCGAAGCTTCAGCGTCTTTCAAGTTCTTCTGTCTGCTCCTTCAGCAGGCATCAGAGAGAGAGAGAGGAGGTAAGGAAGGAAGGAGCCCCCAAATTCACATTCAGGTAGAACATTCAAAGCATTGATTGCGTTCTTATGCTCATTAGCCATTTAAATGATGCAGTGCAGAAAAAAATAACTTTTCTTAGTCTTTTTGTAGTAACAGCTCCTCTCTAGACATAAACTCTTCCGAGGCTTCGTTGCGAAAGCTTACTGCGACTGCCACTTACGGCATTTCCATCATGAAGCGTACTCGTTGAGGAGTCGTTTTCAGCTTGCCATACTACGCCACCAAGGAAATCTGATGAACCACGGAACACAGCGAAGTCAGCGGCCCATGAGTCACATGAAGCTATTCGCTGTAAAATGCGAAGTTCGGAAAGGTTAGCACGCACTACAGTGCGTGTAGCCTACTTCTTTTCTTTTCTTTCTTTTTTTTTTTGGAGGGGCGGGGGGGGGGGGAGCCGGTATCTAGATCGCATGCAAACACGGCCTGCAAACAACGATAAGTAAAAAAAGAAGCGCCGAGTAACAAGGAACGGCAAGAAACTGAGCAAGGGCGCCGAAAAAAGCGCCTGCTTGTGACGTCAAAGACTGCAGCCGCAAATGGCTGAGGCTAATGAATTATTTCTTACTGAAGGAACCATTAAAAGTCACGATGGACATTCGCGGTTATATTTTCCAAAGCAGTTATTCTACTCACGCTTAATGTTTCGCAATGGTTCGTCAGTAACTCAAACTACGCTCCTAGGTCGTAGCCGGGCCTGGAAAAACAGTGTCCACTGCTAATACCAACTCCTATAAGTACTGCACCTGAGGCTCCTTATTCTTTTATTTCCCTAACTTAAACAGAGTTAGGGTTAGCGTGCGGTTAGCGTGCTTTCCTAATGCAATCACAGAGTCGCGTTCATTACAACATGTACGCGTTCGTCACTATCCGTTAAATCTATTTTGGGTTCCATTACCCGGAAGCCCCTCATCACCTTTAATGCAACGTTAATCGTTACTGTACCAAACCCAAAGCCTAGCTCTGCGCAAAGAGCGATATTAGATTAATGAGAATGCGCTCGAACTGGAACGTTTATCTCTACCATTGATGATTCATACTTGTTTCAAGTGTTCAAGAAAAGTTTGAAAAATCACCACCCTAAGCGATCACGTAGTTTGCGTAAAGAAGGTAGTTTAGTGGTAGAGCCTTTGGACGTACGCATGCGATTGAGGTACGAAAGAATTCAAGGAAGGCCAACTGTTCTAAAGTGAGTTGGCTACTGTGAAACGAATTCAAAATCGCACTGTATTGCAACAATTCCGTAGAGCGTGATAATGAGCGACAAAATTAGCTGAAATATCGCGAAATGTCCGGCTTCCCACTATGGCGACATCGGTGCCAGTGTGGCCAAGGGCAGAATAATTCTGGCACTCAAATACGGCTATTTCTCAGTGATAAGGTATTCTTTTCCTTTCCAGAACATTGAGAGCCGTTCCAAGGCACTAATCTGTACTAGGAGCAACTGTGGCCTTTTGAAAGCCGTGAACGCTATATATGCGTTTACACGCCATAGCTCTTTACAGAAGCGGAGAAGGCGAGCAGAACAACGAGGCAACTGCGGCAGCTAGCAGCCAGCGCCCTCTTGAGTTTCAGCTCGGGCGCGTAGCAGATGAGTCGTCGCACCGTTTCATCTCCTCCTACTCGTGTTTCCCGTTCACGTGCCTAATTTACGTGCTTTCACGCAACAACGCCAGCCTCCTCCTTTCCCGCGACGCGGAAGCGCGCGCCAACCCTCGGTTTCAGATTATATATCAGTGGTCATCTCTTCTCGCACCGCCTGACGCGAGTGGCCGCGCAAGTGAAATATGGCCAGCGCCGCCGGCCATCGCTATCCAGCGCCGGACCTCAGTGAGCTACTGCCTGCCGTGCGGCTGCTGCCCGCGCGGCGGGCAGCGCCGCACGGCAGGCAAGGGCTGCAAGCTGACGCCGCCTCGAAAGTCGTCACTCTGCCAGCACCCTTTCCCTGCTCTCTCTCTCTCTCTCTCTCCATAGGGGCCCTCCCAACCCCCTAAATCTCTTTCCCCCCTATATACCCTTGTCTCTCAGCGCAACACCGAAGACGTTTCTCTTTTTCTTCTTTTTTTTCGTCTATTTCCTCTAGCTTATTTGTCCCTCGCTCTTCATTCTCCGTTCGGCTTTTCGTCGTGTCACGGCATGCCCAGAATAAATTGACTATATCACGTTCCTAATTGGTAATTTATGAGCGAGATGGCGAGTGGAGAAGCGGGAGAGGTCGTGCGGTGGTGAAACTTGAAGAGCAGGAGGAGCTGGGAGCTGGGAGGGTGGGCATTGCGAGCGAGCGCGTAAGTGTATCAACGTCGCAGTATCAACGTCGCTGCTGCTTCGTTAAGAAAAGCGATGGCAGCCAGGATATCTCAGCTGGCGGGAGATCGGGATGCGTCTTGCTTTCGCGTTTTCTTTGCTCGCTTCAGCTGATCGCGCTGCATTTTTTCTTAGGCATTTCCGAGACAATTGTTCCTAGGAAAGAAAAATCGCTTCTTGGTTCCGTGGATGAACTCGAGATGTGCGCCGTCACGCTGATGAACCACGCCGTTGTACAGACCGCAGCGGGTTTCAGAATTCAACTAAATCGTCGTTCTGCTTGGACATTGCTGCAGCGTGACAAGTGCGCGCTACGGGTGTAATTACTCGCTGCTCACTTAAACTTCCTGTTTCGTGTTTCGTGTTCCCGTGTTCTCGAGGTGTACGATTACTTATTTAAAGCTAGCTCTAAGAGATACACTAAGTGCTTAAAAGCGAGACTTGGAGTAATTGATGTTCGTCGTGCTGCTATCGCAGCGAGCCCTCTTGAATGTATTTCTCTTTACTTTTTTGTTCCAGTGTTGAATATTTTTCTCCCTGTTTCTTTCTTCGTTACTTGAATTGTTCGGTTTTGTCTTCTGACATCTGCACTGCTATTCGAGCACGAAATTGTGCACATGTGTGTTGTTTGATTGTCAGTATTATTTTCTTTTTTTGCTTGTCTATATAGATGTGGGTTCTCTTATTGACTTTTTTTTCTTCATCATATTGTAGAGGCTATATCTAAAGTGTTTTCAATTTGTTTGGTTTGTTTGCGGGCTTATAGACTAGGTTTGTGGCTAGGTTAGCGGATTATTATGAGGAAGTTAGCCTGTTACAGCTGTAAAATTATACATTAATCTCGGTCAAGTAGTCACAAGCTTCATTACTCTAGCCTTATTTTCTCATTCTTTATGCCATTTCTTCGTTGCATCTGTTTGTTCTTATATACTTCATTTATATTCTCTACATTGTACGTATGGTTCCTCTTTTTGCACCTGCCCCTTCCTCCTATGTAATGCCCCATTTAATTAGGTAAATAAAGCAGAAGAGCAAGTAAAAGAATAAGGCAATCATGAAGAATAACATCTGTCACACGAAAAAACAAAAATAACTGCCGTTACAATGGCCCATCTTGAAGAATATTTCGTCGCATTGCCAACTGGCCTGACAAATAAAGCTACTCACGATGAATACAAACCGGTACGCGTGCTCTTTAGTGCCAGTATGTGCGTGCGTGTTTCTATACTAAATGCATCAGTTGCTGCACGGATGCACAGAACAAAATCCTATGTGCACCTGAGGCAAACTACCCAACAGACTGTCTCTTTGCTCACCTTGCATTATGGACAACAAACAAAAACAAAAGCAATACAGTCGATCGAGGAGGAAAACAACATCAAAGACACGGAGTGACAAGGACGTAGCATGCTGCAGCGACTGTTTTTCACAACCGTCGCTGTCTGTTCTTGATGGCAGGAAGTATCAGTCGCGTCAAGCGAGTAGCTCATAATGGCTTTCTTATTCGCTGGCTCTGAATGGAAAGCTGTCCAGCCATGCCGACCGGATAGAGCCGCCTTACAATGCGCTTTATTTTGAAGTCATCTTTGGCTGACTTTTCCGATAAGCTTCCGAGTCATTTGCTCCGATTTAACGTTTCGTGCGAACACCCACTTTCCAATCTCTCCCCTCCCCCCCCCCCTTCCCCATCCCTCACCCCATCTAAGCTCCACCCTTGCCGGCCTCCGTGTATCGCTATGACTCTACATCGGCACCGCGCACACTTGCACTCCTTTTCCGGCCTCAGCTTTTATTGATTGGCGTCCGTGCAACGCTCACTGCAGCTTCATTTGCATGACGGCCGTGTCGATGCGGTCGTTACTTCCGGTAACAGGACTCCACATCCCTTCCTCCTACCCTTCGCTTCACTAAGCTTCCGTTCCATTTTATATATATATGTATACATTTGGCCCTGCGCCCTAGATGTCCGTGCTTTGTGTAAATAAAATTTATGTTTTGCCTTTTCTTTACCTTTTGTTATTTTTTGTCTTTCTGTTTCCATCTCTTTTTTGCGTGCACGGGTTAATTTTTATGCAGCTTTCTTTCTTTTCTTCGTCACCCTGTTTCATTATTGCTATGGACTGCACTGCCTTCGCTTAGCCCCTACCCGCCCATTATTTATCTTTTCTTGGTTTCTTGCACACACGTATACTTATGCTGCGCCGCTTGATTATTTGCGCCTACGCTTCTCGTTTCCCGCCGGTGTCGTTTACCGGACCAGCTCCCGCTGCGGCCCGGCTGCCTTGATTTGCGTGCATCGGCCGACTGGCTGGCTTTTACGGCGGCTTGCGCGTGAAAGACGCACGCACGCGTTTCGCTTAGTACACGGCAAATGTATTTCTTCTCGCAGCAATGTAGAAATTTAGAGAAAGATACGAGACGTACCGTGGTGCTCAAAACTGCGCTCGATGCAGTGCGACAGACTGAACGAGCGACCCACCGTGAGGCGCAAAGAGACGAGCGCGTTCACGTGACATGCTGTTGAGTGGCAGGTGTAAGTTTGATATATATTTCGCCATTAGGACGCGCAAGCACTCCGTTCTCTATACTGAAAAGTGCCTGTTAAGTGCAGGTGCTAAGTTCACAGACTGTTAAGCACACATGATACCGTTGTTCCTAACGTTACTGAGTAAGTGCTGAAGTAGGCTCACAGCAGTCCGGAGGGCATTGTGGCGCCGTTTAGCGAGCACTCGTTGGAAAAAGTCTATGTTGCCTTCTGGCAGTACTACCCCGCACTTAGCAGCAGTATTTGGGAGGGACGCCAGAGCTACTGCGTCCCACCAACATTCAATGCAGTCAGAACAGTAACGCAGTAATGCAGTAGGCTTCTTCTGTTATAGGCTGTATAAGTGGAGCGCGAATACGTAGGTCTCTCGGCACTGCACACAACTAGCGACCGCGAGAAGGAGACATCGCCTGTGTGCGTAAGTGGATGGGTGTGTCGCCTGACGTGCGCGTTCCACGTGCGTGCAAACGCGTCGCTATTTCCCTGATTGTTTGTGCACGATGCAGACGAACCCTCCCTTGGCTCGTCAGCAGTCTTAATCACTGGTGCGGTTTGCATTCATTTGGAGGAATTCTTTTCGGTCAATGAGAAGCCTTCGATTCCGACTGCCATGCCACCGCCGCATACGACTGTGGCATGCCGGGATGCAATATCGCAATCGCACTGCACGTCTGCATGCGCGTAGGTCGATTGCGTGGGGAAGTGGTATTCGTGGAACTTTTGCTGCCGTGAATGATGAGTGCATAAGCGCGAATCCTAATTTTTCTCATGGTGCCGGAGGAATCGAAGTGCCTTGACCCAATTGCGTATTTGCAGAACACTATAGTTTCCGTAGTATCGTCAACGCTTTCTTTATCATCAATATTCTTGTGGGAGGTAATTCCACGCGCTCTATGTTGCTGGGCACTACCAGCCTTAAAAGCAAACATTGGCAACGCGAATACAGGCATGCTACTCAAAAACTCGTTACAGTTAATTAACATGCCGCAAATTCTAATAAAGTGTTACTGCAGTCGCTCCCTCCCCGGATAAAACATCACGTGACACACATCGTATTTCCTTGTGTTTATTGTCAAGTACCTTAACAACGCTGAGCTCTTACGCAGTCTTCGAGAATAAAAATTGTCCGGAGTCGCAAAAATACATGCATCGTCCCGATTTAGGCGCCCTTTAGTTTTCAGGGCGTACGTGGTTCAATTCACGGCTAGATTTTCAGTGAAAAGTCATGTATACATGCCATGCAGGCCAGCTTCGACATGCAAATTTCTAGGCTGAAAGAGGCTGGCTTCCCTGATGTGGTTGTGCTGGCAGTTGTTGAAACGCTCGAAAAGAGACTAAAAGCGCCCCAAAAAGTAAACACTGATGTTGCCAACAAAGCTTCCAAGCCAGTCGTAATCCCATATGTTCATAGAACTGCACACAATCTTAAGAAGATAGCAACCAAGCACGGTGTCTCACTCGTTTTCTCGGCTCCCTGCAAGCTGCGTCACCTTTGCGCCCGCATTGGGAGACTTCACGCCAGAAAGAAGCAAGGTGGCTGTGGCGTGAAACACAAGAACCCTCATGTAGATTTCCAAGTTGGCGTTATTTATCAGATTCCCCTGACATCTGGTAAAACCTACATAGGCCATACGGGCCGTTGTTTGAACGTGCGAATACGGGTACACAAAAGGTCTATTAAAAACCGGGAGCAACGTCATTTACCCATGCATAGCCTAGAACATAACTGCAGGCCTCTGTTCAACCAGGTTAAGATCCTGCGCAAGTGCAGTAACGAAAAAGCACGGGAAGTTCGAGGGGTATATTATATAAAAAAGAAGGGACAATGATGCATCAGTGACACATCGATCATACTTTACAATAGGGAGGCACGTTTCCTAGAAAATATGATTAGCTGAGCCACGCCATCGGGTTTTTTCTGATTTCGTGTTCTTTTCTTTCTCCTCTTATGTGCTGCTGATGCCCTGATGTACCTGCGCTGGCATGAACTGATATTTAAGTGTTTCCCTCGAATAAATCTCAGTTAGGTTGCGCCTGTCCTGTCTTCTTCCTTGTGATCGTCTACAAAGCGCATCCAATCTTTCCAAACGAGATTGTCAAATTGTTTCGGTTCTGGTATACAGTAACAAACCGTTCCAATAAAGGTGTTACGCGATGAAAAAATGATGCTCAGGATTGCCTGTGAAGTTTAAGCACATCAGGAACAACGGCTGAGCCAAACAATCGAACTATTCTCTTGGATAAGCACGCTGCGTTCCTGAACCGCTTTCCGCACGTCCTCGTAGTGTCTTTCAAGCAGAGCTTCCTGGTGCTGGCGCACCCTTATCTCTTCTTTTTTCCTACACATGATTGTAAGGTGGTCGCGGTAAGTGGTGACGGCTGCTCCTTGTCACAAAAGTATAAGTACATGACAAGAATATAGGTATGCAAAAGCAGCGCTATCAACAGCACACGTACAGTTTTGATCGACTACTACAGTTCACTTGTGCGCGCAGAGCTCACCAGAGATGAGCGCATAATTGATTGGTCCGTAAGGTTCATTGTTCCAACGCGACACTCGGTCTATGGACAACATAGTAGAGGACTCAGGGTGAATTTTGACTGTCTAGGGTTGCTTATCATAGAAACAAATCTAAAAGCAAGGGTCCATGTTCACAGAAAGTTATTACGCTAAAATTGTTTGCCAGAGCAAATGCAAGCCAGTGCGTGGCGTGTGTATGTGATTTCTTTGCAGATTAAATTGATCACGTGTGCTTCTATCGAGTCCCTTAAGTTATTTCTCTCAAATCATCATGTGTTTGTGTTTATTTCGACGTGTAGAGTAAGGTGACGGAGAAAATGCAATATCTTATTCATACTCAGTAAACTTAAACCACTTCGGCCAAGTCTGCTACGAAATTGTACGTTTTAAGCCCTGAAATTAAGATGAACAGTACCAGATGTTGTCGGTTAAGAAGTAAAGAGATAATAACTGCATGTATAGAAGCTGACGCTATACTAATGCGGCTATTCTAATAGAGTTAGCACAGCGCAACTCCCTCCCCTTGTGCGTTTCTCTAATAAAGAGCCTTGCCAACTCCCCGAGTTACTTGTTTAAGCGGAAGCTCTAGCTTTGGGGCGCCCATCTAGATACAGGGGGACAGAAAAATCGTTTTTTTTTTTTCAGCGATGACTGCGCATAACTTAGTGAGGGATGTTGCATCTAAAAGAAAAAGTTGCAATCTAGTGAACTTGGTAAGAATATCGTTATTGAGGCCATCGTCTTTTTTATAAATATTGTAGAAATTCGTAAAATTTCAAGAAACGGAACTATCTAATTTGTAACTCTATAATTGTGGAATGAAAAAATTCACCGACGGTTACGATACTCGCTAATGCGAAATTTGAGCGCAGTTTTATACGGGTTTTTATTTCGCCTGTCAATATTTTGTGTTATGGTTATATAGTTACACGATTTCAAAGAGAACGTTGCGAGTAGCGTAGCTGGCGCGGACAATTTGTCTCGTGTGGCGCGCTCCAAACGGAGCGAAGTTTGCCGCGACTGCCTCGCTAATCGGGCAGATCGCGAGAGGCAGCGCGTGGGTAACGCGTGGGCGCAATTCACAGCAGCCGCCGCAAACGGACCTCCGCTCACGTAGCGCTTTGGTTCAATACAGACGACGCGTACCACTCTGGCGCAATATCGCAGCCATCGTCTCCGCACAGCCCGTCTTGCGCGGCACTACGCGTTTCTTCTCATGCTTTCGTTACGCCAACGACGAGAGCGGCCTTTCATCGCGGAGAAATCGTGCCACCAGTTTCAGTGGCGACAACACCCAAGGATAAGGGAGCGTCACATTCACCCTTACCCGTAGCCGCCAGTCACTGCCCCTTGCAGAAGCAGTGGTCCCCGTCACACCCGCTGGTACTGCGGACTGACCTCAGTACCTGACGCCGCGGACGGGCGTAGACCTCCCCACCTCACGCCACCCTGGCCTACCCTCTGTAGCGCAGATCAGAACGGCCCCGCGGCTGAGGGTGCCGTGGTCGCCGGCAACTCAGCGCATGCGCAGGCCGTTTCCCCTCCGCTCCTCCGCCACTTTCCACCTCACGCTTTCACTGTAGCCTCCTCCTCCATTTTCATCCTCGCACTCTCTTCTTTCATCTCGCGCAGCGCTCCGCGTTCGCTTTCATCTTTCGCTGTGCTCGTTCGCTCGCTTACGAGATACGACACCGAGGCCCGCCGAAGTACGCCGATGCTCAATGCTGGAACGAGTGCCTAAAAGCTGTGCCCTAAAATGATGTCACAATTCTGTAACTTCCACCTATGGATACATCCGAAGCGGACAAAACTAATGTAATATGCACCGCGCTGGAATGTTCCACTAATATGTGTATAGAACTTTTGCAAAACCCTTGTATTTATTGAAACAAATTCACGCAATCTGTAATTCATATCCAAAGTTTTTCCGTTTTAAGTGCTCTAACGGACGCGGTTTACTTGAGTGCACTATCTGTTTTCTGGTGCAGAGTTACGGATTAGTAAACTTCATGCTTCTATTTCTTTTCTTTCTTATTTCAATTAACCAATATTTGGTAATTTTCGTAAAATATTCTTATGCCAATAATCAAAGTTATGCTTCGCACGGTCGCTATAATTTAACTTTCTACATAACATGCAACGACTTCCATACAAATCGGTCCAGCTGTGGTCTCATAAAGGCGTTTCTGCGTTTTACGTGCATTTTAATAAGCGGCACAGGAGTTGCCCCAGGGCTAGAGCTTCCGCAAACAATTACGAGTGTCTACGTAACGTTGCAGGGTATCATTATAAGGAAATGGGAAAACATAAACGCCACAAGAGAAAGGTAAGAAGGTCAACCCTGCTGGGCGCGACAAATTGCATTAGGGAAAGGAGACAAAAATGACGAGAAGGAAATAGAGGCAAATTTGATGTATGCTCAAGCGCTCGTTTTGGTTTACAAGGGGCCACATAAGCCGGTGGATTTCAAAAAACCCTATACAGCACTTTTCTTTCTTCCTCTTTTTTTCTTTTCTCTTTCTTTCTGTCTTCCTCTCTCTTTCTCTTTTTTTCTGGCAGTCGCGATAGAAAGTTACGTGAGGATCATATTTTGTGTGAAAGTTATGTCATCTCATTTCATCAAGGTGGTAGCGAAGAGTAAATTTTTGATCACCGAAGAAATTTCAGTTAAAGGCAAGGTGCTTCAGAGTTTCTGTTGAACAGCTCTTGCTGCTATTACGGCTGTCCGCCCTTTTAGTCAGGAGAAAATACCCGCTCTCGAAAGCAAGGCCTATACTCGCAGATGACTTCGCAGGTCGCTTCAGAACGGGTGATGCCAGGGAAGAGCTGTTGTCGCATGTGTAATAACATAGCGTGCAAGAGCCCGTTACTGTTGACAAAAGCTGTCAAGTCCAATATTAAGATACTTTAGCCGACCCACCCGTACAAACACTACAAAAGACACGATCTCCGCGTTTTCCTTTTCCTAACTACCAAGGCACGCTTAAAATAGTGTTAGCAACAAGCCAAGCGATTGCGTAATAGGAGCACGCGCTGTGATTCGAGTGCATAAATACTGAATCTCGTCACCGCAATGCTTTTTGCTTGCCTGGCTGTACACAGGTTCGTCAGGTTCGGTAGAAGCTCTCATTTTAAGTTCACCGTAAGCTAGCTGACGAGCAGTCCTCTTTTACGGTCTGAATCACGCAAGTACGTAGTAGTGGCGGCAGGGCTTCTCTTGCATGTCACGTTTGAAGCGAGGCTGTAGGCCCTTATTATCAAGTATATTCAATAATACATGTTACTGTTATGTGGACTTAGAGGGAGGGAGGTTGAGAGAAGGGGCGTGGGGGGGGGGGACAATAAAGTTATGCCTCATTTTACATTTTGAGCGCTCGATGTAGCGATCTTCTCTCTGCTCAGTAACGAACGACTATTCGTCTGGCCGCTCCCTCCCCCCCCCCCCCCCCTTCGCTCCTCCTCACTTCTCTGCCAGTTCCTCCGCTACGAGTTGTCACGCTGCAGGAAAACCAACCCGAGTATTGCGTTAGCGTGTTGATTAAGGAAGCGGCGACGGGGGCGCACTCGGATGTCTCCGCCCTCGCCTCCAAGGCGGATCGCGCTACCCGCTTGCGGCGGGATCAGAGCAGCAGTGATTATTCCAGTCTGCCCCCGTGATTAGGCACGGCCCGGGAATCGACTTGCAAATGAGTCCGGCGCTTGGCTGCCTTGCCTGCCTCTCTCGTCTTGCGGTTGTCACGGACCCGCGATCCGAGTCGCTCTTGATCGCGAGCGAGCGCGAGCTCGTAGGAAACGCGCTGTGACTAGATTGCTGCAATGGGAAGCCGCAGCAGTCCCCCCCTCCCCCGGTATATCTGCCGCGTGGCGACCGATCCGAATTGCAAATTGCGACGCCTGTGAAGCTCTAGACCCTTTGCCTGCGCCACCGACCCGCTTCCCGGAGTGTTTCTTTTTCCCGGCTAGGATTGTACAGTAGTATATCATGGAAAAAGTTGCAAGTGTTCCCCTCCATCCCCCTTTTTCTATTATTTTCTTTCTTGCACATTTATCACGGCCTTCTCGGTATTTTCGTTTCTTCTGTAGGCGACGAGCTGCTTTCAACGTGAGAACCTTAAATGAGAATCTCGCATACTTAGTGTGCGAGTACTAGGAGAAATATCTGACTTTTTCCTTAGGAGATATATATTACTGGCACTGACTTATAGCCGGCGCTTGATGCTTATCTGCGTGAATCGAGTTATCTTTTACGGCAGAATGAGCGTCTCGGATGCAACTGTGCTATAACTAACACATGACAAGGACGAAAAACATTTCCTCTTCTTTTGTGTGTGTGTGTGTGTGTGTGTGTGTGTGTGTGTGTGTGTGTGTGTGTGTGTGTGTGTGTGTGTGTGTGCGTGTGTGTGTGTGAGAGAGAGAGAGAACCGTGACGTCAACAGCTCCTTTGAACCGCCATTTTGCTATTTCTATTTGGCCGCGCTCAGCTACACAGTAAGCATGCCTGAAGAGATTTTTATTCGTGAAAACAGCGTAAAACTACAACTGCTTACTTTAATTAATTAATTATGGGGTTTTACGTGCCAAAACCACTTTCTGATTATGAGGCACGCCGTAGTGGAGGACTCCGGAAATTTAGACCACCTGGGGTTCTTTAACGTGCTCCTAAATCTAAGTACACGGGTGTTTTCGCATTTCGCCCCCATCGAAATGCGGCCGCCGTGGCCGGGATTCGATCCCGCGACCTCGTGCTCAGCAGCCTAACACCATAGCCACTGAGCAACCACGGCGGGTAACTGCTTACTTTATAGCCGCATTATAGTAGCATTAGTTTGTTGCATTCTTTTGCCGTGCTGCCTTTCTGTCAAAGTGCGTTAGGATGTGATCCTACGTACTCCTTGACTTCTCTTTTTCTTTTTCCTCTTTTTTTTTCTTTTTATTCCGCACTAACATTTGTGAGCAAGCATCAAATTTTAGCCTTGACAAGTGGAGTCAGAAGAAAAACTTGAATAACAGGCCCGTCTAAGGCCTAAAATCAATCAAAGAAAGAGAGGCCGCTTGTTCGATTGGGCTTACTATTTGCTTCTTCCTTAATTTTTTTTATCTTGAGGGCATTCCATTAGAATAAATATCCAGCGCCGGCTTCTTTTATCGTTTCTTGTACACATCCATTCTGTATAAAGAGAAGCTGCCGGCACCGTATAATGGTATAAATATCTCCGAAATATTGTTGAGCAGCAAGACCATTGATTGCAATAGTACATCTCCCGCCCCACGAGCATTAAAAAGGAAAAAGGAACCACTTAAGCGATCGCGAATGTGACACGCAAACTCTAGACAGTTGTGGTTAAGAGGATACTTTGTAAAATAGCCTTCTAAACGCTCCTTTCATTGCAATCAATTTATTTATTTATTTATTTATTTATTTATTTATTTATTTATTTATTCGTAATATTTCTAATTATTATTATTTACGTGACGATATTTTAGGTCCCCCCAAGCCACAGCTTCGCAACGAGAGTCGGGGGCTCCAGATTTCTTTTCACCTTATTTATTTTTTATTTCCTTTCTATTTGCCTTCACCGAATCCCCTAACCGAAGCCACGTACCTACTATTGCCAAGATCAACAATCGGGCAATCAATATAATCGGAGGAAAACAATATAGACATAGCATGGCCTGTTGACTTATATCGACGTTCACTGAAGTCTCAATTGCCGAGGGGTCTTGCACTACGCTCAAACGAATGTGGTCGGCGAAGGAGGGAATCAAATCGGCGACCTCATACACAGCAGCATTGTGCCACATCCACTGATTCCCTTTGGAAGATAAATGAACGTGTGAAGATTTAATGCATCTGAATAAATTAATGATCCATCATTGCTCCTGTCAGGTCGGGTGCTTTTACAAGTGGAACTTGAGAAAATACGGAAGCGCTACCAAAAACAACCACTGATGCTGCTTACACTTAGAGCTGCTTTCTAAGCTTACATTTTCAGCCAATACATACACTCTACGTTGTGCAAGGCAGTCTAGATCTAGAGCATAAAAAACGGGGGGGGGGGGGGGGGGGCAAGGCAGCACCTAATCAAACGTTGACAATACCAAGGGGTGGAACTTAACATAGTCGTGACTGTGATGCCCCGCCCGTGCCTTCAAATATTTTAAAAGTTTTTGCAGTAGCAAATTGACGTTAAACATTTTCGTACTAAACCTATACTCCGTTGCGTACATAGCAGTCAACGCTGCGGAGGCTAGAGAAACTTCTTGCAGTAGCTTCGTTCGCACTTGGATATAGTTCGATGTTTTTTTGACCGCAATTGTGCGCAACTGTTCTTTAATCTAGGCTCAGTATTGGATGAAACAAGTTTTAATCCTTAGAAACAAACGCACTGTGGTATACGGCTCGTAATGCGTTGTTTTAGATTTGTTCTTTTCGGGTTTTTCTTTTGTTCGCAACCCTTCGCGAGGAGCCTCACGTGCAAGCTCGCGCGAACTAACGCGCAGCAAAGTATGTTGGCGCGCAGCAAAGCATGGACGGAACACCCAACGGAGCATAGGTGGAACGCGAGGAGTGATAAGTTTTCTTGACCGAATATTCTTGCGTAGCTTCCACAGCGTTGACTGCTATGTATGAAACGGAGTGTAGTTGATCACAGCTGTTCGCCATCATATAAGAGTAGTGTGCCACTTGGCACTGCCTAGACTACCATAGGCCTCATGGAATCGTGTTGGAATCATCTTGTGCCTCCTTCGTCATTTAAAAAAAAAAGCTGTTAATCACCAATTTTACCTACTACCAATTCAAAAAGATCATCCCTGCAAAGAGACATGAACACAGCTCATGGGAGCTTAAAGTGCAGGAAATCTGGAACCTGAATATATCACTGCTTTCCGAAGAGACGCAAAGTATCAGTTGCCCTTCTTCCAAATTCTCTTTCGCGGTCTGATCAATGAGGGCATCTAAATGTTTTTGTCTTAATCGCATCCATAGTTATCTTTTCGAGGCACAGGCAAAGTTCCAGGCTCTCGTTCTAAAATAGCAAAATGTTTTGACTCGCCACCAGCTTTCCTGTGCATTCAAATCATGCTAAGTATATAGCACGTCGTTCAATAGTGCATGCTCTATGGCGAGTCGGTTATACACCGTTAAGCAAGGAGCATGCTACAAATTGTGTAGAGACTGCACCTCCTTCGGCTGGTGCAGTCTAATTATATACACTGCACCATTTTTGGTTAGTGCAGTCTATATGCTACGCAAACGCTGTGCGACATTGTTCCACCCTTTAGGTCGGTCCAGGTAGTAACAGAAGTGGTTGTAACGTTTCTTCGCCGCAGTAACTATATACATACTTAAGGCCCGACGTTCGTCCTATACCAGCTCGCATAGGGCACGCATTAACAGCTTACGCGGGAGATCCATAAAACTGAATTGGGCGAAAAGTAACAGTGTGTTGCATGTTTCTTTGTTTTCCTTATCTCTTTTTTTTTCTTTCTTGTGTGTGATTCATGTGAAGTGGAAAATTGCTTTCAGTAGTACAGCTTCTTCTTGAGATGATGAACGCACAGGCCCTTTACCACCTTCATAAGAATAATAGCTTTTTCACACGCACTCAAACTATCCGCAAAGCGCGCTTTACAGCAATTAAGACTTGGTGCTTGAATACTGGCGTTTTATAAGGAGCTGGAGAGACGTTCAAAGGATTCTACCAGAAGCGGCATAATTTTTGGGCTTTGGGCAACCAGTGGGCTTTATATTATCATATATATATATTTTTTTTTTCGGGCGGAAAGTAATAATGTGTTGCATGTTTATTTCATTTCTTTACCTCATTCTTCCTTTTTGAGATTTTTTGAAGTGGAAATTGCTTATAACACTTCTTATAATTATAATACTCCTTAAATTACTTATAAAGCTCCGCATTAAACGCCAGTATTCACGCACCAAATCTTACTTGCTGTAAAGCGCGCTTTGCGGATAGCTCGAGTGCGCGTGAAAAAGCTATTATTGTTATGAAGGTGGTACAGGGCATGTGCGTTCATCATCTCAAGGAGAAGCCGTACTACTGAAAGCAATTTTCCACTTCAAAAAAATCACAAAAAAAAAAGAAAGATGAGATAAAAAGATGAACATGCAACACACTATTACTTTTCGCCCAATTCAGTTTTCTGGATCTCATGCGTAAACTGTTAATGCGTGTCCTATATCAGCTGCTATAGGAGAAACGTCGGGCATTAAAGAATTTAGCACAACAACGAAATGCGCTTCTCTGCCGGGTACTTATTGAAGTTTTCCTCTAGATGGAGAAGGAGAAGATAATTCATAAAGCGACAGCACTTGAATGCTGGAAAATAGGTTTGCTGCGGCCGTCCATCAAAGTCTGGTCGCGTCCTCATCCAACGCGGCCAACTTTGCAAATACAAAATACAAAACGCAAAACTAGTTCGACTTGTTTTGCCATTATATAGTCGTTTTTTTACACTGTTTTCATTGCCCGCCTTTGCTGTACTAACTAGCAACCTCCATAGTTCTCGTCACATCAACAGCCTATCGATAAGTGATTAGATACGCGTATAACGCATACCTTTCATCTTTCTCTGACCTATTTGCCCATGACGGGCAGCCAGCCGGACGCTGCTCCTGTTACATTCACCACCTTTCTTCATGTCATTTTTTTCTCTCTTGCATACAGCGTAGGAGTAAACAATATCGTGCGCTCGAAATCGTAATGGGTAACGCGCGTGGGGACACTCGAGTCGTAGTTCGTGCGGGATGTTTAATCAACAAAGACTAATAATAAAATTTGATTGATTGATTGATTGATTGATTGATTGATTGATTCATTCATTCATTCATTGATTGATTGATTGATTGATTGATTGATTGATTGATTGATTGATTGATTGATTGATTGATTGATTGATTGATTGATTGATTGATTGATTGATTGATTGATTGATTCCACCACTTGGCTCTTTCTTTTCCCCACAGACACGTCCAACTACCTGCCGCCTCGGATCCGCAGACTAAAGCAGACGGTGAAACTGTCGGCCGGCGACCCGCTCCGTCTGGCGTGCGTGGCACAAGGGTACCCGGCGCCCACCTATCGCTGGTACCGCAAGAAGGACTCGCTCACCATCCCGCTGGGCTCCAGCAGTGGAAGCGGTGGCAGGATACGCGTGTACCGAGGCTTCCTGCTCGTCCAGTCCACCATGCGCCAGGACGCCGGCACTTTCGTGTGCGTGGCCAATAACACGGCCGGTGAAGATCGAGCCCTCTTCGAGGTCGTCGTGACTAGTGCGTATTACGGTCTTTAGCATGCCCGCACGTAACTCTCGAAGACTGATTCAATGCTTGTTGTTATTCACACGTAATCATATTTTTGCTAAGATGTCACGTATTTCTTTCCAAGCGGTAGCGTTGCTGCTAAATTATTTACTTTCAAGGGCAGTCAACTACACTAGTGAGCGTTACCCATTACAAGTAATTCCTTACATGTAATAAATTACATTTATTCATTCTTTTGTTAGCGCACGAACGCCTTTCTTTACAAGCTGTAATGCTTCGGCTAAACCAATTACTTTCTAGAGCAATCACGCACTAAAGCACGTTAGCCATTACAAATCACCTCATTCCTTGTGAATAATTACATTTACTAATTGTTTCATTAACAAATCAATTACCTTCATTATAAGCTGTAATGTTTCTGCTAAATTAGTGACTTTCTAGAGTAATGAAGAACTGCTTATCTTATTCAGTGCTTTGTGGCTTACGAAACAAATGGTAAGCAATCATACAACACAAAAAGTCAGAACGCGTCGATGAAACCTGTCAATGAAGATCGCTTTCGCCGGTGGCAGTTTACAACACTGGAAGACCAACAGAGAATTTTCCCGCAGGAACACGTATTGACATGCCAGTGCAAGGGTCTGGTATTCTTCCAGAAAAAAAAATAATCGGTACGAGTAGATCAAAATAAATATCTTCCAACAACAGCCCTCCTACAACGCGTCACGAGCAGATGCGACAGGCAATTTCAGAGGCTAGCGCAGGCACTGACAGCGAAATCGCAGACACTCTTGTAGTTTCTGCTTTTAGATAAAAGAAGAAGAAGAAACGTGCGAGGCAATTCCACAAAATCTTTTGTAAATAACAACTCTTCGAACTGCGCGTCATCAACGCAAAAACAAAACAACGAAAGAAAACCGAACCACCTCGCTTTTGTTTTGCAGGAGTTTGTGGAATTTCAACAAACATGCATGAAAAGTAACAAATAAGAACAAGAATTAATTGGTTCTGTTCGTGTACATGCTCACTTTCTTCATTGAAGTAGCTGAGACGAACTAACTGTGATCATTTAACGAGAGTAAAAGCTCAGCTTCGTTATTAAGACATACTTGGACTATTTTGGCGGAGTGACGGACACACACAAGCAAGTTTTGCTTGTGTGTGTCCACTTCCTTGTCCACACCAGTTATTACGGCTAAACGACCATAAGGAGATCAGTTACCCCATCAGTGCAAAATAAAGTTCCATATTTTATTTATTCTTGAATATATTCTGGCGTTTTACGTACTAACACCACGATTTTATTGTGAGGCACGTCGTAGTGGGAGCCTCCGGAATAATTTTGACGTGCCCCCAATTCACGAAGCACGGGCGTTCTTGCATTTCTGCCACTTCGAAATGCGGCCTCCGCGGCCGGGATTCGATCCCGCGACCTCGTGCTTAGAAGCGGAACACCAAAGCCGCTAAGCCACCACGGCGGATTGAAATTCTACCTAATCCTACACTTAACCAGACTCTGACTGCGATTCCAGATTTTCGTTCGATTGTTGCCTAAAACGCAGCGATAATGCAGTTTTGTGAAACGCACAGTGAGAGAAATCCTATATGCGCACATGTTTGTACCAATCCTATTTGATTCATAGACGTGCTCCGACTGCTTAGTTACACTGCTTCGTTTGACTAGGGCATTGGTTTAGTTAAGCAGTCTGACTCGAACGAAACGCTCTATTTGTAGGGCACCGTTCCTACATAAGTAACGCACTTGTGCAAAGCAAGAAAACGAATCTGGTTGTTCGCCATATTGACTGCACAGTCACTTGCAGAACCAGACGGCGACGAATAACTAAAGCGAACACAGGGTACACATGTCAATCGTCGTTAGCTGCTTCGAAAAAGCCGTACCTCTTCACGAACACAAGTCCCTCGTTTTTAGTTTTGCACTAATCTCATTTAACCGTTTCTTTAGAAGAAAGCGACCGGAGACAGTGCATGTCCTAGAGCAGTTCAAAAGTATTCGTAGGTTGCATGCTGTTAAAGATATTGATCCATCTCGAGCTGGCTCGTTTGCTGGAACGACTACATTCGTTCTAGTCACTGCGTATTTAATATAATTTCGCTGTTTTCTCCGTAAGGTCGCCAGTGATAAAGACAGTATCGAACAACTGGAAAGGAGAAGCGGAAAGATGGGGAGGGGTCTTGCTGCACATAGACGTGAATGATGAGTGCAAGGAAAAACCAAATAAAAACTTCAGTATATGCAGAAAAGACAGTGCTCGATATAACCATTAATTACAGAAATACAGCTGGATATATTACAATCTTCGAAGCAGAAGAAGAAAAAGCAACGCAGAATGTAGAGATCAGAAATTTCGTTTCTTCGACGTTTCGTTGTTCAAGACGGTGCAATAAATTGTTGTTATGCACAATACCCGCCGCGGAGGCTTAGCGGCTACGGTGTTGCGCTGCTAAGCACGAGGTCATGGGATGATATCCCGGCCGCGGCGGCTTTCTATGGGGGCAAAATGCAATAACGCCCGTGCCACGTGCATTTGGGGCACGTTAAAGATCCCCTGGTGGCCAAAATTGATCCGCAGTCTCCCACTACGGCGTGTCTCAGATTGAAATCGTCCTTAAGGCACGTAGAACCCCAGAATTCAATTATGCACAACTACAGTGCAGCACGTTCCCGCTAGTCATATCAGTATAGAAAACTGACTATTTCAACAAAACAACATAACCCAGCCTTATTACGCTGTTATGGGCGAGCGCCCTCACAATTTATCAAAGCAGAGTGATTGAGTACAGCGGGCAAAAAAACAGGCATTCAAATGTTTCTGAACAAAACGTGCCTTTTTCCTTGCCAGTAACACATCCATGCCAGCGAGTGTAACAAAAACACGGCGATATTAGCAATGTCCAGTGAAGCTCTTTTCAGTCAACTTACGTAAACTTGTTATTGCAACTCGGCACGTGCATTCGGCTTGTTTGTTGGCAAGAGAAGTTTATGCATTTTCAACCGTTAACGACACCGCCTGCCGCCGACTGCGCTCATGCCGTTGTGGGGAATAAAGATCAGTAATTGTAATGGTAAATGTAAGCTAAAACACTTTATTGCGGCTAGTTTTTCCGCTAATTATGCAACGACCATGACTAGTTCACAACGCATTTTGACTGGCCCCCTCTGCGTCGCCTCTTGTCCATGCTGTACGTTAAAGGTAATACGAGGATAGTCGTGCCAGAGAAACGCACTGTGCCACCGCATAGATGACAATAATGATGACGACTTGAAAGTATCCAAATCAGCGCCTTTAAATATGTACTTTCTGCGCGAAGCTCTCTCTGCTCATCATCTAGCTACTCTGTGACAGAGACGATTCTTCAGCTCTTAAAATTACGTAACTAATGAAGGTAAAGTGAGACATCCACCCAATGGCAGCAATTTCTACAAAGTAAAGGGTTTCCATCGTAGCAACTGCTACGATTCGCTGGGTGTCTCACTTTATTAATTACTTCCCGCCACCTTGCGGGCATCCGCAGAACCATTACGCCAAAATTACGCCAAGCGTGACACACGTGGCCGCGCGTGTACCCACCGTTCCTCGCAGTGCCTCTGAAGGTGACCGTGAGTCCGAGCAGCGTGCTGACTCGCGAGGGCCGCACCGTGGTGTTCAACTGCTCGGTGCGCGGCTTTCCCGTGTCAGCGGTCACGTGGCTGCGCAACCAGCAGCCCGTCATGCCCGGGGGCCGCGTGCGGGTCGTGGACCAGACCGAGCTGCACGTGAGCGCAGTGCAGAGGTCGGACCGCGGCATGTATCAGTGCGTCGCCTACGGACACGAGAGCTCGGCCCAGGGGGCCGCTCAGCTCGCGCTTGAAGGTTGGTGTTTGCGCACTCCCCGTCGCGCTTGCAAAAGCGCGTGCGCTTGGTTGCTTGTGCGCCTGCGCAGCTACTCGAGAATTCACACGCGCAAACGATGAGCATTATCTTGGCGTGCTGGTGCAGATGTATATAATGGAACGTGTCGGCAGACACGAGGTGCAGAGCTGGCGGTGACAACTGGTGGGTGCCATGTCCACCCGAAGCGAACGTAACACGGATTTCAACATAAATGTTTGACCTGCTTCTATACTAGGGCCGGTGACATCATTTCTTTTGTGCTAAAGCAGAAACTTCTCGATTGCGCTGCACGGCATGCACGCCGTTCAAGAATGCTAGCAGTTCACAGCAGTGGCAATGCGCTTCATTCTTTACCATATCGGCTGTAAAGAACGTTCGAGTAGTGCGCGCGCACTACTAGAACGTTTACGTCGAATATAACAGATTTACGTCGTAATATACGTCTTTACGTCGCTTACACTTTACGCTTTACGTCGTAATATAACAGATTCCCATAGGCGGCTGCTATTGGCCTATAGTTGACATGAAGCAAGAAGGTATTTTGACTAGCGCGCTTCTTTCTAGTGTTACTGTGTGTAGCTATTGGCGCAGGTTAATACACAGGCTCAACTAAGGGAAATTCTGCTTTCGAATTGCAATAATAATTAGGTGCTTCGGCTAGAAGCTGACTGTCGTCTGCTCACGCTCGGCCGCGGCGGCCCACGTTGGAATTAAACCTTGGCCACCCTGCTTATCGGTGTCGTAGCCGTCTGGTCTCCCTGATTTCGTTTACTTATGAACATTAAACTAACCTGCAACCACGAGAAACTTAAGGTCAGACCTCACGCACGCTTGTCAACGCGCACTCACTCCTGGCTAGGCTGCTGGCTAAGCTCCTGGCTAGACGCCTTGGCACACTTCGCTTCGTATTGAGCTGTCGACGGCGCTTCGAAATGCGCAAGTAGTACGTGGCTACTAGCGGCTACTATCCGTCGGTCAAGCTGGTGCAGGACAAAAGCCGGTCCTTACCACGTAGCACCACCAAACAGGAGCACATGAGTGCAAGCGTGCACATAAGCCTTGTCGTGCACAAAACAAACGCTGCGCATACGCACTGCAGTTGCGTGCAGCTACGGTGTACCGCGGCCGCCGTGGGGTGCCGCGACGAGTGCGCTGACTGAGCCTTTGGTGCGTCATAGCACGTTTCGCACGTTGTAGGCGCCACAGTCAAAAATAATGACGTCTACCTGAACATCAAAAATCAAATTTGAACTGCACACCACGGCGGAGTTCAGTAGGCGGAGCGTCGTTAGGGACGCCCCGCTCCGCCATAGCCTTCGCAGTGCAAGGCTCTAAAGAAGAGGGAGCACCGCTATAAGGGGATCATGCGTGACCTTCGATTGCCAATAACTCCGCAGATTCCGACAGCATTGAAGCAGTATTCGCGAGAAGGCATTTCTGAAACAGTCTACTTTAACTTCAAATGCATTTCTCGACTTCGATAAAGAGTGGTCCAGGGCCCCATTAGCTTGGCTCGACCTCAATCATCATTCCACTTACTCTCCCTCCGTTAATACCCATTTATTTATCACTAATGGCGCGCTTCGGACGGAACCACAGCGCGAACGTGTGTATATATATATATATATATATATATATATATATATATATATATATATATATATATATATATATATATATATATATATATATATATATATATATATATATATATATATATATATCATTTTTGGGGTACGTTCGTGCCCCTTTCAGGAGCGCAGGAACGCCGCCACGTGGCCTCTTTCTTTTTCACTCCACTGGCCGACACGGATACAGAAGTTGCCTTTGCAAGCGCTGCATAGCTGTGTGGAAATGGTCGCTTCCGGTGCCTTTCATGCGCGATTTCAGCGAGCCTCGTACTGGCCATAAATAGGTCGAAGAGAGCCTTCGATGTATGCGTGCTTGCGTTTGTTCGTTCTTTAATCTTGTTCGTTGCCGTTCCGTCTCGTCTGGAGCGACAACAAAGCCGCCATTCGGACTGAACACTATCGTTTTTGTGCTCGCCCTACTTCTGTGTATATAACGTACGCCGAAATCGATTGCGCCTAAGGTAGTGCACTACGCTTCTTCGGCCACCTCTCGCCCGTCTTTCGATTACAAACATGCGATTCTCGCGCTATTTTTCTTGCTTTTCTTTTTTTTTCACAGCACATCACGTCTTTCATTTCCCGGCGTATTTACCTCGTTCCCGTGTTTTCGTCTATTAGCTCTTTCATTTGCGAGAATTCCGTCGCGAATACTAGAGTTATGTTTGAAAGCATCTCTAGGAAACGAATGGCGCATTATCGTAAAACAAGACGATACGGTTTTGTTTTGTTTGTTTTTTTTTTCGTTGCGACAAGGGTTGCACTATTTACCCGCCTATATTTGACACAGATAACATTATCAAACGAAGGAAGGTACGACTGATTTTTCCCATTACAGCAGGTAAAACTTGTGCAGAATAACTTGTCCTGGTTTCTACGCTCTTTCTCTCCGTCAGCCAAGATGAACTAAAGAATGTTCCTGATCATAACGCAGAAGCTATGTGCAAGTTATAATAAACACTGTTAATAATGAAATAGGTGCCCTCAATGGAGCCAGGCGAGATTCATCTTTAATATATAGGATGTTCCAGCTAACGTTATCCAAGCTCTTCAACGAAAATATATATATATATATTTTTTAGAAGCACGGCACATAGATACAAATTTACGAGCTATGTCGTTCGGTCGTCATAACACCATAGGCCTTATAATTGTATCTTGCACCATGTTCTTTTAATTCTTTTTTCATTAAACACCTCGGCCAACTTCAGCTGGGATACACGGCATAAGGAGACGTTGCCGCACCAGGAAATCTTAGACAAACATGGCATTGTACTACTCACTAGCCTTAGTAATAATTACACTTTGACGCACTTTTACACTCGTACCAATAAAGACAGAGGAAAGGGGAAAGGCAGGAAGGTTAATCAGAGGGGAAGATCCGGTTTGCTGCCCTACGCTGTGGAAAGAGGGGAGGGGAAGTAAAGCGATAACAAAGTGGAGATAAAGAAAGAAAGGAGCATAGACACACAATCGAAATCGGTCACTGTCACCGCATAGTGTCACCGCACAGCACAGTAACACTTGCAGCACTATTAACATCTGTTCAGGCTACAGCCGCTTGTCCAATTTTGTTACCCTTAAAAACTGGAACAGTGCCCTCGCCGCCCTCTGCTGCGATGGCTAGTGATGACGGCATTTTAAAATAAGTTCCTCTGTTAGAGGTCTTCGGTCAAAGCGCCCTATCGCTGTTGCGAGCGATCGTCTCTGTAAATCATAGCAAGGACAGTCACAGAGAAGGTGCTGAAGAGTCTCCTCGTTACCACAGTCATCACACGAGGCGTCGTCGGCCCATCCGATTCGGAAAGCAAAAGACTTAGTGAACGCCACCCCTAGTCATATTCGAAAAAGCAGGGTAGCTTCGCGGCGGCAGTGTCTAGCTGGAATGCAAAGACGTAGTGAAGAGTCTAGGTTGTGCTGCCGGTTGTTGCGAAAACTTCCTGCGTTCCACAAAGAGAACGTGAAATCACGGCTGAGCATTCGGAGTTGTCCTTTTTCTTTTCTTTTTTTTCTCTTTCTTTTTTACTGACGTGAAACAACTGAAAAGAGACCCAGTGACTTCGAGGTTGTAATTGTTATACGTTTGAAGGCGGCAGTAAAGACAAAAAAGGAGCATAAATCCAGAAAATTACCAGTCTTCAGGAAGGAGCGTGTCGTATAACTAAGAGCATTCTGAATTAAAGCGATAGAGCAACTATGCCTAGTTTGTCAGACAGGACTGGTCCAAGTCGAAAGCGTCAGTCTTTGAGGCACGGCAGCTGCTCAGGCAGAGTATTTCAGCTATCACAGGGCGGAACGATCGCACTGATCTCTGCAAAGGCTAGGAGCGAACCGCGGACGAAAGCAGAAGTGCAAACGTCTTCGCCTAATGCAGGTGCACTTAGTAATGTGTTAATGATGATGAACTCATTACTAAGTGCATCTATTATCAACAATTTCGAAGATATAGTAAAAGCAGCGGAGGACTGCTACACTCACCTGTACAATACCCAGATCAACCAGGACACCTTCTTTGAAAGTAGTAATCAAAATGTTACAGAGGCTCCTTCTATGACTAGCGATGAAATTAGAAAAGCCTTAGAAGACATGAAAAGAGGAAAGGCGGCATGTGAAGATGGAATAACAATCGACTTAATGAAAGATGGAGGAGACCTAATGTTTGAAAAACTAACGGCCCTCTATACGAAATGTCTCACGACTTCAAAGGTCACAGAGAACAGGAAGAATGCCAACATTATACTAATCCACAAGAAGGGAGACGTTAAAGAATTGAAAAATTACAGGCCAATTAGCTTAGTTCCAGTATTGTATAAAATATTCACCAAAATGATTCCAAATAGAATAAGGGCAACACTTGACTTCAGCCAACCAACGGAACAGGCTGGCTTCAGAAAAGGATACGGTACAATGGATCACATCCATGTCATTTATCAGGTAATCGAGAAATCTGCAGAGTACAATCAGCCTCTCTACTCGGCTTTCATAGTTTCCGAAAAGGCATTTGATTCAGTAGAGATACCAGCAGCCATAGAGGCACTATGTAATCAAGGAGTAGAGGATGCTTACGTAAATATGTTGGGATATAATCTACAAAGATTCCACAGCTACCCTAATTCTCCACAAGAAAAGTAGGAAGATACCCATAAAGAAAATGGGGCAGAAAAGAAGACACACTCTCTCCAATGTTATTCACTGCGTGCTTGGAAGAAGTATTCAAGCTATTAAATTGGGACGGCTTAGGGGTAAGAATCAACGGTGAATATTTCAGCAACCTTAGGTTTGCAGATGGCATTGTCCTATTTAGCAACACTGGTGACGCGTTACCCGCCGTGGTTGTTCAGCGGCTATGGTGTTGGGCTGCTGAGCACGAGGTCGCGGGATCGAATCCCGGCCATGGCGGCCGCATTCTGATGGGGGCGAAATGCGAAAAAAACACTCGTGCACTTAAATTTAGGTGCACGTTAAAGAACCCCAGGTGGTCGAAATTTCCTGAGTCCTCCACTACGGCGTGCCTCATAATCAGAAAGTGGTTTTGGCACGTAAAACCCCATAATTTAATTTTTTGGCGACGCGTTACAACAAATGATTGAGGACCTTAACAGAGAGAGTGTAAGAGTGGCGTTGAAGATTAATATGACGAAAACAAAGCTAATGATCAATAGCCTGGCAAGAAAACAAGAGCTCAGAATTGCCAGTCAGGCTCCAGAATATGCGAAGTAATACGTTTACCTAGGACAATTACTCACAGGGGATCCTGATCAGGAGAAGAAAATTTACAGAAGAATAAAATTGAATTGGCGCACATACCGCAGACATACTCAGATACTTACTGGAAGCTTACCATTATCACTAAAAATAAAGGTATACAATCAATGCATTGTACCGGTGCTAACGTATGGGGCATAAACTTGTAGGCTGACAAAGAAGTTCAAAAACAAGTTAAGGACCGCCCAAAGAGCGATGGAACGAAGAATGATAGGCGTAACGTTAATAACGTTAAGAGACAGGAAGAGAGCGGTGTGGATCAGAGAGCAAACGGGCATAGCCGATATTACCGTATGGTACTGAAGGAAATTTCCCCTCCGGTTTTCATTTAAGTCTGGGCTGGTGCTCTGCGTCAGTGGCGATGCAGTCCGTGAGGCAGCAGCGGCAGTTGGAAGCGGGTTCGCTAAAATAGCACGAGCGCTTCGCGGTGTTAACGTGTGATCGTGATTGCCTCGCTGTGTCAAATATTTAACACGTGCGTCTGGACTACCTGAAAGATACCTGAGCGTATTTGATGTTGTGGCTGGGTGGCACTGGGTGACAAAGTGCACTGTGCGACGTTTTATGTCCGTGTGTATTAGATTGACACTGTTGACAGTATGTGCGACTGTATGGTGTCCTGACAAACTGTGTTACAGCGTCCCCAATCGACACTTTTGTGTTGATTCTTCCCTTCTAACGCCGTGGTGGCTTTGTGGCTGTGGCAGTCCCGGCCATGGCGGCTGCGTTTCGGTGGTGGCGAAATGGAAAAACTCCCGTGTACCGTGCATGGGGTGCACCTTAAAGAACCCCAGAGGGTCAAAATTAATCCAGGTTCCCCTACTACGGCGTGTCTTATAACCATACCGTGGCTCTGACACGTAAAAACCCAGAATTCATGAATTCATTCTTTCCTTCTTTCTTTCTTTCTGTTATCTCTTATTTCACACTTCACTTCCACTTCCCTACTACAGGGTAGCCAGCCAGATATATCTTCTGGTTAATCTCCCTGTCTTTACCTTTATCCCTTTCCTAACAGGAGCGTAGTGCTACGCATATGCATAATCCTTCGATTCAATGCTATAGTGCAGTTTGACAGTGTAAATAGCTGAAATCTTCTAGATGTATTACATCTCTTCTGAACCGCTTCACATTCTCAGCAAAGCTTGAAGAGGCTGGTTACTGTTTTGCGTTGTTACATCGTGTAAAAATATTCGCGCGAAGTAATCTGTATCATTCTTTGTTCACCTCGGGCTCTTTTCTTAAATTTAGGGAGTGGAGAAGTGGCGGGCACCACTGATGCTGCGAGTACTATTTACTCCACCTGGCTTCGCCAAACAAATCCTAGCAAAAATAACCAAGTTCAAGCTTCTTATTCTCGATAGGCCGATTATCGTCACCTCCGCCTCATGGTCTCTTCTCCTTCGGTCGTTGCACTGGGTCTTCATTCCACCACGAAATGCGTGTACGCTCCCGCAGTCATTCACAAGACGTTTCTTATGTAAGTCAGGTCCGCGAATGGCCATCGTCGTGGCTATCGTCTTGTTACACGTTACCATGGCGACGGCCACCATGATTCACAGACGTCCAAACGGCTATGAACGAAGCGCTCTTACATAAGCGAAGTTGTGCAATTGGGGTCTGTTTTGCTTTCACTGACGCTCGCGCTGGACCTTGGCACTTTTTGCATTTAGCTCACTCCGCGCTATGATTGAGAGGAGCAAGTTGGCGGATCGTGAAGGTTGCAGATACGGAGGTAGAATTAACAAAAGTTTTTAGTTCGTAAGTGCTGTTTGTATTTAGCCGGTCACTTTCGCGAATATTGTGTTAGCCGTCACGACTGGTGGGCGAGTGTTCTTTCACATTGAGAAAACGTACAGACTGCGTACAAACGTACAGTATACTGGATTCGGATCCAGGTATACTGGTTTCGGATCCAGGATCCAGATGTATCCAGGTGTCAGTCATTGGTGAAAAAAATATTTCGTGCAGGATTTAGCTACCCCTAATTGTCAAATTATGCGATAGTATGCTTATAAGCTTGAGAGGTATAACTTTAGAAACCCGCCCCGGTTGCTTAATCGTTATGGTATTGGGCTGCTAAGCACGAGGTCACGGGATCGAATCCCGGCCACGAGGGCCACATTTCGATGGGGGCGGAATGCGAAAACCCTCGTGCAGTTAGATTTAGGTGCACGTTAATGAACCCCAGGTGGCCGAAATTTCCTGAGTCCCCCACTACGGTGTGCCTCGTAATCAGATCGTGGTTTTGGCACGTAAAACCCCAAAATTTAATTTTTTTAATGACAACTTTATGAAGGTACAATCGCGTCAGATCCGGTGCACATGTTCGAATCTACGTGAAGCGACGCTTTCGTGATGCCGTTGTATAAATGCTACAAAACTGTTCGTCTTCTGCAACACGTTTTGCAGCGTAGCGATTATTGGGCCCAGAACAGCCTGTCAACGGCTCAGTTTACTTTGCCACTGTCTCCAGGGTCGGCTCACTCCTTCCTACGAGTTGCGGATGCCTCGATAGCTGCGCGCGCGTGCGTAACGCGCATCCTTGCACACTCTCGTCTATCAAATTTACGTTTTTGTATCCTGTACCTCTTGCGAACTTGCGATTTCGCGCACCCTGTGACGCGCTCGCGTATGCTCAATGCTCCTCTAGTTTTCTGTTATGTTGAATTCGAATGGTAGATCCAGATCAAGTTTTTCTGCTCCGTATGGTGCAATCCTATTCCAATGGCAGAATGAGAGCGTGAGTCGTGTGTTCCAATGGCAGATTGGGACCAGCCACCGATTCCAGATCTCTCTGCGGAGCAAAAATGTTTGCTCCGCCGAAATCAGAAGATTTGACCGGAAGTCCGCGCGGCGCATTTCCTTCACCCGCCTCTGCTTCCTATCATGGTCGCCTGTTTGCGGTCGCGAGCAGCTATGGACAACACGGAAAACATGGACGCTACGTCGCGCCGTGCATGTTTGTTCCTGCTCCTGGATAGTGACAGCTCCGACTCAGGGACTATAAGTTCCCAAGTCCAGTGACGATTCTGCCGACACGGAAGAAAAACAAACGCACGGAATGCCGGGATGATCCAGATGATCGTGGTGATGGTGATGAGGCCTACCCGATCCACCTCCAGTCTAGCGCTCTCTCGCTTGATTTCCCCGTACTAAGTGCACCCGCAGGAGCGCACGCATTCCATTCGCAGATTTGATGAGGGCGATCTCAGTCGGAACGATGCGCTTAGTTGGCGATCCGGCCGAGCACTCGCGATCTGCCATTGGAATTCAACATTAGATACCGCCAAAGTAGGTGAAGTCCGCCTGTAGTGCTATAAGATAATGCGTCACTAATAGAGAGATCGAATCTCCGTCTTCCAGCGCAGCAGCCCAATCCTCTAACCATTAGGCCACGATCGGAAGCATGTTTCTCTTTTGTCAAAATCGCCCTTTGAAATGTCTGGCATGTACGTCACGTGTCACTTTCTCGCCTTCTGTCCTCGTGGCTGCTAGCACATCGAGACGCTGTGTTAGACTGCATTCCCTTTCAGCATCGTCTTATATATTTTTCTCACTCAGGTACCTATACAAAGTGAGTGAGGTCCGCCTATAATGCTGTCGTATTAAAGGAAAAAAAGAGCGTGGAATGCAAGAAGCCAGCAGTCTTTAAACTGATAGAACTTGATGAAACCACAGAGCGCCCTTCACGCGTAATTTAGTCGGAGTACGCGGTAGGGAATATAGTTCGTAAATGCTAACTGCCACCAGTGTAGTCCGTACCCATTGGCCGCGCTGCTTGTTCGCGGGTTAGTTGCGTCCAGCTGCGGCGACGATTCATGAGGTGACGTCCTATAGTGACGTTCAGCAGCTTGACTTAAGGCGTGCCGCGTCTGAGACTTCATGTCGTGATATGATTGCTTCATTCATTTGAAGACGTCGCCAGTGCCCGAGAGATGCTTTCTTACCCCCAACTCGCATGTTCTTGCGTAGCGTGTCGCGTCTCATGACGCATAAAGCAACCGCAAGAAGCGCTAGGCCTGGCTATGTGTCGCCAGTAAAATGGTCCCTCCCAGACGATCGTATATCATGCGTAAAGGCCTTCTCTTCTCACTCCGAACGCGGTGCAGCGTACGGTCTCCAGCAAAACCCTGCAGGCTTGCCAAGTCCCGTTCGTGCCGTACATAAAGCTGCATGCTTTCGTGTCACACACGAACCTGAGCGCCGTGGCAGCGTCTGCGGCGCAACGTCAGTGCAGCAGGCACGCACTCGCCGTTCGTGAAGGCGACAGCGGAGGCTGCTGCAAGGCGCTCTAAAGCCATCATACGAGCCTCAAGGCAAAGCTCCCGGCATCAGACACATAAACGAGGCAAGGAGCTCGAAAGAGCTGAAGCGAATATCGAGCGCCGCAGAATGCGTTGGAGCATGCGCAGCGAAGCGCTACGCGCCAGCCCACCGCTGCGTACGTATTTATCCGAGACTCCAGCTCCGGAGCCCTACGCGCTAAATCACGCTACCGTATCCACGGTGATGGCAGCGCGTGTGAGAACGCGAGCAAATCCCTACGTAGCAACGTTCATCTTTCAAGTATATACTTGCAACATTTCTATTATATTCTTCCACAGTTCACTTCTTTCTTTTTTTTCTTTAGGCATGTGTAGTTCCTTCGCTCGCTGTATCTGTAGGAAGTTTTGTTTGTGTCACACTTATTTTCTTTTGCAGACTAACGCAGCGGCGTATATAGGTGCGTGCTTGTATCTATATCCCCAAATCCACTTTGAAAGAGCCGTCATTTGCATTGTTGTCAAGGCGACGAAGAAGCGCGGCGAAGTATATCGGTGGAAGACAGGGGGGGGTGGCGTCTTCATTTCTTTTTTTTTTTAGGAACGCGTCCTCGTGGGAGTCGAAACAACAGATGAAGTTCGTTTAAAGAAGAAATAAAAGCGTAATACGGCAAAAAGACAGCGAAGTCGAAATCACCTCGTGCAAGTTAAGGCGTCAAAAAAACCCTTCGAGCCTGCGTCAGGAATCAAGCCACGCAAAAGCAAGACGCCCAAAAGTACTTCTCGACGACAACAAATGCACTGTTGTTACTTAAGTTTGTCTTTTTCTTCATGGTAAGTTCCTTCGACAGGTTGCTCATCGCGGCGCTAACTCCTCGAGCTTACGTCGAAGCAAACGAAGGGGGAAAAAAAGAAATCTTCCCCGTTAGAATAAACCATCTTCCGTGGCTAGCTCTCCATCTTTTCTTAAGTTATTTTCTTTGCTAAGCTTGCTCCACGCGTTTCGCCCTGATGAATGTTTTCCTTGGGACAGGACGGGGATAAGAACGCGCGACGATGGAAAGCAAGGCGCGCAAGGAAGTGGGTACTACGAGGGAGAAGGAGCCTTTGTGTTCCCCTTTAGGGAAATGCCTGTAGGCGACTCCTTATATCGCTCCCCAATTCGCTCCCTTGAGCTGCCTGGCTTGCTACGCACGACGGTTGGCGTCGCGTCTGATGATGATGCCTTTTCTTCCTTCTTTTATTTTTTATTTCTTATTGCTGTTGCTGTGTTCGTTGTTGCTGTCTCTCTCTCTCTCTTTTTTTTTGTTTCGTTCCCATCCAGGTTACGCTGCAGAGCCTGTAAACAACATCCTCGATAATACGAAGCACGAAGGGCCAGACTTAGCACGGTGGCAAAAATGGCTTGCGGCCTCCGAAGGAATAACGAGAAGCAAAAAAAAACAATTTAAATGTCGGTCTGGGTTTTTGGCGTTAGCAGTTTGCTTGAAAAGGGGACAAGGGGAAATATGAACCCTGCGTAATGTCTCAGCAGAAGTATTCTTTTTCTTTCTTTTTTTTTAACAGAAAGCGCTTGCGACGAAGTTACTTGTTGGGATGAGTCTCGATATGCTGTAGGAGACGCTTACGGAAATCACTTGGGCGGTTGTGCAGTGACTGATTATGAATAAGCCGTTAGCAAATCCAGAGGCAAAGATAACGCACATGTGTTAGGCTGAAGATTTACTTTAGTACACTCACCCCTTCACTTTCAGCGTTCTCTCATTAAACATACGATTCTTGTTGGGATAGAACGAAGGTTTGTGTTTTGTTATACATCTATGTGAGGACGTTTTGTAATGGTTTTTTTTTAATTGGTCCTCTACTCACGTTATGTTCCTTTGGGTGAAAAGTTACGCAAATAATAGATGTCGCACCTGCATTCGCAGACAGAACATATATATAAAGAGAGAAAGTAATGATTCTCTGTGAGAGGACAAGATACCACAGATGAAACTTTTAAGTTGGCATACAGCACGATACAATGTTAAAGGGAACACCAAAGGGGCATTTGGGGGCTCCCGGTAGTTCCGATTTTAGGCAAAGGCTTCAGCCACATTTTTTTTATACCTATAGCTCGCCACATCGAGCACGTTGTTCTTTGTAATTGACGTTCACGATACATTAAGATTATATTGGTTTGAATAATAATTAATTGTTTACTTTAAGAGTGTCCGTACGGTACAATTGAAGACGCGGCTGCCGCTTCAGTATTAAAACACTTACATGTTTATCCTACCCTTACTGTGTGTCTCCTGGTGGTCCCTACACCATTATTACAAAAATCTGTCTCTCCTGTATCAGTTCACTATCTTGAACTCTTTTTTTTTTACCACGAAGTACAGCGACGAGCTTGATTCCGAAACTGTCTGCTTTCTGTTCTCTTCAAGCTTTGAGTAGAGGAACAAACGCAGCCCCGAAGCCCATCTGTTGCCGCCATAGAGTTTCTCACTATAACACCTAGAGGAAAATCTGGCGCCACCGTCTATGGGAGTTTCTTAAGCTAGGGGCGCCGTGCCGTCATGGGAATGACGGTACATGTGTCTGCAAGGCTTGTGTTTGCTGGTGTTGTAAGAGGCTTCGTCTAAAACGTGGATATGGCTACACAAATAACGCGTTGTTAAAGTAAAATCTTCATAAAATGTTTCCGTTCACGCAAATCGCATCTTTACTGACCCACAATGAATGACGAAGGGAAGAAAAGCAAGTACAAACGACAAATTGTTCCAAAGCGAGCGCGAATCTTGTCGTCTGTCCTCCAACTTTAGCGGCACGCAGATACTTTCTAGGTATCATATAATTGTACATGCAATAACAAGTTCATATAGTTAAAACAAAACCTGTTCTTGTGTAATAATAAAGGTAAAACGCCTTTTACGTGCAGTTTTAGTAGAAAATGAGTCGTTGCGACAGACGGAACGGTGCTTGCCTAGCTCATCGAGAACGATGCCAATCCGAAGTCACAATATACCGGCATTCCCATGCATACCACAGCGCAGCAGCGCCAGATTTCTCTCTAGGTGATATAGTGAGAAACTCTATGGTTGCTGCTCACTCCTTTCCAGCCACTCTGTGCTCCACATGAGAGCAGATAAAAAGAAGAAGAAAACAGGAAAGCGCCAGTTCCGTTTAAGGATTTAAAAATAGACGGACCGTTCATGGCTCGTTCAGAAGAAGTCCACAGTTTCAAAGCACAGCCGAGGCAACACGAGCTGCGTCCTTAACCAAAAAAATAGAGGGAGCGCGGAAAGAGGGGTGGGGGGCGACGTAGAACGGAGAAAACCAGCTCAAGTCTCAATGGCGAAAGATGGCCCTTTTCAAACTTCGTCCACGTGGCATCATTGCCGAGACAGAAACCATGGCGCCGAGATGCCGCTAAGAGTAATAGGGAACAACCGAGGGGAAAGCACTACGAAAAACCAAAGTCCCGCGCTTGCAACCAACTTCCCTCGCCCCTATCTCCTAGCCGCGAGGCGAGGCATATCCCCACTTTCTCTGTACCCGCTCCTACCCTGCTGCGTTGCTGTAACGCGAGGCAGAGACGGATAGAAGCGCTGGATGCCTTGTTTTTCCTTCTCCGCGAGTGTGTTTGTGCGGGCGCGTTTCTCTTTGCGCGTATGCGCACTCTCGTGCGTGTGCGAGTACGTGCGCGCGAACGACTGCTGCGCGCCGCCTCCGTCCCCGAGGCACGGCTTTCTCATTTCCGACGCCGACCGGCGCCTATTCCGGTCGGTGCAGAGAACCCGCCGGACTTCCTGGAGGCCTTCCAGGACCAGCTGCTCAAGCCCGGCCTGCCCGTGTCGCTCAAGTGCTCCGTGACGGGCAACCCGCTGCCGCAGATCTCGTGGTTCCGCTACGGCCGCCTCCTGGCCGACCGGGCGGGCCTGCGCATCGGCGACTTCGTGGACGCCTCCGGCGTGGTCACCAGCTTCGTCAACGTGTCGGCCGTGGCCACCGAGCACGGCGGCGTGTACACGTGCCGCGCCGAGAACGAGCTCGCCTCGGCCGAGCACACGGCGCGTCTGTCGGTGTACGGGCCGCCGTTCGTGCACCGCATGGACAACGTGACCCACGTGAGCGGAGCCGACGTGCGCCTGCAGTGCGCCGCCTCCGGGTACCCCATCTCGCAGGTCGTCTGGAAGAAAGGTGCGCTCAGTGCAGCGCGTGGACGCCAGATGGCGCCGCCTGGCTCTGGGCCGCACAAACAAAGGGCAGACGTACACAGGGAGAGCACGAACAGGCTATCATAGCAAAAGGGCGAAGAGATTCCGGGATAATGAAACATAGGGCATTGTGGGGGCACAACAGGTATGAAGTACTGAGAGGTATTTGGAAAGGAATAATGGTGCCGGGGCTTACTTTCGGGAATGCGGTCCTGCGCTTGAGGGCAAAAGTTCAGTCGAGACTAGAAGTAAATCAGAGAACTGTTGGAAGATTAGCACTAGGTGCCCACGGTAAAACCACAAAAAAGGCAGTACAGGGGGATATGGGCTGGGCATTGTTCGAAGCACGGGAGGCTCAGACTAAAATCCTATATGAAAAATGCCTTAGGAAATTGGACGATAATAGGTGGGCAGCTAAGGTATTTAAATACCTATACAGAAAGAGCACTGACTCACAATGGCGGAAAAGAACTAGGAAGCTAACCAGTAAGTATGCCAGACACGAGGACGGAGAAAGACAGTGCATTAAACGACAGGTTAAAAACGCGGAAGGTAAAAATTGGATAAATTCAATGGGAAAGAAGCATAGTGTTGAACTATATCGATACTGGAAACAGCAGATCAGGAAGAAAGCATATGATAACTCAAGACGCAGTGCCCTACTCTTTGAAGCTAGGTCAGCATGTCTTAGAACGCGCAGCTATAAAAAGAAATTTAACGAAGAAGAAGACACATGTACTGTGTGTGGTAAATCTGAAGAAATAATAGAACACCTCATACTAAGATGTGGTGGTATCCGATGCCGATGCGGGCACAGACATGCTTCCTGGCGCCCTAGGGTTTAGAGATAACAATAGTCATGTAAATAAATATGCGGTGGAAATTGGCAAAAAGCGATTGGAAGATTGGTGGTTCAAAAGCAGAGAGGCGACAAGGTTAAAAGTTTAGGAAGACGTATTTAAAGAAAATGGCGAATTTTAATAACTTGCAATAAAGTTAAACAAAAATAAAAACTGAGCATGGTGGCAACTGCCATCCCCCCTTTTGAAAGGGGACGCTCCTACCTTCCATCCATCCATTCGCAAAGGAGCAAATATTCGCAACAGGGTCAGACTCGGTTCTGCCGCAGAAGAAAGGCCGTAGACAACTCGGCACGTTGTAACGGAATATGCACGTATATATCTAGCCAGCCAGAAGCGTGTGAAATGTCCGTGTTCTGGAAGCGCAGATATTAAAGATGATTGGAGCGTTAACTGGTCAACGGTGGAGATAAGCAAGATATGATAAGGGTGTTGGCGGAAAGAAAAGCAGGGAAGAGGTATGTCGCCACAGGCATAGGTAACTTTATGAGATGAAAGAGTTAGGCAAAACGCTAGGTCATGGTATATGGCAGTTCATGTAAGTAGCTCGCACAAACTAGTTGATAGTCGCCACCCCTATTCAAAAAATTTAATTAGGTTCTGGGCTTTTACGTGCCAAAACCACTTTCTGATTATGAGGCACGCCGTAGTGGAGGACTCCGGAAATTTCGACCACCTGGGGTTTTTTAATGTGCACCTAAACATAAGTACCGCGGGTGTTGTCTATTGCTTATTGCTTAGGCACCTTGCCAATAGACAAGGTGCCTAAGCACCTTGTCTATTGGCTATTTCCTCTGAAGACGTGTAGAGCCTATCGTCCGCGTATTGCAGAGTTCTGCCTGTAACGACGCGAGATATACCTTTGCACTTGTGCATCTTCCTTTCTGTCGATGACTGATGAGCTTCTTCGATAGGGCAACTTACCTCGACGAAGCCTTACTTTCCTTAATGATTTTATGTGTTAAACCTTCCAGTCGCACTGTGAATGTGAGATAGCTCGAAAGAAAGTGTTCCTTCAGAGACGAAAGTTCCCGCATCACGCATGTGAAGAAAAAAAAAACGCAACTGTCACGATCTACAGCCTCGCACTTCTTTCATAGACTCGGGGAATTCACCGCACGGTATTGTAGGCCACACACTAACACAGGAATCACATTTCATTTGTATTGTGACAACCATGGTGCGTAAACCTCTGTCGCCAAAAGTGCATCTTGCGATACGGAATTCAGACAATGTGTGCACCCGGGCACAAAGCAGCCATTCAGCGAGATCACATGTATTCCGTGCAAAACTATAAAGAAACGAACGATAAGCAGACATATCACAAAAGTCGTTGCCGACATCACTGCCCTCCTGCAAGAAATATACCTTGGTGGTGCGTGCGACAGTCCGTTCCGCGCATGTGTTGTTGCAAGTTGTTCATAACACCCACAGTTTGCATCTTTCGCCTCTTTTGCGAGGTTTTCCTGTGACAGACGGGAGTATTGAGCAAAAGATAATTTTGCCCGTCATGTCTATCAGTCCGTGCTTTTCGGGGCACTAATTACATCAACGTAACGCGGAGATATCATTTCGTGGCGGCTCATGGCAGATACTACTTGCGACATTGACCTTCTTTTTTTTTTTTTAACCACTGAATTCCGGTTGCCGGGCACATTGCCTAGCAACCTGTTCCCCTTCGAAGCCTCCGTCAATATTGATTACCAGGCCGGCACACTGGGACATATTAGACGCTACCTTGGCCTTGCGCAAATATGTACACGTAGCGGATTGCGTGTCAGGCCGATCCGTTTTTTTTTTCTTCTTTTTTTATGATGTCCCTCACCCGTAATCGCGGCACAACGGAGTGTTCCGGCATCATCATCATCAGCCTAGTTACTCCCACTGCAGGGCAAAGGCCTCTCCCATACTTCTCCAACTATCCCGGTCATGTACTAATTGTGGCCATGTTGTCCCGGCAAACTTCTTAATCTCATCTGTCCACCTAACTTTCTGCCGCACCCTGCTACCCTTCCCTTCCCTTGGAATCGGCGCTGCGCTGTAATTACTACAATCGCGAGTCCCGGTATTTCGTTGCATCATGTAACGGAAACGTTTGCCAGCGACATCAGCTGCCCTGAGAAATTACATATATATTGATTAATAAACCACCGATTTACTTGTTTCGCAGAGAAGCGATGTGGAGAGAAATAGGGTGGTGCGGTAACCACAACGCTCCTACCAAATTTTGTATCAGGAACCAGATGCACCGCACAGGCCACGCCGCTGATCGGAGGGCAAATAACGTGCAGGCCTTCGAACCTCCCCTCCCCCCCCCCCCCCCCCCCCCCCAGCTTGGGAGAACCTTAATTTAGGTTCAGCGTAAACTGGCTCATGCGTGCTATAGGGGATGTTGCCCCCCTAAGCATCTTTTTCGCTGATGTCTCCCGCCTATGAGTAATCTGCATGAAAGCTATCGGCTATAACTATAAGTGACTCAGTGAACGTGAACTCAGCGACCGTCATACCAACGTTCACTGAGAGTTTATATTATTACCTTATAAACTGCATCTATCTTTCGAAGTATTTTTATGTTGCTTATTATGTACATTTTTTTATGTTGTGATGTGTTGCCATAGGTTTTATTACTTTAACACTGTAGAAATTGTGTAATCCGTTCTTTGTTTATAACCGCAACTGACGCCTCTTTATCTATATATTATTATGTAACTAAGAACAAGAGGTCCCGCTGCAGTTTCTAACTGTGGGACCTCTTTCTGTATAATTTCTACTGCATATATGTACCGCTAATGAATGAAGCAATAAACTTGAAACTGGAAACTTGAAAAGTGCCGGTTCGTAGGCCTGCATATTAGACATTGTCTATCTTACTATAGTATTCTTCAAAAAGTCTTATGGCTACATTCTATAAGAAATATAGGGAAAGGGGATCGACAGTCAGCCTGTAATCTTCTCTTTGTACTCGAGGTGCCGGCATTATTCACGCCTTCACATATTTTTCTTTAACGTAATGTCTTCGGCTTTCAGACAACGAGAAGCTGCGGCCTTCGTCCAGAATCCTGGCCAGTGACAACGGGACCTTGCACATCGTTCACGTGACCCAGAGTGACCAAGGCTGGTACGAGTGCGCCGTCAGCAACCGCAGGGGAAATACGGCCGTCGGTTCCATGTACCTCAGAGTCATCGGTAAGTGAGTTGTCAACGGCACGGCGTTCCACGTTGATAGCATAATAATAATAATAATAATATTTGGGGTTTTACGTGCCAAAACCACTTTCTGATTATGAGGCACGCCGTAGTGGAGGACTCCGGAAATTTTGACCACCTGGGGTTCTTTAACGTGCACCTAAATCTAAGCACACGGGTGTTTTCGCATTTCGCCCCCATCGAAATGCGGCCGCCGTGGCCGGGATTCGATCCCGCGACCTCGTGCGCAGCAGCCCAACACCATATCCACTGAGCAACCACGGCGGGTACGTTGATAGCAGGACATGAGAACAGAGGGCCACAAGGGGAAGAAGGCTTAACGCTAAGTCCCGTTGTTTTTCTTCTCCGCTAACAAATTAGGCGAATGGCTAACGTATTTATCCTCTCGTTTACCGGCGGTGCCAGCCTCCACTGATTTCACTGAGCAAAAGTTCACGTCTGCGTGTCTACCCCCCCCCCCCCGGCCCTCCCCTAAAAAGTTCGTTCTCAAGCTTATCAGCAGGAGATGGATCTGCGTGTCCCCTGGCGTCTTTGTCAATGCGCGGCCATGCATAGATGGCCTCCGAAATTCGGAGGAACCATCCGCACGAGCTGAGCATATCGGAGGCCGTCGTTTAACATCCGCTAATGACATGTCCCCGCTAAACGCTAAACTAATCATTGACATTCATAGCCTTCGAGGTGGATCCGCGCGCAGGGAGGAACTACGTGCGCAGCCCGATTTAGAAGGCTATGTGACATGTATACACATTTTCGTTAAGACCGTTGGCGGGATGCGGTTAGCCTGACTGCGAAGCGGGAGGACGCCAAGGCACACCACTCCCCTCTCCGCTGGCAAGCGTTGGTTTAAAGACTGTTTTGGTTCCGTCAGACACGGCGAGGAAATTTCAAATGCCACGTCTGTCACAGCTAAATGTGTTTTTACAGTTGGATTAATTTACAAATGTGTGGTGGTCCACTGTAAGCGTGCGCGGTCTTGCTGTTACTATCACAAAGAAAAATTAATTCTGGTGTTTTACGTGCCAGAACCATGATCGTATTATGAGGTACGCCGTAGTGAGAGATTCCGGATTAATTTTGACCACCTGGGGTTTTTTAACGGGCTCCCAATGCACAGTACACGGGCGTTCTTGCATTTCGCCCCATCGAAATGCGGCCGCCACGGCAGGGATTTGATCCCGCGACCTCGCGCTTAGCTGCTGCTACCACCACGATAAATACGGTATCTGTAAAGTGTGGTGTAAGCAAGTAGTGCTAAGACAGGACGGAAGAGTATTACGAATCAAGATGAGGCACGTATTTGCAGAACCATAGACGAGAATCATATATAGAGGCATAGTAGGAGTGATGTCGATTGGATCAAAGTATCACGCTGATGTCGCAAACGGAACGAAAAAAGGCGGAGGTTAATATGCTTTTTTTTTTTTATTGTGTAGCGCATCAAAAATGGATATGAGCTTCCCCTACGAAATGTCCTATATTTATTGCCACATTAATCGCCGTTATTACGCCACTGCTCAGTCTACCCTCACTCGGCCTCTCACCCCGCCGTCTCGCATTCGCCTCGCATGAGAATTTTCGTGCGCGAAGTGTTTAGAAAACCTTTCGTTTCTGCCTGCAGAGCGTGCGGTGTACTTCGATTACATCTCACTATTTCCATCTACGCACCCACTGAGCGTTACATGAATTAGTCGCCTAGCCATTCGTTTTAAAACAGTTATTCACTTCTGTCGTTTATTCCTTGTTGTTGTTGTTGTTGTTGTTGTTGTTGTTGTTGTTGTTGTTGTTGTTGTTGTTGTTGTTGTTGTTGTTGTTGTTGTTGTTGTTGTTGTTGTTGTTGTTGTTGTTGTTGTTGTTGTTGTTGTTGTTTTGCGTCCCGTTCGAATTTCACACCTGGTAATTTGTTAACATCTTTTTGAGCTTGATCGGTATACCAATTCTTTCTTTTTTTTTTTTAGCTGCATCAAATTTTTCAAAATTGCCTGTGGCAGATCGCACAATTATAACCAATGAGCTAAATTACTCTGTGAAGCGGCAATTACTTCCACAAGAAAGCAAGATGCTTAATTTAACAATTAGCATAATTACATTAACGCACTCTTTAATAGCGTTATGGCACATATTTCTATCCATGAATTGTAGGGGGTGAGTTCGCCAGTTTGGAACGAATGTTCAGGACTACACCGGTTTCGGTGTAATAATTTTCGGTCTGTCCGGCGAATTCCATTGGTGTCACAGGTATTTTTTGCTTCAATGCAAGAAACAACGTTTTCATTAAAAGGTAAGTGGAACAGTTCATTTTTACCGCACGTTTAACGGCGCATATCTCAAAACCGGTACCATCTCCAGAATTCGTTCCAAGTAGATATGCCTGGCAAACTCCCTCGGTAGAATGCGTAGATTGAAATGCATGCCGTAACGTATCTATTCTAAAAGTTAATTAGTGTAATTATGTTAATTGTTCAATTAATCATTTTGATTTCTCGTGGAAGTATTGGCCACTTCCTCGAGTAATTTAGTTTAAGGGTTAGAACTGTGTTATTTGCCACAGGCAACTTTTGTTTTAATTTGGCGCAGTTAAAAAAAATTACCCCATACACGTTCTATTATGTTGTCTTACCTTGCAAGATGACTTTGATGGTACGGCTCACTCCTGAATAACGGTAACCTAACAAGAGCGAAGCATCGTATTTCCTTTAATATAACGCAAATCGGTCATATAAGTTATACGCAGATGCGAAAAAACCGGAAGCACAGGCGTTCGGCGACTGCGCCCCCTCCCCCCGCCCCATAGCGTTCGATATTTCAGTGCCCGATCGTGAATAACGGTATCATAACCAAAGCAGCGCGTCAGATTTCCCCTGTAACGTAATGCAAGTCGGTCAGACAAATTAAACTTTGTTGCAAAAGAACCGGAAGTGCAGGCGTTCGCAGCCGTAAACAGCGTCCGAAATTTTAGTGCGACTCGCCTTTCACAGTGAAGGCTACCATGGGACCAGGCTTCTTCGCCGAGGTCGCGCGATTCTCATCATCTCGTTTACGAAGAAACGATTTTGACTCTTACTGGAATGAAAATAAATGGCGCGCGAGATACGCCGAAAGTCTTCTATTTCCTTCTTATATATGATCGTCGCGGACACTGCAGAACAATGTTTTATTGGAGTAAGTCTCAGATTACGCCGTTCCTGCACAGTGATCCGTGAAGACGAGAAAAAAAATGAGAATGAAACGTAAGCACGTACTCGGTGGAAAACGACGCATAGTCTTTGGTGTGGCATGTCAGTAAACAGAATAAGAACAAAGGAAGGCTAAAACAACTTTCATTCTTTACTTCGAATGGTTTGCCACGTGACCTAATGGGAAAATGAAATATAAGATTGTTAAAGTTGATTATAAGGATGCAAGTTCGTTCCTGTGAAGACACTGCAGCGTATGTCGCATTGAATTTGCAGGCTATGGGCTTTGTATGAGGTCTAGCTCCTGGCAGTTTTCGAAATAAGTTTGCACCGTGTGTGCATTTTTACAGCTTTTTTTGTACAACCGCCTCGCTCTCTACACTCTTAAGCAATATTACACCCTTTTGCCACACAACAAAAATCGTCATCTGTCTTGTCCGCATTTACTTTCTATAACGCGGCGAGCCCGGTACTCTCCAGTAACGAACAGCATGCGCGTTATCAGCATGACATAGCATTCCCGACAGGAAAGTAGCAGGCGCGGCGTTTCCAAGAAAGGAAACGCAAGCAAGGCAGATGACGATTATCGTTGTGACAGATATACACCCCAACGGGTGTACCTTTGTCTAAGAGTAACAAAACAGTGAATCACGCAACTAACGTTTTATTGGGCACACCTGTGCCCAATAGAAACCCTAGCGAGAGACACTCAAGGCAGAGCGATAGAGACTAACACATTCGGCGATCGTCAAAAGTATGTTGTGTGGGTCAAGCGCGTCGGCTTTTATACTTGACTCGTCGAACGTTCCAGCGCAATCGCTGGTGCCTGCGTGCCTTCCAGAAAGTGATACAGAATTCATGTGGCGCATATAATCTGATTGCATAAAGCTCGGCGAGAACATAAACAACAGATATAATTAACGATAACATTCCAGTAAGTTCCAAATCGTGTTGGCGCGTCTTGCGCTGCGCGATAACGCTAAGTTGCCGACCCACCGGCTTCCCAGCCTTTCGCCCACCCTATAGACGTCTGAGATTGGCCGCGTCAATCTAGCGCTCAACCTTCGGCTTTATCGACCTACAATTGCGTCATCGAATCCCGCTCCAATAAGTCGCGCATATATAGCTATTTTTTTTTTAATTTCCCCGCCGTCCGCCTATACGACAATCTATATGTAAGACCGGTTATTTCCTTTCGCCGAAGTCGACCGGCGCGGCTAAACGAAAGGGGCAAGATAGATCCACGTACGTGTACATATATCGAAGAGTGACGAGCTGAAAGGTTCGGGCCAGGGCCAATCGGTGTCCTTCATTCACCATTGCGAAGAGAAAGGCCGAACCGAAGAAAACAGAACAACTGTGCCGGCACGTATAGAGGCGCATAGGAGCCGGACGAAACCGACGAGCGGCCCAAGTGATGCCGCTTCGCTGGGCACCACGCGTCACGGCACGTGTTTGTGGTTGGCGCCGCCAGAGAGAACTTGTACGCTGGGCACATCGATCAAACTGCGAGAGGGAACAAGGGTCCGAGCCCACCCTCCCTATCGGAAATGCACGCGTGGGCCCCGGGTGCTCGCTCTCTCGCCCTCGTTCCGACCCTCTGTTTCGCTCAGCGCACCTCTTCCTTCTATGAAATCAGGCTTCCGTGTTTTCACGCGTATAACAGGCACCGAATATATAGTTTTGCGCTGACGACGATTCGTCAAGTTTTACGTCAAAAAACGGCAACCACGCAAAGCCTGAATGCGCGCTCTTTCCGTGTTTCCACCCACCGTCGTCAGTACGTCTATTTTGCGTAACGGGATTACCTAAAATACAGAAATATTGAGCTAGCGCTTAAAAGACGCAGAACAAGGCCTAGACGCACACAGGAAACGGCGCTAGCTTTGGAGTCTATTTGAAATAAAAGAACCAAAGCAGGTAAAAACAAAAATTGTTTGATGTTACAACACAACATTTTCTGTTTTTTACTTGCTCTTTTTGATGACGTATTACATGTCGCCTTTTTTAGAGTTGCCGACCTTTCGAACAAACCTTCAGTTGCCAGTCAGCGCTGCGTCCTGCCTCTTCTCGTGTCTTGGCTTTTGCCCTACAGTAGTTCGCGCTCCGAGCTAGCCACGCTTCCATGCCCCTTCGCCCAATTATCGCTTTTTACCGACTTGGAAGTGAGTACGCGGACGCCATGCTTCCATGTATATATATATATTTTTTTTTCTTTTCCTGGGAAGTGTAAACAACGTTTCGGTAAACCTCGTGACTGAAGCGGACGGTCACCAAGGGTCCTTCGACGGATTGCAACGGTCAAAGTGCTTGTGATTACACATCAGGAGCAGTCATTCGAGTTGTTAACATTGTGACGGCCAAATGCAGACGTCGTGCATACAGATAACTCGCACGTACTTCAGGACTCGGACGAAATAACGATACTACTGCAGTTCTTTATTCGTTTACTTTTCCGTCACTTTCTTCACCGCACCGCCTTTATCACCTTGTCGGACCGCTCGGCGTGGCATGTGATAAGGCAAGATCAAAGTAAAATATTATCTGGCTCTATAGCCTTACTTTATGCATTTGTGAGACCGTACGCGGATACTCTCCCTCTCGCGGCACGGCTATGGACCAAGTGCCTTAGGAGGCACGGGCGAATTAAACGCGCCGCTATGCGGTAAGCGCCTTCTCGTGTGTGCGGATAGAGATGGACAGAATATAAATACGAGACCCCCCTTCTCTGGCGGGGTTTCTTGCGCGTGTCCGGGAAGGCGGACGCTGGCCCTTCGCTTTGGGCAAACACTCGATCACCGAGCAAGCCTTCTTACTGCGAACAGCGCGATTCCCGTTAAAACGCGCCTGCCCGCCGCGCTGATTCTCCGGCGCCGCCTTCATGTGTCTTGCGTCTGTCAGGGACGAGTGCCTGGTTGGCCGGGCGCGTGCGATGGCGTGTTCGAGAGTGTCTGGGTGCGCGTGCCGTTATGTGCGCGGCGAACATGTTTGTTTGTTTGTTTGTTTGTTTGTTTGTACGTGCGTGCGTGCGTGCGTGGCGCTCTTCCGAATACCTTGAATTACCTGCTTCGTACAATCCGCGTTTTAACGAGTTGTATCATCTATTTCGTTTCAATTAATTGTTGCAGTAACTTACAAAAATCGTGGCAGCAGCGCACAATTTCCAGAAAGGGCTAAGTACTTGTTACAACGTGTCGTTGTAGCTTGAGGTTGCGCTTCCGGTTTTAAAAAAAAAGCTCACCGTGCGGAATAAACCGGACTTCAGAAAAGCTTTGTCGCTCGTTGTTCGGACAGTAACCATACATACTTTCATATGCAAAACAATTTCTTTTGTTTTCTTTCATCGCACGAACTCTTAAACAGCGGCAAAGGTGGCTGCAATTCTCAGCCGACCAATAATAGTTTGTCTTTTTTTTTTTTCTCAAGCCCAAAAGGAAGAACGACTACAAGGAGAAAGAAACAGGGGGAAGAAAGGGAGTCGGTTGGAGATAAACAACTCCAGTATTCTTTTTTTCTTCGAGGCCTCTACACGCATTGAGCTTCAGCCACACAAATATGCATGCACGGCCATCGGCAAATATCTACGCGGTACATAAATATCATAAAGTTAATCTTCTGAATTGATAATTGGATTCATCTTGAAATTGCCGATTGTATTCTAAATCGTTTTATTACTTCCAGATTGGCTGCTTTTTAGTAAATCAAACGTTTTCTTGTCTCACTTCCTATTGTAAACTTTTACCTCCTCTCTCAACTCTCCCCCTCTCGCCCATTTAGGCGAACGCTTAAGCGGACGTATAAGCACGGAGTCAGTAAGCGCCACGTTTTGAGGAGCAAGCGAGCAGGCAAAGCTGCCCGGCTGAGAAAAATGTTGCATAAGAGAGGAATAATTACTGAAGAAGTAAGAAGAGAAGAAAGAATGAGAGGACCAAATAAGCGAAGAAGCGAAAATTCTTCTCGCAAGCAATGATAAGCTATTCTGGTACACCGTGTCGCGGCAGCCTTTTTTCATTTATGTCTCTCGTTTCTCTCTCGTTTCAAAATATTTTGTGCTCGCTCTCCGTGCATTGGTCGCCTTGTTATCTGCCACTCGATTACGGAATGGTTGCGTTGCTCAACCTGCAGCGCGTAAATTTAAGCGAGATTTTGAAATCGTCTGCGAGCTGCGCCGAAGTTGCCACTGGTCTCGTTAACAAAGCATAAAAAAAATAACGTTCGTGTATACGCTAGCAGAAGGAAATTTTAATGCTCGCGTCATAATGCTCTTGATAGAGATGTTGGTTATATTGTACCTGACACTTCGTAGACCCGGTTTGCAATCTCCCTGAAATGAGCACGAGCGCATCGTTTCGGATACGCTTTTTCGCAACTAAGAAGTTTCGCAATGAATGACTGCTCTGGATAACTCGAATAATTAACTCGTTCTCTTAGCTCGAATCCTTAACTTGGTGCCTGCGTTATAATTTCTCCATCGTGCGTATTCTTAATGATGGTACATTAACAATCTCTGGCGCAATGCCTGCGTGAGCTTTGAAGAATGCAAGTGGTCTGCCTCTTGCAGTGATACTAACTTTTATTCCTGCTGGCGAAGTGCAACTAAGTGTAACGAAGCAATACAGAGCAGCCTAACGTAACTATTAGTATTGCACGAAGTCAGGTTGCCTGAGTACGCGTAAGATGAAGTTTTCTTAACGACAGGAACGCGTAATTTCTATCTAGTACATTACAGAACCCTTGATGAACATTTGCAGCACGCCAAAGAGGTTAGTGAAATAAGCTGTTGTATGGATGTATTCGCACGTTCGTTTATCTTTCTTTTTTAACCATTGGTGAGTGGAATTAGTTAGCTACGAGTGTTGTGCATGTTCCCGCAAATGTGCTTCCCTCATCCTTGCAAGAGGTGAGGTATTCTTTAGCATAATATAGAATGTTCAAGTGACAGTCGGCACTGTTTGCTTCTATTTTTCCATTCTGGTTACTCTCTCGACCCCCTTACAGTAACGCCCAAATGTGCGATGTAGGTACTTGAAGAAATGTAATAAATCACAAGTGTGATTACGCGATTGTAAGAGACTTGTGTCAATCACTTTAACTTAGGTTTACATGTGCGGACGGTCTTAACTAGTTAACGTGTGACAGGTGTGCTGCTTAGGTGACAAAAGCACGCTGTTACGTCTCAACAGGGCCAAGAGCGCTAATCAGACGTTTGCCACGAGGCAACCCCATCACTCCATCAGCGCCTATCCAGAAGTCACCGCAGCCTTGACGCCGGCTGCTAACGGGTCCACAAAGGACCCCCCCTACCCGCACCTAACAAGCTGAACTAATGGATGGAAAGAGCCCGAGTCGACGGCTACCGAAGAACGGCGCCGACCTCGGATTCCCAGATGGCTGCGTACTTGCTAAATATGCTAAATTTGCTAAATATGAGGGGCATATTTAGCACCATTGGAAGTGAATTGTGGCGGAACCATACGATATCGTGGGCGGGATATTGGGACCGATTCGACGATTGTGATTGGCCAGGATACAGTCATCAGATTTTCTAGTCTGGGCGCATAGGAGAGACGACGGTATTAAAAGCGGTGACCTCTCGTGCAGAGGGGGTTGACGTGTCCTGAGAGAGAGAGAGAGAGAGAGAGAGAGAGAGAGAGAGAGAGAGAGAGAGAGAAGGAAAGACAGGGAGATTAGCCAGTGTAAGTACTGGCTGGCTACCCTGTACTGGGGAGCATATCAAACGCAGACGTTTGATATGCTCCTGCGGGAAGTGGGCTTCCGTATCTGGAGCCAGTGTTACTAATGTAAAATAAACCCTCTTTCCTTCATTCGTACTACCGGGCGTACTCGTCGATGGAATTGATGAATTCCTGGCCCAAACGCCGCCTCGAGCCGCAACAACACCCAACCAAGCACACACACTTAGGGAACGCCTTCCGTTGCCGCTTAAGTTACAGCAGTAGAGACGAAGTCACAGGAATAGCAAAAGAAATATTAAAAATATGATGTAGACGCCATGCATACTCGTAGCAAATAAACTAAACTTAGACAAGAAGACCGATAACTTGAACCACAGTCGCAGTTACTTAATCAGCAGCTTCTGCGACCAGCGAAAAACCGCGGTCACGACTCAGTGACTCACGCATCATGGGCGTCTTCAAGTTTCCTTTAATCGAAATTCAGCGTGACCCGAAAGAAGCTTCCAAACTTGCAACTCGAACTCGGGATATTTCTTTCCTTGCTTGAGTGAGTACGCGTTACATCCAAGAACAAGATTCAAGCGACAAACTCGCTAATTCTGAAAACGCGAAAACCTTATTTTCCAACCGTCGCCCCGTCGTTAAGAGGGCATCCCTTACTGGGTTTTCTTGTGTTTTCTTCTTCTCTTTCTATTCGCGCTCGCGAAACTTCCTTTCTTCATTCATTCCCGCGTCCCAACGAACACAACAGTGTTCGTGCGTGCATGAAATGGCAATGAAAGGAAAGAAATGGGAGCGTAATTCAAATACGAGGCACGGGTAACTGCGACAAGCGTTCATTTGTCTTGCTCGAGCACACAACGCTCTCAGGGCACTTCCCCACTGGGGGGTAACACACACCCAACACAAGAAAAACGAAAGCATAATCGAGCTCGAAAAGCATGTACGTAGTACGCGCGTGCAGGCCGCCCAGCGTGCACCGAAAGCCCGTACAAGCAAGCAGAAGGCAAGGATGGAGAGGCGAGGGGAAGGCGCGGGCGAATGCAAGAACAAAAATGAAACATTGTTGGTACTCAAGTCAGGGAGTGTTCCCATTTGTTCCGTCCGCTTGGCCGAAGTCGTTAGCCATTCCCGGATAATATAGCGGTTTTTCTTTCCCCTGTTCCTCCCGCCTTCCTTTAACTTTTATTTTATGTTTATTTTATTTTTCATTTTTTTTTACTCTGAAGAATCATCATTGCCTAGAATCTTCTCTCGCGTTCATTACGCAGTCCCGTGTAATAGGATTCTCCTTATTCCACTATTCCTTTCCTTCTATTTTTTTTTTTCGCTCCTTTTGGCGAGCGTCAAGGGATGTCGCTGAAACAAGTGGTCGGGATGAACCCGCGGGGAAGATGGGGAAACAGTGTATAGCGGTATTGAAGAAGCGGCGTCGAAAGAAATGGGAAAATTAGGGCAACGGCAATAGATGGTTTGGTTACTTCAGGGTGTAATAGAAATAAGGGAGTCAATTCATCGTACGCGTAGAAAGGCGCATGCGACCGGAAGTACAAGCAGTTATTCCTCGTGAGTTATATTTTGGTGAGAATAAAAAGAACAGGGTGGTAATAAGTGAGAAACGTGGGCAGCGTTTGACATGATGAAAAATGAAAATCTGAAGCAGCATGCAAAGATTTAAACTTCGTTGCCTGGTTTGCCATTTCGATATTCATAACGGCCAGTGAGAGAGAAGAATATAGGAAGACTGTGATGTTAACCAGTCAAAAGTCTGGTTGGCTATCCTACGCTGGGGAAAGGGAGAAGGGGAAGAGAGAGAAGGGAGAGAGAAAGGCCATTGATGGCAAAGCTGTCAATGCTATAGTATACTATAGCTCAAACTCGAAGCACGTATATTCTAATTGACGGTTGTGAGTGGAGCGCCGCTCGTAAGCTTCTAATTTTCTCTGTTCGCATAAGCAAGTACGTACTTGCGCAAATGTGAGCAAGGTCCATTCTTCTTACGTACGTTTTTCCGCCACTTGTCGGTGCTGCTGATGTTCTTTTTCGCATGTGGGGCTGTTTACAAATAGTCCGTACGTATGTCTAACAGAGCTTGCTAGCTGAGGAGAAAACAGAGCGCCAAAGGCGAATGGGGGCGAGGCAAAGAGGGAGTTTCTGTTTCGTTACGTCCAAATTCATTAATGCAATATGAGCCTTGTTTAAGTGACGTTAGCTGTGCTGTGCGGAACATTGCATATATAGTCCTTGTGAGACAGTCGTCGTCGTATGACAGCTGTCTCGTGGACATTGTGTACAGTTCATTCTACTATCGGAGCACCAATATGCTGGGCCAGGTGGTTATCATGGCCTGCATCACTTCCACACAGGCAGAAAAAAAAGATAAGCAACAAGAAATATATATATATATATATATATATATATATATATATATATATATATATATATATATATATATATATATATTGTTTTATACTCTCGGCCACCTCTTGTAAAAGGCAAGCAGTAAACTTATAAGTAATTTTCTGTGTGAAATTTACTTGCACCAAATTCATGAAACCCGACGTTGCGTTCGCATGGATGGGCTGCTGTTATATTTTGACAGCATATTCAATCGCTACAATTATGCAACCAGGTGACAGGAAAAGGTGTTGCGCGACAGCTTTCCAGGGTGCAAGCATCGCCGTCACGCAAGTACAGTCCGCAGCACGTAGCGCAGCACACGCGTGCAGCAGCCGGCGGTTTCACATGTCAATAACTCCGTCCGCGCCGCTGGCCCGTTCCATTTGCCGTGCGCCGACAAACAGCCGGCGCGGCCCCGAGGCACTTTGAAACTTCTTATCGCCTACAAACTGGCCTGCCGTGCACCGCCGAAAGTTTGACGCGGGAAGATAATTATACCGACTGCGCGGTCGCCCCTCCCGCGTTCCTCAGCGGCGCTGCAGTGGGCGCGACTCTTCAGACGCGAGCGAGCGCGCGCGCTCGTCCCAATACCGAGCGTGTTTATTTGGCTTGTCTCCTGCGCGCTAATTATGTCTCGAAGCGCCCGAGAAGCATTGACCGCCGCGATGCGCGAGTTGGCCAAACTGCGTCGGGAAAGAGCGGCGGAAAGCGGTGGGAGAAAGAGACGGAGCCAGGATCCACGGCCAGTGCGCTCTATGCGGCCCGTCTCTCGCGGAGCCCCCGCGAGGCGCCTTCGGGCTAAGGAGCTCCGACAGTAATTAGGTTTCCGATAAATAACACTCGTTCATCGACTCACCATGCTCAAGTGGCAGCCTCCTTCTCCTCTCGGTGGAGGTTCGCGTTGTCTTGGACCGCGTTGATTGGTGGCCCTGGGGGCGCCTGCGGTGAGCACCGAAACGGGCGAAGTCGGAACGAGCGAAAGAACGAAAGAGAGGAACGAGAATCGGAAGTGTGTCTAAGGAACTCTATACATCGTTAACGATTGGTTTTTAATTCCACGCTTGCGCTTTCGCCGCGTCCGCTGTACTACCGTTTCGCGGGAAGTGGGCCGTTCTTGCGAAAGTTCTTTGTGCACGCCTTCGCTGGTCGCTTTTGGCTTCGTCGTGCTGAGCAAGGGTTGCCGTTTCGTTGTTCACTTGAACCAGTTCAATCCAGATCGTTCAATCAATCACTAAACCAAACGTTATACCTGTCCACTTCTATTTTGTCTGCCTCGTATTCGGCCCATTGCCAAAGGACAGTGTTAAAACCGGTGGGTTGGAGAGAGAAAGTGGGAATGTGCGTTTTTATGACGAGGCCTCAATGGTTTCTCGAGACAATGTGGCACATGCGGTGCAGCGGGTGTAGCACCTTTGCATTAAACCATCCTAAATGCCATAGAAATCGAGAGAGCGAGAGCGAGAGAGAGAGAGAAAGAGAGAAAGAGAGAGAGAGATGAGGAGGAGGAGGAGGGAGGGAGGGAACACGTACACATGTGCACAGGTAAAGAAGAATGCTGGGAAAAAGAAAAGTGTTAGAGTCATTCAACCAAGTCACTTGAGCGAAAGAACTTCAGTAGCGCCTTCGTTACGTTGTGGTACTCGGCCATAGAATGTCATACAGCTAGCGGCTAATCTGTATTGGCACAGTTTCTTAGAATATTTTCATTAAGATATTAAGCCCTATTTGCAATTTCTTAGCGCCGCGCAAGAAATCATGCGATAACAAGATCCAAAACGATATCCTCGCACGTTTACATGCAGTAGACTTATACACTATCTTACCAATTCGTTCAGTCATTCCGTTTATTGCAGCGTGTCCTGAGAAACACTAATTCGCTGCCACAAAGTGATTTATAGGTTACGGTTTAACTTTATTTCCGCCGCGCCTTGTTCGCGACGCAAATAATGCCTAATTATACTCTCAGGTAGATTTTCGTTCCCACCGCATTTTTTTTCTGTCAATATATTAGTGTGTTCCGTCAAGGAGGATAGCAACAGCGTCATGGTGATGTTCATGTCGAATACTTAAAATGATTAAAAACACTTTAAGGAAGCATGGCGCGTAGCGAATTACGGGACGTCAGCATGTCAAGCGGTCAGAAAAGACTTGATCAGTCAGTTGACACGTGACAAGCAACGCAGAAATGTACTCAGAGAAATCGACAACAAGCAAGCACAGCCAATTATTGCCCGCACAAAACGAGAAATTCAGCTCATACAATTTACTGGCGCGAACGACCTTATGCATGGAGCAATTAGGACCCGCCGCGGTAGCTGAATGGCCATGGCGCTTCGCGGCCGAGCGCGAGGTCGTGGGCTCGATCCCAGCCGCGTCGGCAGCAACGAGGGTCGGAATGCACGAACGCTCGTGTGCTGTGCATTGGGTGCTCTTTAATAAAAAAAATCCAAGATGATTAGAATTGAAGCATTGCGGCGTTACCCACAATCACATCGCGACCTGTCCACTTAAAACCAGTTCAGAATTTGTAATTCTTTATATTGATAATGTTCGTCACGATAAACAGCGTGTAAACAGCGTGTAAACAGCGTGATAAACAGTGACGGCACGGCGATTAATGGTTCTCAGGATACAGTGGCGATGTGGAACCGGAAGCGATGGTTGGGCGACGGTTCAGAGAGCGCTTTGGAAAGGCGGCTGATGACACCTCCTGTTTAGCGCTTGCCATCCAGAAGTGTGTGCGCTTGAGCCTTTCGACCACGCTCAGAGTTGCAGGCCCAAGCTGCCTTGGAGAGCCCGTCAGCGCCCACACTGTTCAACATTTTTCCATGGTCCCATTTCCACGTTGGCCTTCCGAGGGCCACTGCGCTGCGCGTAATTGCCAATGTTGTTGTTGTTCTTCTTCTTCTTCTTCTTCTTCTTCTTCTTCTTCTCGAAATTAGAAATTAGAGGTACACAGGAGGGATGACACGATTTCCGAAATCCAGACCAAATCGCACAAGGTGCTAGACTCGTACAGGAAAGAATGCTGCACGTAAAAATGTGGAAAGTTGCAGGGACATCGAAAGTGCTGCATTGGCGCGCAAGGAGATCATTTCAAAGGTGGAAGTGTTTGGATGCGCATAAATAAGCTGCCTTTTTTTAATGCGTAAGCATTTCTATGCCTACGCAACGAGAACATTCGTCGATCCGTCCGTCACGTAGGATGATCGCTTTCAAGATAGGGCCCGCAGCAGCGACAGAATCCACCTTAGTGCTGTCTCTCGCTCCAACACGAACTAAGAGGCGATAACACAGCGCTCACGAGGCTATCAGCACTGGGCGCGCTCAATCTCCATCGCAGATCGCTTTCAAGGTAGGGCCCGCGCGGCCGCGCCAAAGGCAGCCGCCGCGGAGTACGGTTTATCATGGTCGATAATGGTTCGCATCGAAAGAAGACAGTGTCATCGACCACGTCTACGTACGAAGTCTACTAAACGTGAGACTGTTCACTTGCGTCACGTACTACAGCATGCGTCGGCCAGCGCTCATCCCCCACGAAGCAGAGGCATCATCCAAACGGACAACATGACTGAACATTGCTACTATACTCGCCTCTTCGTCCTCTCATGCTGATCTAAGTTGACATTTCAGTGTTGCAACCGCGCTTCTCCGTTTCACGATTCTTTCGCGGTGTTTCTTGCAGCTGTACCAAACGCAGCAGCACATTATGACGGAACAGCAGGTGATCAGTGGCAAATGCTCACGCACCATTTACATAACTCCCACGGGAGATTCTGCGTTCAGTAAGAACAGAGCCGGTCTCGCAAACTTTTTGATGCCGTTTCGTTTGCTAAAGTGACGATGACATGTGCACTCCGGTGATGGAACTTTAAATGCTCTTCGACTTGAGCCGATCATGAAGACGGTGCAGCATCCCACAGTTTCTACGTAGCGTTAGCTGCTACTTGGAAAGTACTGGTGCATGTGCACCGGCGCCGGAGTGGGTGTAGTCTAATGCAGCGTCTCATAGCGCGAGCTGTCACGAGGGAAGAACACGAGAAACAGGCATGTGACGTACGCGCCAAACGTCTCGAACAGCTACCCGGCATTCGTCCGGGAGGAGTATGGCACGTGGCAGTTCGGAATACTGCAGTTTGGCGTGGGAGTACGGCATTTTTGTCACGTGGCCTAAGGGGTTAGAGCTTAGGTTACGGTACTCAAAGGTAGGGATTCTATTCCATTGTCGGTCATATATTTCCGTTTATTACGGAGGTGCGAAGTGTGGCGAGACAGGAAATGCCGATCTTCCACAAAGTGCCTCGAATGGGGCAAACAATATTTTGCATTCAACAGCAGCGAATTTCAGGTCACCTTTTTTTTTTCAAAATATGAGCAGACGATGTCATTATCCGAGTTCGTTAATAGAGCTTTGCAGTATATGCAGTAGCAGCTGTAGCTTAATTGGCTTGGCCACGTGGCTATATCTATTTTCATTCCCTTTCACCCTCTGTCGCCAGCAGCGCTTTCCACCAGCAACAGCATGTTTTCGCCCGAAGACAAACACAAACGAAAGAACAACGTCCCAAAAAGTTCTTAATTCAATGCTTCCACCAGAGCAAACTTCACCGTAATGAACCCAGCGTCCAAAATAAGGGAGGAAACAACGTAATTAGGACGCTTCTTTTCTCTGCGATAGAAACACGACCAATCTTCCAAGATCAACAAATTCGATCAGTGACCACCAGCAGTGTTCGTTAGCGCATCTGTTCTCCTGGCTTTTTTTGTCTTTCTCATCTTTCGTGAGTATACGTATATAGGCGCTCACTAGGAGGAATCCTTTGAATCCACACCCTCGGGTTCATTCACTCGCCGGTATCCCCGCAAGTCGTGCGGGTACCCTTCTGTGGTGTGTGTTGCTTCATTTAGCAGAAGGCTCTCTCCACTAAACCCGCAGGAAGTCAGATTGTGTCCGAAGGAGAGGCAGTAAGCGGCAAATAAATTCGAAACAGCCTACTCGATCTTCTTTATCGCTGAAGAAAGGGCGGCAAGAAAAAGAAGAAGCGAACTTCACAGACAGATCGAAACCAGCGCTGCCGGCGCAGAAGCTCTTTCTCCATCAGGAAAGTTTACGATTCGCCGGAGCCTCGTTGATGGCCGTGTAAAAGGGGTATTTACTCGTTCACCGTCCGAGGCTTACCGCTGAACTCCCGACGACCAATCTGGTCTAGGTGTTTCCGAGGGAAGCCGAAAGAATGGAAGCCCGAAAGAGCGGTTGGAAAAGGGAAAACTGGCTACGTTATAAAACAATGTTAACGACGCTCCGATAAAGTCGAGGCAGATTTTTTTTTTTCCGTCGAACGTGCGTTTGCAAATGGCCTTATTCGCGTTTTATCGCGAACACCCTTTCGTAATGCCGAGTTGAGTCGATACGGAAAGATGCATTGTGTCTGAACAGGTTGTATAACCTAGAGAGAAGCTCGTTACGACGTGGTGTTGAGAAATACCTCTTTGCAAGGACAAGAATTGATCATTCATTTCAAGACGATGTGCAGGGTTTGTGTCATCGCAACTTGGTATTGCCGCGCTTATTTATATGCGTTACGCCTGGTGCAAGACGTCCAGACGAATTGGGATACAATAAATTGTGGGCCTGCTCTAGAAAAGCCGGCAGTATATTCAAACAATTTGTGAGGGCAGGCACTGTACAATGCAGCGTACAGGAGAGAAGACATCAGCTGAGTACGAATGAATATTGCGAAGAAAAAGCCTTGCGTATACAGCCTTTGAGCGGCTTTAGAGAGAGAGACGACAGGAAAGGCAGTGTTGCGTTTCGCCTGCGACACGTGGTTTTGCCGGCGCGACTGCGGCGATGCGACCGCCTAGGGATCATCCTCGCATTCCAGTCATTGTGCCAGAACCAGGCGATGCGAAAGCAGGGATTATCATCGCATTCCAGTCATTGTGCCCGAAACAGGCGATGCCAAAGCAGGGATCTCATTCCAGTCATTGTGCCCGAAACAGGCGATGCCAAAGCAGGGATCTCGTTCCAGTCATTATGCCCGAAACAGGCGATGCCAAAGCAGGGACCATCCTCTCATTACAGTCATTGTGTCCGACCGGCAGCGCCACGACAGGGTGCTACGAGATCGTGCTCGACATGGTGCTACGGCATCGCTACGACAGTGTGCGTCACCATTAGCCCATTGTACATTCACGTGCTCGTCTTTTGAGGGGTTCCTTCTTGCCCTCAACTGCGAGAGTATAAAAACAGCTGCCCCCGGACGCCAAAAAGAGAGGGCTCCGATTTCTTCTGTTGAGTGAAGTGCTCTCCCGTCTCTCTACTTCGGTCAAACCTGACCACCAACTCTTTGCGATGTTAAAATAAACAAGTTGTTTCGTTGTTACCAGTCGACTCATGCTTTGCCGGGACCTTCGGATGCTTCCAGTTGTACCCCAGGCCGCCAGGCCAACGCTACCCTTGGGGCTTGCGACCCAGGTACAACCACGGGCGTCAGCGCCGAGTTCCCAACAGATCGTACCAGCAGTCAGATCCAAACAGCAGGGAGGTTAACCAGCCACAAGCGTACCTCGAGGGGGCACAGCGCCACTTTCTAATGTGCGTGTGTGTGTGTTCCTTTCTTTTTTTTGGCATGTTCAATATTTATGTTGCATTTCTTATAAGTAGAAATCTAATATGCTTTCAGTACACGAGTTGAAAGAAGGGCGAGGCAGGATAAGTGAATTACCTCTCTCATTGCGTGATCCCATGAGAATGTGATACGGCAGAATCAGTATCAGTAACCAGTGCAAGCAGTTGCCAGATATGCGGCGATCTCTACACTCAGTGATCAAGCCCGAACGACGTCAACGTCACAAACATTGGCGAACATCGAAACGCAAAAAGCGTTCACCTTCTCACGGTAGTGCACGACATAGCATGGCAGTCATACATGCAGTTTGGCAGTCGCAAGTTCTCAGCTCTAATCACGTGCACGCACGAACGCACGCGTGCGTGCTAGCGTGTAATGTTTTGAAAGATAAGAAAGCATTTGCGGATCCACTTTTCTTTAATTGTTGTTCTCTTTATGTAATTTCTTTTGTCACCTGCAGTATTATCTCGACAGTCACAGCGTTGAGCCATCAAGGGCGCCTGCTCTTGACAAACGAAACACGCATACCCACTTCCATAGCCATTCGCGATAATGTCATTCTCGAGATGTCTGCCTCAGACGAGCGCTCAACCGGCGGAAACGGAACGAGAATGGCCGCGCCAAACGAAGCGCGAGAGGGCGTGTAATTGGACAGGCCCGCGGAAAAAGTGCGATCGTGTGCAGAAAACCTGTCGCCAAAGCCCCCGGCCGATTCGGGGAGAGCCTCCGACGGAACACCTCCCAGCGTCCCGTCCTCCTCGCACGCAGCAAGAAGTCGATGAGTGATCAAGTCTTAATGGCTTTCCGCGTCCGCGCTTGCGGCAACAGAGAGCGGACTCCCTTTGAATATGTAAGCTCAGGCTGAAAGCACGAGGAACTAGATCAAGGACGGGGTGAAGAGAGAGAGAGAGAGAGAGATGTTGGCGGTTCATCCCCAGCCAACACCACATCGGTTCCTCAACCTCCCCTTTCTGCTTCGAGTCCAATCGCGCTCGCGAACTCCCCTCTCTCCCTTTCGTTCGCTCGTGCGAGAGTTCCTTCCTTTGCCGGGAACCGGCCGCGGAAGAAAAGGGTTGCGCGGCTGCCGCGGCGCGGTGATTATCGAGTCTTACGGCAGCGCCGCACGCACGCTCAATTCTCGCGATCCAAATCGCTGAGTCGGCACCTTAATTATGTTCGTTCCCGTCTCGCCGCCTCTGCACGTCCTCGGCCTCTCGCGGCGCGAACAGCGTAGCCTCGCCTTTCCCGTTCTCCTCATCCAACTCCTTTCTCCTTTCTGAGCTATGCTGGACAATCCAATGATGGGCTCCAAGAAACTCCTTCCCGCCTTTTGCACCCGTACAAAAGGAAAGGGCCGGCCCCATTCGGGAAGGCAAGGATCTTGCGAAGGCGTCAAGTAGCTGACGTAGCGGGGTCACTCTCGAAGTCTCAGACACTGAAGCGGAGTCGCTGCTACTGTTCACATTCCGTTTCTGCTTCGCGGAGTTTTAGCTTTTCGTCGGTGACTTTCGTAATTACTGTCGGGACATGGAGGGTGCGCGCTTCGTAGAACTTAGCTTAAACACTTGCGGGCCGTTCAAGTTCCGCCATTAAGATAGAAAGGAAGTGCCGGAAAAAAAAAATAGCGAAAGAAAGTGCGGACGGACAACTTTGTAGCTGACTCTCAAGATGTTCCAATCTAGGAGCCCCAAAGAGCGTCTGTTCTTGCATAGTTAGCTCCGTGGTATTAGCGTAGGCAGCAGCACACGAGGCGAATTCTTGAGGGAGAGAGATATTGTGACTGGGGCACTCGTGTCCAATCTAGGTGGTCATTAGTTCATGTTCGAGCATTTCTTCTTCTTCGTAGTTTTTCCTCGTGAAAGAAAAGCATCTCAAACAGCAGTAATTATTTGGCCCCACAGCTATCTGCGAAGCTGAAGCATATCCCCGCTTTCCGGCCTGTGTTGCTGAAGTAATATTGTTTAAGACAACGATGCTATTTTAGAAACCAGTTTGGTGCTTATGGCGTCTGGTTTCCTTTAATGTACAAGAGGGGAGATATCGTAATACCAGTGTTTTCCTCAGTATGTCGTAATATTCCCCTAGGTGCATTTCGCCTCATACGTTTTTCTCTATTGCTTGACAGTTTACTACGTAACACTACATGCAGGTTTACGCTACGACCATGTAGGAATAACGGCTCGCAAGCTTTCTACCTTACGCCAAATTCAAGCATAAGAGGTAAAAGCATGCTTGCTGTTCCAGCTTCTTCTTTCATCTCTGTAATTGCTGCTGCTCCTACGCTGGCTCTCATTGCCGCCACCACCGGCGACATTACCGCCTTACACCAGAGGCAATCAGGATGGGTCGAAGTCACACTCTGCGTTCGCCATAACGCCCCAGAGTAGTTTCGCCTGTATACCATCACCCTTAGAAGTTGCAGAATGAGATCTTCCTTGGCACTCCCGGGCGCCCGCGTTGAAGTTCATCAACTAGCCGCCTCGATTGGGGAAGACGAGCGCGGCAGCCTTCCCTGCCGCGTCGCCCATAGGGACGGCGTGTTGATCCACTCGTGAAACCGGCGGCCGCTCTTTCATCGAATCCACCTGGGAAAAGCGAGACGCATTGTTGCGCGTCGGGCAGCAGCCACGGTTGGGCAAGCCCTTTATGTAGGGCCCGAGTCGGCGGCTGGTTCAGCCTTAGCGCGTCTGCAGCTGCGCGTGTTTACGTGCGCGCGCGCGCGTGTATGTCTATGCGGATAGATTGCGGAGAAGATTGCTGGGCGCCGCCGGAGAAAAGGTTACGCGCTTATTGGCAGCGGCGCGGCGCCGGTCATCGATCCTGGTTTTGATGTATGAAGGCTGCTGCGATGCCGGGACCAAACATAACGCGGTGTCAAGAGACTGACGCCTGCCTCATCGGGTATACTATGCGCTAACGTTCGTGAACACCCACGCGGAACGCTTTTGAAGTGTGAAGCGTCGGGCGTCGGTAAGCTGTCGCGACGCGCTTTTCTGACGGATTAGGTCCGTGGCGTCGTGGAAAGGAGGAGGTGGCTCCCGCCTCTCCGTGTCCGGCGAGTTCATCCGGCTCCTTCCTCTGCAAAGATCGTTCACTTTCCGTCCAGCGGGCACTGAGCTCGCCGCCACCTCACATGTCAAGATTGGAGTAGCGAGCATTTCCGAGGGCGACCGAGATCCTTTCAATTTACACTGTTACAGGTCACAGAACTTCATCCAAAGTATTGCGGTGTCTCCGCTGAGAGGTCACTGAGCGCCCTTTTGTCGCACTACTTATGCCACAAGGTTGGCAAAATATGTCGTTTCTAAACAGGCTTACGCCGTGGATTTGAATTTAAATACTGGCATCTTTATTACGTTATCGGTTACATACGGAACTGTTTGATTTGTTTTCATTGAAAGACAGCTATACGACACTGATCAGATTCAGGTGTAAATACTCACGATGATGTGTGGCTACCTTATTTATTGAATTGTTCCCAAAGCACTATAAAATTGCCTGCGTCGCGTAACTGAGAGCTTCTACACGGTAGCTAAGTACAGGCTTGTTGGTACATACTAACTTCACATACTACTAACTTCAGTCGCATTGAACGGCACGCTCACGTCTAGCTATGATTTTAGAGAGGGCCTACCGCAGGGTTTACTTGAAATATGTGCCTCCTCTAGAAAATATCCAAACTAGCTGACGTTTAGAGGTATGAACACGTTTTTTTTTTTTTTTTTTGCGTCAGCCAGTAGATGCCATTTTATCATGTCGGGTGAACACACACTTCCAACTGAGGTCCTAAGCACTCTGCTAAATCCACACTTCTATCCCGGTGCTCCTCCTAGGCATGGCAAGCACACCAATAGCTCCTCAGCAGTCTTGCGAGGTTTCATCTCCTCCGGAGAAAGCTTTCAGAGATTTCGGGACACTTGACTCAGCTTCGAAAAAATATTTCCTACCGTTCGCTATCATTACCAACTTTTTTTTTCTCACCGCCTTGAGGCTGAGGGAAAGAGAGAGGCCGAAAGTAGCTGGCTAGAAAGGGCAGAGTAGTCAACATGACAAGCGTCCAGTTTTCTACCCTACGCCGGAGAGAGAGAAAGAAAGGACAGCGTGTACGAGGGAAGATGCACAGGAGGGTTATAAACCCGAGACAATCCTTATAAGAGCTCCTGACACTCGTGGAGCTCGTAAACGTCAACGACGTAGAACAGCAAACAGGTGCCGCGATGCTCAAACACAACCGCACCCACGTTTCTCTCAGAGAGGTGAACATATCCGAGCGCATGTTCCGGGTATTAACTGTCGCCGCTCATTCCCGTCCTCTTTACCGGTCGTCTCCTCCAGCCACAGACAAACAGACGTGTGCACATTTCATTGTGGACTCGCCGAGCTCGCAGCAACCACGCTTTCAGCGTGGCGCGCTGACCCTTGCGTCATTATTAAGTGCCAGCGGTAACTCTTCTGCACTCGCCGCGTTGCCTTTGCAGCTGCAGCCCGCCCCGGCGACTGGGATTCGTACCTCGGCTCGTGCGGGAGTCTAATTTCGTTCATAATTCAGGTGAAATGACGCGTGTACAGCATCTTGGGAGACCGACTCGCAGGATGTTGTCGCGGCGTCTTCGCACCCGGTCCGGAGCGCCTGTAGCACGCGTTGCTTGAGTAATAACCTTGCGCCTCTTGCGACGCTCGTGTGCTGGCGCGTGCTGACGACGTGTTTCAAATCGTCCGCTCGGCGTGAAGTGCGGCCCTCTCATCTTCTCGTGCACGGAGCATTGAATAACGGTTCAGTGGCCTCGGCGAGGGAGGACCACCTTTCATAGAAGGCGTACGTTGTATGCTTTAGCAAATTTCCGGTCACCGAGTATTTTGCAGAAACAGCACGTAAGGAGCATAGACAAAAAACAAAGTATGTTAAACTGAGAGAGACGCATGGAGAGGAGTTTAATGAAAAAGAGAGAGGGCAATCTACTGACGCGTGTAGACCGGCTATTTTGGTGCCAACGTGCATGGTCCCTCCCCCCTGGCTATCTATCAGCTGCGGACACATCTGCATGCTCGGGCGGCTATTGCAAACGTGGCCATTTAAATCGTCTGAGATTTCAAATGGATATGGGCTTTCTTTTACTGCGATAACAATTGTATGGACACTCCAAGCGAATGTTTGCCGTGGTCGCCACCATGAGGTTCCGTGTATATTTAGGTATAGGTATGCTATATGCCATGTCATGCTATATGACGCGCGTTATATGTGGGTTATAATGTAACACCATTCGATCACTAAAGTTGCTCATACCCGATCTTGCATTCTTTACAATATTATTCCTCAGGATTTTGAGACTTGCAAACAAATGTCATGAAAAAAGAAAAAAAAAACACCGACAGCATGTGCCTTTATCTTAAATCTTCTCAGACTTAAATATTAAAAGTTCGAAGCAATAACAGAGCTGAAAGATGAAAATGATGTAAATTTATTGGCGCAGCTCGTGGGCCCTACCTCCCGGATCGACCAGAGGAAAGAGGTTTCAAACGTACCCGATAAGGAAAAGTGATTGTAAAGTCGCTAAGAAATACGTTGTCGTTAATTAATAAACGTAAATAAAATTTATCGATGGCAGAATTCAAACAGAGGACCCCTAGCACAAGAGCTCATTTTTTTACTTAGCTTACGTTTACTTCAATTCATACTGCCGCTGCAGCTATAAGTCTTGCACTTTGCGTAATATTTTAACATGTTGCTATCGCACCCGTTGCTTCGCCCTTATGGTGAAACTCTGACACTTCTTTCATTTATCAGGAACGCAGATTCACTTTTGCTAAATGGCTGAAGCGTTTGTGTCCGGCGTGGCTGCCCCTGTCCGTGCTACATAAGTAAACAGCAGTGCAATCAATCGAAAGCACGTTCTTGCAACTGCGCAAACAGTTAGCAGGAAGCCGTACGAAGCCCGTCATTCCAAAGATAACGGTGTACATGGAAGTAATTCGCGAAGTAGTTGATCGTCTATCTCGAAATCATCATGGCAGAGGTTCTACCTGCGGCCAACGTTGTTTATTTGTGTTGTTTTGTGCTTTTTGTTTCACACGTGTGGAAATGGTGCTGCTGCCCATCGAGGTTTCGACGTACGCCTGCATAAGCCGAGACAGTCGTAATTCAACAGCTTTAGTTCCAAATCGGACGCCTTCGCTCTGAGCTGCCCTATTTTTCTTTTTCTTTTTTTTTTTGCGAAAGGCAGATATACATGCCGTCATCAGTCAGATGAACTCGAATGAAGTTGCCTGATTTAGGAGGAAAATAAAACACATTTGCTTAGGAGAAATTTTTAATTTATTTGTGACGTACCCTCGTAGGTCTTATAACATTTGGTAAATTCGTATTTTAAAGGGAATTGACTCATATACGTGAAAATATCTAACTCAGCAGCAAGAACAGTAATCGTAATTTTTCCCCAGCAACGCCTGTTACGAGTGTATGCGAACAAATTTACATGTCACATGTGACTGCGTACTGTGTAGCACTATTTCTTAATGAGACTTCTGTAGAATTTAGGTAACTGTGTTAACATTTCCCCATCGAATACGAGTTAACATGTAAATCTTGTAGACTTATTAACTATGCTCTCTCTTGGATACTATAGAATCTGTTATATACTAGCTTTTCTTTCTGTTTTCTCTTGTGCAGTTACAGAGTTGTAAACTAGATTCAATGCTTTATTTATTCTATATTGTGGCTTAAATTAAAACATAGCTCCGCGATATCCTTAGAGCATGTCTTAGTTTCGAATTCGGGAAGTTTCTCTCAAATTTGTTTAAATTGCTACCCAATCACAGAACTTCCGCGTTGCACATTTATTTGCATAGGGAATGCCAACTTGGCCCCAAACCAAGGCTTTCTTCAAAAATGAAACCAGCTGACTGATACCGCACCATCCTATAAAGTGCTCGCTTATGTCATCATCCGTTCATCTAGCTTGCCTTCCTGTAAAACACAGCTCAAGGAAACGAGTTGAACCAGTGGCAGAGCACGCCTTATTTCTTTAAAACAACAACAAAAGAAGTATTAGTAGCTCCGTTTTCTCTTCGAAAACCATTCTTGTAGGGTTGAGAAGGCGTTCTAACGTAAGCAGAAAACGTAAAAGGTTATGAACCATAACATTCTAAGCCAAACAAGAAACAATGTTTGCAGATTAAGTCGGCACAGCTTCGTTTCCACAATCTTGGGAGCCGATGAAAGTTTTCTCAGCCCCAATGCCCACGCTGTGGCAGACAAGAGCGCAGCCTGATGTGTATAAGAATTATTTAAGTACTTTATACCATACGCACCCAGTATTCGTCTAAAATAAAGGCCTGCGTTGAATGTCTCTGAGCCAAATTTAGGAGGAACCACAGGCTAACTAGTTTTACGGCCATGAGTTTTGCGAAATGTACTGCACTTCCAGTTATAGTTACGGTCCACCTCGTGAACTAACCAGATGCAGACTCCCGCGTTCGTACCGACTGCCGTACTGTTCAGGAAATATTGTTCATCGCTCGCTGCTCCCGCCGTCTGTGCTGACGATAACGCGCACCTCGCCATAGCCGCGGGCTTTGTGGAACACCACCCTTTATGACCACGCGCCGCAACATCGCCTGCATCGCGCAACAGACAGGAAATAGTTTTTTCGGCCCATCATGCCGCAAGAATGCCTGGAAACGCAAGCACGAACATATTGCAATTGCAATTCCTGTGCAGCGATGAGTGCCCAAATGTATGGGCAAGGAAATTCAATATCAAAATTCTCGAGAAGCTTGTTTTGGTCTGTGCGCTTTCAAGCAGCCTGATCCAAATAGAAGCGAAGTCATAGATGACTTGTATTATTTTCTTTTTACAAGCTTTCTTTATCCCTATCTTTCTTTTACTGCATACCGATGTTACCTGTATAGAGCACTCCAGTGCTAGACTTGCTACGTTTGAGCGTAATCGCTACTTATGAGGGTAAATTTCTGTGCATAGGCCAACCACGTAGACACACCAATGAGATCCCCTTGAGCCTGTTACCTCGAGCCCTGCCAACTGCTGCTATGCTACACTTTATTTTCTTCTTTTTTTTATGTCTTCTCGGCATCGCTTGAGGGCTTCACATAGAACTATGGGTAGGACAGGCATAAACAGGTAAATCTTCGTTTCGCTGAACGTTAGGAACGCTTTCACAAGCATTATAGCCGCGATGCCGACTGCCCATTTATATACAAGGAGCAAAACGGACAGCAATTCCGCGGCAGGTCTAAGCCCCACTTCTCGTAAGCTCAAATGGTTTGATCAAGAAATGAAGGCCTCTGCTGGATAGCCTTAACTCTAAGTGTTTTTTTTTATTTCTTCTTTTACATTTTGTTTCCTTTTGTCTTTCTCGTTATTTACTTGTTGCTTTTCTTTCCTTTCCTTCACGTGCGCTTTTCGGGAAACACGGGCGGCATGATCAGGTGAAATAGCCCTTCTCCTTCCGCCGAGCTCCACCGGAGCCGGCGCCGCGAAATTGGCGCTATCAGCATCCGCCGAATGGTCCGAGGTCATGAGGCGGCGCGTCGCAGCTGGCTTCGAGTATCCCGGGCCGCCAAACATATCTGGCGCGCTCCTCTTTTCCCGCTGCTTCGTGTTGAAAATGGCCGCCTTCTTCTTCCAGCTGTCCCCACCGTCTCTCCTTCTCTCTCTGTCTCTCAGCATTTCGCGACGTCTGCGGAACGCCGCCCCACAAGCGACGTCCTCGTCGACGGGAACCATTACGCGAATTTCCCTTCGGTGTTCCGGAGTTGTACCTCCCTTTCCCCCGCGACTCCCATTGCCTTCCCGCGCAGTGCCGGGATGGCCATCGGCGATGGATGCGACTCGGAGATGGAAGCGCGGCTGCGAGGAAGAGGGGGTTGTGTTGCCACCGTAATGACCGCTGATGCGTCACGTTCGTCGTCTTCATTTAAGGCCGGTCCTGGAGAGCGCGCCAACTTTCCGCCGCCCCTCTGCGGTCCCTTCCTCCCCTCCTCCGCCTTCTCAACCACCCCAGCGACAGAGTTCCGTTTCCTCCGAGTTGAAACCAATCTTTCTTTACGCGCGGGCGCAACGTGACGCCCGTCTGTTCGGCTAGCAGCAGCAGCAGCATCAGCAGCAGACGCAGCAGCAGACGCAGCAGTGACGGTAGCACGGGGATTGTATTAAGCTTCTACCGCCAGAAGCGCCGATCTTGACGACACAGATTGCTGCTGTCCGAAGAGGGAGAGAAGGCCGCTGGGGCCCCGCTGAGAAGAGAAGTGAATTACAGGAAAATTACGAAGTTGGGAGTTCTCGATGAGATCGGCGGCTTCGTTTCCTGTGGGATATCAAAATCGTGCGCTCTATTATGTTCATATTTCTTTTTACTCTCTCTCTCGATTCTTTTTCTTTCTTCCTTTCAAAACTGTTCTGAAGTCGCTGGTTTGTCTTACAGAGATGGGCAGTTGTTCGCAGTTAGGTTTATCCGATACCAGTCGGTAAAGTTCGCTGAGCTCGCTCCCATTTCATTCGAAATCTTCTCTCTCTCTCTCCTCTCTGTATCTCTCTCGTTCTTTCTTTCTTTGTCAGTGCTGACGAACTAGATGACTCAAGTGTTGTGCGAAGACCCGTGAGCACCCTAACGACAGCTCTCTGGATCACACACGTCGTTTATTTTGGGAAAAAGTGCAGTGCCACGTCATATTGAACAGAATCCCAATTTCTCTAAGGCTCCTATAGCTGTGCGATATACAGGGTGTCCCAGCCAATTTTAGCCAGAGTTTAAAAATATGCGAATTCCACGTAGCTGGACAGAACCAAGGTTAAGTTGTTTGTCGTCGCTTGTAGTTACTCAAATTACTTTTTTTTCATTCCGCCTAATTAGTTAATCAGTCTTAATTAATTAGGCAGCTCCTCAAATAGCATTTAGATGAAAAATGTAAATGAGAAAATTGTAGAGCGACATGGAAGACGCCCGATACAGTTTCTGTTGCTACAGTACGTGCGCGCGATATTTTGTATTGTTATTAGCAATAATTCAACTTTTGTACATATACGCTGCGAATTTTCGCCAATCTCCCGCCGTGCATATGGGCCATCACTACAGGAAACCGAAACTAAATGAGCAGGAAATGCTTGCCTACCTGCAACCTCGTCTCTCGTAATTTATCGTGTTACAAGGGACGAGATCGCTTCATCTTGTAAATAAAGCAATCTCATCTGTAAAGAAACAAAGAAAGAAAGAAAGAAAGAAAGAAAGAAAGAAAGAAAGAAAGACAGACAGACAGACAGACAGACAGACAGACAGACAGACAGACAGACAGACAGACAGACAGACAGACAGACAGACAGACAGATAGATAGATAGATAGATAGATAGATAGATAGATAGATAGATAGATAGATAGATAGATAGATAGATAGATAGATAGATAGATAGATAGATAGATAGATAGATAGATAGATAGATAGATAGATAAGCACAAGCACTCATGACTGTCCTTTGTTTGGATCGCACCGCTGGCGCGATCGGTTGGGAACTCGGCGCTGACGCCCGTGGCTGTACCTGGGTCGCAAGCCCCAAGGGTAGCGTTGGCCTGGCGGCCTGGGGTACAACTGGAAGCATCCGAAGGTCCCGGCAAAGCATGAGTCGACTGGTAACAACAAAACAACTTGTTTATTTTAACATCGCAAAGAGTTGGCGGTCAGGGTGACCGAAGTAGAGAGACGGGAGAGCACTTTACTCAACAGAAGAAATCGGAGCCCTCCTTTTGGCGTCCGGGGGCAGCTGTTTTTATACTCTCGCAGTTGAGGGCAAGAAGGAACCCCTCAATTGACGAGCACGTGATTGTACAATGGGCTAATGGTGACGCACACTGTCGTAGCACCGCCGGTCGGGCACAAAGACTGGGATGAGAGGGTGATCCCTGCTTTCGCATCGCCTGGTTCGGGCACAATGACTGGAAGGAGAGGGTGCCCCTGCTGTCGCATCGCCTGGTTCAGGCACAATGACTGGAAGGAGAGGGTGATCCTTTGCGGTCGCATCGCCGCAGTCGCGCCTGGAAACACCTGGCGGGGAGCGTTGCGGCGACGACGATCGGGCCAAAATGTCTGCCGCCCCGCCGCAGTCGCGCCGGCAAAACCGCGTGTCGCAGGCGAAACGCAACAGACCGCCCCGCCGGGGGAAGGAGATCCCGATGGACAGGGGACTGCATCCGCTGTCCGGAGGGATGTCGCTCGATGATGCTCATAACCGAAGTCGGGCGTCCCTCGACGTTTCTTGAGCGCAGCGCACAGAGAAGGCCTCGTTCTCTCGTTCAGGTTCGCACGGGACACTGCAAAGTGACTTCGGGAGAGTTCACATTTTTGTTCTCGTTCCCGGCAAGCGTTAGAACTACGCTGAAACTCAACCGCTCAGTCAGCAAGCACGGCACAACCCTCACTAAGCCCTGCCAGGCTCTTTCCCCTTTTTATACCACTGCATAGTTCCTTACAGTAGTCTAGCATCACTCAGAACGCGTCCACAAATTGGAAAATTGCACTAGAAAGCATATCATCACTTTGAAACACTAAACAAAAGCAATATGTTAAAAAAAATCCTGCCTCAGGAAGAAAAACATCAGTAACCAACAATTTTGAGGCTGATTCCTACGTTAGGGGCTTCGACTTAAGCCATCGGCGTTACCGTTGAGACTCCCCTTTTTGTAACGCACCTCAAAGGAATATTGTTGCAAAGCCAGGCTCCAGCGCAGGAGGCGGCCATTTTTGGGAGAGATGGTCTGCAGCCATTGGAGAGGGCAGTGATCCGTCTCAATGATAAACCTCGAGCCGGCTAGATAGCATGACAATTTCTGAACGGCCCACACGAGACATGCACACTCTTTCTCGGTGGCGCTATACGCCTGCTCACGACTGGTCAGCTTACGACTAGCATACAGGACGGGGTGTTCTACTTCTCCATTTTCCCGTTGGCACAGTACAACGCCCATGCCTCGCTCACTAGCATCGCACTGAACAACAAACCCTTTTGTATAGTCTGGCGATCGTAGCACAGGCTGGTTTGTTAGGGCACTCTTTAGGGCGCTAAAAGCTCTTTCCTTTGTCTCGTCCCAGACGACTGTTTGAGGCTCTGTCTTTCTTAGAGCATCCGTCAGGGGAGCCGCGATATCAGAGTACCTGGGGATGTACCTCTGATAGTAGCCGGCGACACCTAAGAACGACCGAACATCGGTCTTTGTGCGCGGTGGCGGAAAGTCTCGCACAGCGGCCACTTTTATTTCAGAGGGGCGGCGACGACCCTGACCAATCACGTGACCGAGGTAGACAACCTCGGCCTGTGCTAACTGGCACTTAGGAGCCTTGACTGTCAAGCCCGCTTCGCGCAGGCGGGTTAGCACTGCCCGCAAGTGTGCCATATGCTCAGACCAGGATGCGGAGAATATCGCTACGTCGTCTAGATACGGTAAAGCGAATTCTTGCTGTCCCCGCAACACTTTATCCATGAGGCTTGAAAAACAGTATGGCGCGTTCTTCAAACCAAAACTCAACACTTTAGGACGGAATGTTCCCATTGGTGAAATGAACGCCGCATACCTACTAGCCTCTTCTGTAAGTGGAACCTGCCAATAACCCCTGACAAGATCTAGGGTGGAAATAAACTGAGCGCTACTAACTTTCTCAAGGCGCTCCTCGATGTTAGGGATCGGATAAATTTGATCCTTAGTGATGGAATTAAGCCTGCGGTAGTCGACGCAAGGACGAGGTTCCTTGCCCGGTACCTCAACTAAAATCAAAGGGGAGGTATAATCACTCTCACCTGCCTCAATAACACCGAGCTGTAGCATTTTCTTTACCTCAGCCTCCATAATATCGCTCTGGCGGGGTGACACCCGATACGCCTTGGATCGTACTGGCTCTGGGGAGGTAAGTTCTATATCATGACTAAGTACAGAAGTCCTACCCGGCCTCTCAGAGAACAGACCTTGAAACTCTTGTAATAGCTGGTGTAGTTCGGTTTTCTGCTCGGGCGACAGCGGTGCTTTACTGATAAGGTCACTAATGACTTGACCGGTGTCTTCCCTGTTCGTCACTGAGCGTAGTCCCGGAAGCTCGACCGGAAGCTCTTCAGGAACGTTTACCATCATGCACACCACTGCTTCCCTTTGTCTATAAGGTTTGAGCAGATTACAGTGGTAAACTTGCTGTGCTTTCCGCTTTCCTGGCTGACTTACCACGTAGTTAACGTCCGACAGTTTCTGAACAATTCGTGCTGGGCCCTCCCACTGCACGTCTAGTTTGTTGTTTAGCGATGTGCGCAATATCATGACCTCATCGCCCACCTCAAAACGACGGGCCCTGGCTGTCCGATCATAATAAACCTTGGCCCTCTGCTGGGCCTTTGTCATTGCTTCACCTGACAACTCCTGTGCCCTTCTTAAGCGTTCGAGGAGCTTAAGTACGTACTCCACCACGACTGGGTCGTCGCCCCTGCCTTCCCATGATTCTCGAAGCATGCGAAGCGGAGACCGAAGCGAGCGACCGTACACCAGTTCAGCTGGCGAAAACCCTGTAGCCGCATGCGGCGCGGTCCTTAAAGCAAACATCACCCCAGGCAGACACAGCTCCCAGTCAGTTCGATGTTCAAAACACAACGCTCTCAACACGCGCTTCATGACGGAGTGGAGCTTCTCAACGGAATTCGACTGTGGGTGGTACACTGAGCTGTGTAGCAGTTTTACCCCACACCTTTCGAGAAAAGTTGTCGTCAAAGCGCTAGTAAACACTGTGCCCTGATCTGATTGGATTTCCGCAGGAAAACCAACTCGCGCAAATATGGACAGTAGTGCATTAACTATCTCAACTGAGCTGAGTTCTTTAAGCGGCACTGCTTCAGGGAACTTTGTCGCTGGGCAGATCACAGTCAAAATGTGTCTGTACCCCGTGGCTGTTACCGGCAGAGGTCCCACTGTATCAATAACGAGCCGTCTAAAAGGCTCCGTAATGATAGAAACCAATTTCAACGGCGCCCTCGATTTGTCCCCTGGTTTGCCCACCCGCTGACAGGTGTCACATGACCTCACGAAGTGGTCTGCGTCCCGAAAACACCCTGGCCAATAGTACTCTTGCAAGAGACGGTCCTTAGTTTTCTTAACTCCTAGGTGTCCGGACCACGAACCCCCGTGTGACAAGCGCAACAGATCCTGACGATAGCATTGAGGCACGATCAGCTGATCGAACTCCACTCCTCTGCGGTCTAGATACTTCCGGTACAGGACTCCACCTCTTTCCACAAAACGCGCAGTTTTCCTGGCGATACCTTCTTTGACATTGCAGCGTATGTTTTCTAGGCTACCATCCTTCTTTTGCTCGGCTATCAAAGCCGACCGGCTGACTTTTAGCAACCTATCAAGTCCGTCTGACGTAGGCGCGATGAGCAAATCAGTAGATAGCTCTTCTAACTTTCCCGTGTCGGGCGTTTCCTCTCCAGTATCTGGCGCCTTTAACGTTACAGACTCAAGTTTATTCAGTTCGGGCGTGCTCTGAATATCAGCTTGCTGCGCCTCTGACCCTTTTTCGTTGTTTGATAACGTCGGCCCCGCAACTACCGCCTTTGCAGCGAGCTCCCGAACCTTCGATCTGGTTAAGGCCTGAACACTAGCTTCACCAAACAAAAGCCCCTTCTCGCGCAGGAGGTGATCGGACCTGTTTGAAAATAGGTACGGGTACTGGGGGGGCAGCATAGATGACACTGCCGCCTCCGTCTCAAGCGCTCCGAAAGGTCCTTCAATAAGCACTTTTGCTACTGGCAGACACACGCTATGAGCTTCCACGGCTTGCTTGATCCATGCGCACTCGCCCGTGAACATATGGGGTTCTACGTAAGACGGGTGAACTACATCCATCGTAGCTGCGGAATCGCGAAGCACTCGGCACTCTTTCCCGTTCACGAGGAGGTCTCGCATGTAAGGCTCGAGAAGCTTCATGTTCTCGTCAGTGCTGCCTATTGAAAAAAACACAACTTTTGGTGTTGTTTCCGGACACTGCGCCGAAAAGTGACCCGGCTTCTGGCACCTATAACAAACGCGCGCTCGCCTCATCTCGAACCGCTTTCTGCGTTTGGCTGCCGCCGTCTCCTTACGTTTGGTCGGACTGCTTTCACTCGCATCCTCACTACGCGTGTCCCCCTTTAATCTCATGGGCGTGAATTTCGGCCTCTCAAACCTCGAGCCAAATTCACCCTTTTGACCGTCCTTAGCTCCGCGAGCCCGACGCGTCACAAACTCCTCGGCTAGCTCAGCGGCTTTAGCCACCGTACAAACGTCTGGCCTATCCAAGACCCAGTATCGCACGTTCTCCGGTAACCGACTATAAAACTGTTCTAGCCCGAAACACTGCAGAACTTTATCGTGGTCACCGAACGCTTTCTCTTCTTTGAGCCACTCCTGCATGTTTGACATAAGCCTATACGCAAACTCTGTATATGACTCACTTTTGCCTTTCTCATTTTCCCGAAACTTCCGACGGAACGCCTCCGCAGACAGCCGGTACTTTTTTAGCAGACTCGATTTTACTTTGTCGAAATCCTCTGCCTCCTCTCTATCCAAGCGAGCGACTACGTCGGCCGCCTCGCCGGGTAACAAAGTGAGCAAGCGCTGTGGCCACGTTTCCCGAGAGAACCCCTGCTTCTCGCACGTTCGCTCAAAGTTAACCAGGAACAAACCAATGTCCTCTCCAAGCTTAAACGGCCGCATCAGGTCAGTCATTTTGAACAATACGCGTTCTCCTGCACCGTGTGCCTGACTTCCATTACGAGCGCGTTCCATCTCTATTTCGAGACGCTTCATTTCCAAAGCGTGTTGACGGTCACGCTCTTCTTTTTTCTCTTGTTGCTCTCGCTCTTTCTGTTCTTTACTTTCGCGCTCTTCTTTTTCTTTTTGCTCTTTAAGTTCGCGCTCCTGTCTTTTTGCAGTCTCCCTCTCTTCAATGGTCTCAAGGCATTCCGACAGCTCGTCATCCTCAGCTTCTAACTCAAGAATAGCCTTTAGCAGTTCAGGTTTTCTTAGTTTGTCTGAGACATCCAGACCCAACTCTCTTGCAAGCTCCAACAATTTCGGTTTGCGCAACGACTTCAAATCCATGGCTGCTCTGAATGCTGCTTTCTCTACTGCTTACTATTGTCTTGCCGCAAACTAACCCGGCAGCAACGACAACCACAATTACCAGCTCTGTTTCTGACACTAACAAAAGCCTGGCAAAGCTCAGAAGAAGAAAGTCCCGCACTCACCAAACCTCGCAGCCAAGAGTTCCGCGCAGTCGTTCCGCTGCAGGCAACCAGTCATCACACAGGGCTCGTTGCACTGCTCCCGGATCGTCGTTGAGCTGCTCAGCATACAGTCAACTGCATCTCTTCGCTGCTGGCCTCCGTTGTCGCGATCTCACCGCTGGCAGACAGTTGTTTGAAGTCGGAGGCGATCCCACCGCTGCCACCAGATGTTTGGATCGCACCGCTGGCGCGATCGGTTGGGAACTCGGCGCTGACGCCCGTGGCTGTACCTGGGTCGCAAGCCCCAAGGGTAGCGTTGGCCTGGCGGCCTGGGGTACAACTGGAAGCATCCGAAGGTCCCGGCAAAGCATGAGTCGACTGGTAACAACAAAACAACTTGTTTATTTTAACATCGCAAAGAGTTGGCGGTCAGGGTGACCGAAGTAGAGAGACGGGAGAGCACTTTACTCAACAGAAGAAATCGGAGCCCTCCTTTTGGCGTCCGGGGGCAGCTGTTTTTATACTCTCGCAGTTGAGGGCAAGAAGGAACCCCTCAATTGACGAGCACGTGATTGTACAATGGGCTAATGGTGACGCACACTGTCGTAGCGCCGCCGGTCGGGCACAAAGACTGGGATGAGAGGGTGATCCCTGCTTTCGCATCGCCTGGTTCGGGCACAATGACTGGAAGGAGAGGGTGCCCCTGCTGTCGCATCGCCTGGTTCAGGCACAATGACTGGAAGGAGAGGGTGATCCTTTGCGGTCGCATCGCCGCAGTCGCGCCTGGAAACACCTGGCGGGGAGCGTTGCGGCGACGACGATCGGGCCAAAATGTCTGCCGCCCCGCCGCAGTCGCGCCGGCAAAACCGCGTGTCGCAGGCGAAACGCAACACCTTGTTAGTGCTAAATGAATACGATCTTCAATCTTCATTCGTTTCAGAACATTTCAGTAGCAGCAGTATACTTGCTTTGCTAGAATATGCCTTTATCTACGAACTCTCGCATTTTCAGGTAACCGATCTTAGCAATCCTTCATCGGAAAAGCTTCTGAACAGCGGCTCCCGTTCGAGGGGTCCTCAGATGCATAAAAAGCTGCGTTCTGGTTTAAGGAACGGTCACCCATTACAAATTACCAGCGCGGTTAACCTTAACTAACCTTAGGCGTGTTAGCCAGCGCCGCCAGTCGCAAACCTTGGCGGCGGATGTTGAACATCCTTTCTGTCACAGGCATCACGAGTATGTGACCCCCTTTCTTCTCGTTCTTACGTAACGAGGGTCTCGAATCCGGCAACATTGATGCCTTCAGGTAGCATGTGTGGGTTCATTGACCAGTTGCCTTCACCCAGAAAGCTCACGTACTCGTGACGCCTGCGACAGAAAGGATGTTTCACATCCACCGCCAAGGTTTGTAAGTGGTGGCGCTGGTTAACACTCCCATGGTTAGTTCTTGGAGTAACACATAAATGCCCAAGAAAGTGGATGGGGAAACAGCGCCGCGGTAGCTCAATTGGTTAGAGCATCGTACGCGTAATGAGAAGACGTGGGATCCTTCCCCACCTGCAACAAGTTGTTTTTTCATCCACTTTCATTGCCATTGATTTATCATTTCTTTAATTCAATTAGTAAGCACAAGTAATTTCCCCTATGTTGTCCTTGGTGTCCTTGTTGGCTTCTCCATGATATGACTAATAAAGATCGGGCGACTCGGTTAATTCCCTTTCTTCTCGTACTTCAGTTTACGTTATTTTATAGTTAGTAAACATTTCCACTCTACACACAGGATTCTTGTATCTACTGAGAGTGCACTCGATATCTTGTGGTGTACCAGTGCCTCACTCACATCTTTAAGTTGATCACGTTTCTCTACGCAGACATCTTAAGTGCACACACGCCAAGTTGCTAAAGCATGTAAAACCAGTTGCGAAATGTCACTTCGCTTTGTGTGTTTCTTAAGTGTTGCTTAGCTCGCTGCTCAGTTTCGCGCCGTTGGCGCCGCCCGCAGCCAGAGAGGTGTGCAAGAGAGAGGTGCCAAAAGGTGCTTCTATTCGTGGAAGCAATTTGCTTCGCTATGTGAACTTCCACCAATGAAAGAAGAGTGTTTGGTGAGGTGCACCGAAGCTCGCTTTCTTGTAATTCTACAAGATGGTGTTGCCGTCTACTTATCCCTACGCTTCACTACGCATAATGGGCGGCGAAACCGAGCGATCGAACCCGCAGTTTCTTGGAAGTTTTGCCGTGTCGCGGTAGCTGAAATGTTATCGTCGTCGTGATGCCGTCATGGTCGTTCTGTCGTCGTAATTCTAGTATCATACCGCCGTCGCCACACCATCGCTGCCATACCGTCATCACCACTGCGACATCCTCATCGTATTGGCATCATACCGTCGTTCTCACTTCATAGTCGTCATTGCGTCATGGTTATATAGTAGTCATCATTCTGTCTTAGTCATACTAGTGTCCTCTTCCCATTGTAATGACGCCATCGTCGTTTCACCGTTCATTCCGTTGTCGCCATTCCTTCCTCGACATTTCTTCCGTCTTCATACAGTCGTCATGCCGTCGCCGTCGTGCTATCATTGTCATACAGTCGCCACCAAGCCGTTGTCGTAATACCTTCAGACACGCAAGCGATTCGGCGTCCTCGAGACTGCAAAGGCAAACGCCTATCCGGCAGATAAGCTTAAATATTCGTGTTACGCACTCGTAACCATCATGTGAGATTTTTTTTTTACTTGCACGAGCAAACCGAGTAATTGTTGCACAGTACGTAAATAGAGAGAGAGAGAGAAAGGCAAAGGAAAGACAGGCAGGTTAACCGAAGATTATCTCCGGTTGGCTACCCTGTACAGGGGGAGGGGCAAGGGGATGCAGTAGGTGAGAGAAAGAAGGATAAAAGAAAGAAAAACCTAAACACACACGCACGTACACACGAACTGTTTCTGTGGGCACTGTCACGCAGCCCGCAAAGGCGTTCCTAGTCTTATGCAGTGTCACCGTACAGTCCTACGTCACACAGTGTACAGTCACAATTTGTCAGAAAGTTCCGTGTCTTTCAAGTACCTCAGCAGCGCCTTCATAGCAGATCGCGCTGATGTTCGCGTAGGCCAGTTTCCAAGGATCTTGTTTCTGACATTGGGCGCTTGTCCGGTTTGTGTAGGGTGGCTGAGAGCACCGCTCTTTGTGGGTTAAAACGAGAGCACTGACAAAGAAGATGCTCGATTGTTTCATTGCACCCGCAGAAGTCACAAAGTGGGCTGTTGGCCATTCCGATAAGGAAAGAATAGGCATTTTAAAATGCTACTCCAAGCCATAGACGGACTAGAAGGATGCAGTCACGTCGTGGAAGCTCGGCTGGAATACGGAGCTGTAAATTAGGGTCCTGGCTATGAAGGCTTGCACTTGTGACATCGGATGAATTCCATTGGGCTAATGTCAGGTCACGCGCAAGTGCGGAAGGTTTTTTCGCTGCGTCGGCTCTCGAAAGAGGAATGGCAACGCAGTTGACGGTGTCATGGGCAGATCGGGCAGATCGGGCAGCTGCGTCTGCTCGATGATTGCCATGCATGCCACAGTGACTAGGCAACCACGGATATATTATATCGTCTCCTTCGTCAACTAGTCGATGGTGGTCTTCTCTGATCTCTGGGACGAGCTGCTCATCTGATCCATGGCGCAGTGCTGAGAGTACACTCTATAGGGCTGCCTTGGAATCACAGAAGACTGAGCATGCGTGGGATGGTTCCTCCTGAATGAAATGAAGAGCCGCACGCAGGGCTACCAGTTCAGCAGCTGTCGTTGATGATACATGTGACGTTTTTAGCTGTATTTGTGGCTGTATTTATTTTAGCTCTATTTGTGGCTGTATTTATTTTTTTGCTGTAGATGTGACTGAGCCATCGATGTAAACGTGTACGCGGCCACTGTGCACCTCATGTAAAAGTTCTAATGTGGCCTGCTTAAGGGCAAACGACGGCATGTTGGCTTTCTTCATGATTCCTAGGATGGTGAGGCGTATTTCAGGTCTGTACAGACACCATAAAGGTGAGGATGGTCTTGCTGCAGGCATTTAGTTCAATGGCAATGAGGTACGATTGGCATCAATTATACGACTGAAAGTTGTGTGTGGCCTTTCTGCGGCTAGAGCGGCAAGATGGTGAGAAGGTAGTCGGGCAACGTGCCGAATATGCGCCCTGAGAGCGTCGGTTTCCAAGTACGTTGATATTGGGTGATCTCGAACTATGAAAATCGTTGCCACTGTAGACGTACACCTCGGAAGACCAAGACACATCCTTAGGGCTTGAGCTTGTAGTCCCTGGAGTACACGCAGGTTTGTTTTGCAGGTGTTACGAAGCACAGGAAGGCTGTATCTTGCGTAACCGAGAAACAAGGCGTTATAAAGCTGCAGCATTGACCGCACTGATGTGCCCCATGACTTTCCGCCGAGAAATTTGAGGAGATGTATTATTGTCATTATCTTTTTCTTTAGGTATGAAACATGCGGGCTCCATGATAGGTCGCGGTCAATAACTACCCCTAGGATGCGGTGTTTCCCTGCATTTGCGACTGCCTGCCCATTGACATTTACAGTGTAACGCTTCATTGCCTTCCGAGTGAATGTAACAAGGCAGCATTTCTCTGAAGACAGCTCTAAGTCCTGTTTTCGCAAGTACAGTGATGTTAACGTAGCTGCCTTTTGTAGCCGGGCTTGTACCTGCAGTCGTGTTACAGCAGACGCCCAAACGCAGATGTCGCTGGTGTATATTGAAACTTGAACTGTGTTGGGCAAGTATCTGACTAGGCCAACGAGCACTAGGACGAATAGCGTCGGGCTCAACACTCCGCGTTGCGGTACTCCACGGAACGTTTGGTGTTGAGTCGTGGCGCCATCCATATTATGTCTAGGAATAATGCCGCAGTGAGACGTTTCAGATGTTTTTGACGCAGAACAAACTTAACCAAATCGAAGACATTATCTATAGATGAGCGCCCACGCCGGAAGCCAGCCATAGCATCTGGGTACACGTAATTTTCCAGGTACCATTCCAGGCGCGCCAAAATCATTCTTTGCATTATTTTTCCTTTGCAACTGGCCAGAGCGATGGGGCGGTACGATGACAAGTTTAACAGTGATTTACCAGGTTTGAGAAGTGGAACTAAGCGGCTGCATTTCCATTCACGTGGAACCAAACCGTTGCGCCAAGACTCGTTGCAATGGTTTAGCAGCATGAGTCGTGCTTTCCGCCCAAGATTGGCGAGCGCCGCATAGGTAACGCCGTGCGGCCCAGGTGACGAAGAGCGTCTGCAAGTCGCCAGTGCCACTTCAAACTCCTCCACTGAAAACATTACATTTATGCGGGAATCCCGTGGCACAGGACAGGCACATGCTGTAAGTGCGCATTGGAGCTGCAAGCTCGCAAGTCTTGAGCAAAATTCTCCAGCAATGTCAATTTCGCTGCGACCTTGGTGCGAAGCGAGGGATTTGAAAGGAACACGCTGTTTCGGTGATACGCGAAGTCCACGCACGGTTCTCTATATCTGAGATAATCGCTGACATGGATCCAACGACTCACAGAAACGTTTCCATCTTTGAGATTGTAGTGCATCAATGCGGTGTTGCATCTTCTTTTGCATCCGCCTTGCCTCTCTGAGATCGTGGTTGCATTTAGTTCTCCTGAATCTTCTTTCAGCCCGCCGGCGAATTGCTCGTAGTCGCTGCAGTTCTGCTTCAAATTCTTCATATTTCGGGAAAGTCTGAAAACTACGCGTGGCCTCTTGCATGGCTTTTTGAATTTCGTGTTCCAGGCTTGAATGGTTCCCTTGCTGACATACTCCCTCCATATGCGACCGAAACGCCGACCAGTCAATTCGCCGGAGGGTCATGGAGGAGCATTTAGATAGTCCCTTGATCTTCAGGTATGTCGCAATATGGTCGCTTCCATGTGATTCGATGTCTGGAAACCATTGCATGTTTCTTTCAAGACGCCGAGAAACCAGGGTGAAGTCTAGGCAGCTGCTGCACGTAAGCCCGCGTAAATATGTCGGACTACCATCGTTGAGGCAGCAAAGGTCGTGCTGTGTGGCAAAGGATGCTAGTCTCCACCCCTGGAGTCCATCTTCAAGCTCCCCCAAAGCGGATGGTGAGAATTAAAATCTCCTGTAAGAATCGTAGGGCCGGGTGTCGCTGATGGCACGTCGTGCAGTCGTTTAGAGTCGAAGCCACTTGAAGGAGCAATGTAAACAGCGAGGAGTGTGAACGTAAACTTATTCGTTTTCACAATTAAACAAACGTACTGGTTGCCGTCGTGAGGCGGAATTGGGTGCAACACGTAAGTCAGATCACATCTAATATATACAATAGTCTTGCTCACATCACCACAGGTAGAGGACATGAATGCCTCATAGTCAGAAATGCGTATGACATTCTGCACGTTCGGTTCGCAAATTACAAGGATGGGAAAACGGTTTTCGAAGGCAAAATGTCTAAAATCTGAAATTCGCGATTTGAGACCACGGGCATTCCACTGCATAGAGATGCTTTCTTGACTTCCTTGTGGAAGGGCAGCGAGGGGCGGGCCATGGTGCTATGCGATGCTTTCAAGTACTGGAGTCAGCGGGTCCAATACTTGCAATGCGCTACTAGCAGCCGGAGCGTCCATGTTTGTCAGTAGTAGACGCATGACATTCGGCACGACGTAGACTTACTTGACGAAGACCGTCCGCTGATGTTTTTCCTCTTGGCCTTCCGGTGTACCACTCTTTCGAAGCCTTCGTCATCTGAGGCGTCGTCGCTTGAACAGGAGTACACCACAGTGTCCTCGCTGTCAGCTTGACTAGGAAGGCAGTTTCTCTTCCTCGGGCCGGTTCCTGCCGAAGCAGTCACGTCGCGTCGGCATTCTGCCGACTCCACTTCTATTGCCGTGGCAATGGGAGCGGCGTCTCCCAGTAAAACACGAGAAAAAAAACGAAAATACTGCAGCGCGAAGGAACAGTGGTCTCTACGAGAATCATTTCGTATTCGTCCTCCGTACGTAAGTAAGGTTGTCTTCAGCCCAGTCTGGCAATTAAAAATGCAGCGATACAGCCTTTGTGGTCAGGAACGAGAACCACGACTTCCTGCGCAGCAAAATAATGCTATAGCCACCGAAGAATCACGTAGAAGTTTAAGAACAAACTGATCGCACCTCAGCAATTGGAGGAAAGGAAAAATGGACAGATACGCACAGATAGAAAGATTAGCAAAAGTTAGGGGGGAAAGCACATTCATCATATTCTAGGCTAACCCAGAGAAAGAATAGGACTTCGCTTGGGTTTTTTCTAGTCGCCGGGGTTGCCACGCAGTATAACGCCGGAATGAAATTACATGTAAGCACGCACCTAGCTTAAAAGGGGCCCTGAAGCACATCTCGGGCTTTGTGAAGAGACGCAGTCCGCGAGTAGCATAGGACGTTTTGAACGTCTCAACGAAATACTGCAGCCGTCCGCAACGTGAAGAGCTCGCAAGCGGAGCGCGAAGTCACCTTTTTCGCAAACACTCTCTTTCTAACAGAAACCTTCTGTTCACTCTTTTCGGACTATAAGCAGATTCCCATACGCGGATGCTATTACCCAATAGCTAACATTAATCAAGAACGGTGTCTGGATCAATCGGCTTAATCCTAGTGTTAATGTGTATATTTCTTGATAGGGTTCCTTAAACAGGCTGAAGTCAGCGAAAATCTGCTTTCGAATTTTTATAAGAATTACGTATTTCAGGAAGAAGCTGATCATCATCTGCTCGCGCTTGATGGCAGCCGCCCGCGTAGGAATTAAACTTGGGCTACCCTGCTTATCAGTGTCCTAGCTGTCGGGTCCCGCTGATTTCGACTATTTTAGGGAGCTCTCCGGCGCCCTGCGTTGAGCTTCGGCGTAACCAAGTGAACGAGCACAGCGACACACTAAAAAGAGAACGTGCAGCGGGACATGAAAGTAGCGAAAGGAGCTCGAGGAGGAAAGCACGGCGAAAGGGTGAGGAGGAAAGCGGAGTGCCGTGCAAGCCGTGTTCTGCGGCGTCGATTGCTACGAGATGGCGTCAGAGTAGCACGAGCCGCCTGTTCACCGATGAAGATAACGATAAGGCTTGCGACGAGCGCGTCCACCGATACCATATGTGGAAACAATGCGCTGCATGAGCGGAGCTCAAAGGTCAAGTTATGGGATTTCACGTGCAAAACCACGATTAAATTACGGGGCACGCCGTAGCGGGGGACTACGGAATAATTCAGACCACCAGAGATTACTTAACGTGCACCTAAATCTAGGAACAGGTTGTTTTGGTGAGATATTGGGGAAGGAAAGAGGCACACGGGGGGAGCGCGGAGAGGGCGAAGGGAGCCACCACAATCGGCGCCAAATAACTGTTCGGTGAAACATGCTGGACTTAGCGCCTGTTCTGGTTTATCGAGCCCCCTGTCAATATAAGAGCAGCTGTTTCTTTTTTTCTTCATGACATTACTGGAGAATAATTTACTAATATAACTATACTACGTCTCAGTAACGCTCTTTTAAACCTCCTTGTTTCTGTTTTCCTTTTTTTACGTGAAACGTCTTTCAGTAGCTTGCTCAGGGCGTATGCAATGTTGTATATAACGAAATGTAAAGAAAACATGTAATTCTAATATCGCTTATACCTTTCCAACCGTACTACACACGCGCCTTACTTTGGTATCTTTGTGTAGAGGGAACGCGCCATTGCTCGATCATGCATATGTCAGGTCACGCAGGCTACAATTGGAGCTAAATTTAGCTTCTCGCTCGGCGTCAAGAGAGGCATAGCTCGGAAGAACGTTTGTTGATACGAACGTGAGTACTCATGTTTGAGAGAGAGCTCATTGTGCCATAGTACGCATATTCCATCCAGCTCAGACCAGAGAGAGAGAGAGAGAAGGGAAGAAGGAAAGGCAGGAAGGTTAACCAGACTGGGTCCACTTTGCTACCCTACACGTGGGGAGGGGAATGGGGAGTGAAAGAGAGAGAGGCCAGTGACCAGAGAGAGAGCTCACACCAGTGCTCATCAGGAGTTATAAGGCTTACAAGTGCGCAATTTATTGCAGAATTTTGACGGTTTATCGGCATGGGGGGGGGGGGGGGGGGCGCCGTCGTGTTCGACACGTAGGATCCAGACATGGCGTGAAAAGACGCGGGCAGCGAGACAAAAGGGCGTCAATTCACGCCCACCACTTTAGACCACGGCAGGACCACTACGAATAGGCAGCGAGCACGGCTGCAAGATTAGACCGGGAGCCCCACTAGCTGTATCAATACTTAAGCATGCTTTATATGCGGGAATAAATGTCACTTCCGTATTTGTTAACGCCCATTTCAGTATCCCAGTGCAGTCCGCCCTCAGCAGCATGCTCAACACCCCCCCTGTGGCTGCATCCCCAATACAGCCGACTCGATTTTTAGACTTTTTTTCGAGGTAGAGAGGCGGCGGGAGAGGAGGGGATGTAATAACAGACAAGCAATGAACTGTAATTTCAACCTACCAAATTGCAATAATGCCTACGGCAAACGTTAATTTGAGTTTTGTGAAGCGAAATTTGCAACGAGCTGCCAGTTGTAGTAAAAGAAGCTATGTGTTTCAATATGACTTGCGAATTGCATGACACCACGAAAGCAAACTGTCTGAATTTTTCACTATACTGTTAAATACGCCTGCGCACTTTCTGGTCCTGTTATTTTGCGGTTGTCGAATTGTGATGTAGCTTTCCTGAATAATCTTATTTCTTTCAATCCTGTATATGGTGTTGGGCTGCTAAGCACGAGGTCCCGGGATCGAATCAATCAATCAATCAATCAATCAATCTTTATTTAGCATTCATTCATTTACAAAAAATGAACACTAGGACAAGAACTAAAAGCTGCTTTTTTGCAGCTTGACAAGGTTCTTGCCCCTATCTATGACAACGGGGACAGAATAATGTTTGTACACTTTAGTAATGTTTGTTTGTACACTTTAGTGTGTGCAATGCACAAATGTATAAGTGAAAAACTTGTGAGGCTAAATGTACAATCAGTGATACAAGATGATACAGTACAAATGACATATATGAATATACACTATATAACAGAAATACATATTTATTTTCAACTGCTGTAAAATTCATCATAGAACGTTTTCTTGACATGCAGAAACATAGATAGCAAATGAAGATGTGCGTAAATTTCTTGCAGGTTACATCCTATATGCGAAAATGCCATCAAAATGAAACTACCTAATTTAAAGGAGCCAAGTAGTGACTTCCCCTAGCCAAAGTAACGTTAAAAAAAAAAATAATTACTCAGTTTGAATTAGGAAGTCTCGTAATGTTTTCCTAGTAGTGTCAGTTATCTCTATACCGTTTTCATGAAGTTTATTTAATAAGGATGGGACGCGACTGGATAGCCGATTTGATCCATAATTAGTGCGGGAAAGTGGTAGCTGCCATCTCTTTCTTTCCCTAATGTTATACGATATATCTATTGGTTCTATTAGGTTGCACAACCGCAAGAACGCTTCGTTGTTATACTTAAAGTAGCTCTGGTATTTTAGGGCAAGGTTAACGTTATATAAACTTACTAGACAAATGATATTATACTTTGAAAATAATTCAGATGTATGTGCGTCGAATGGCGCGTTTGCAATATGACGAACAGCCTTTTTTTGGAGTAGTAATAATTTATTGATATTTTCTTTTGACGTGGTACCCCACACAAGGTGGCAATACATTAAATGAGATGAGAATAGTGCGTTATAAAGGATCAGCTTAACTTTAGATGGTATCGTCTCACGGAGTCTACAAAGCACGCCGCAAGCTTTGGCTAAACGGGATGCAATAAGTTCCACATGTTCATTCCACGTTAGTTTTTGATTAAATATAACACCCAAAGTTTTAACGTTAGGAACAACTTCAATTATATCAGAGCCAACCTGCAACAGTATGTCTTCACTCAGATGTTTTTGTGGAGGTGCAAAAATAACAGCTTTTGTTTTTCTTGTATTTAATTTGAGAGCGTTAACCTTGCTCCATTCGGCCAAATGTTCTAGTGTGGTATTTGCCAACAACGAGAGATCGCTGATATTGCGAGACTGAAAGAATAGGCTGGTGTCGTCTGCATAAATGATGAAGTTAGCGTCATTAGAAATGTTGACAATGTCGTTAACATATATATTAAACAATACTGGCCCTAGTATACTTCCTTGGCGAACGCCCTGTGTAATTTCCTGGAGACGTGAATCTTCTGATGAAATCGAAACTAGTTGTTTTCTGTGATTAAGATAGGATTGTAATAGTTTGAGAGAAATGCCCCGAAACCCATAATGTTCTAGTTTAGTAAGCAAAGTCTGATGATTTAGCCTATCAAATGCTTTCGAGTAGTCTACGAAAATTCCTAGCGTTAGTTCTTTATGTTCAAAACCATTTAAAATGAACTCTTTTTGGGTTAGCAGAGCCAATTCAGTTGACATTCCCACACGGAACCCAAATTGTTTATTTGATATGATGGAATGTTTATCACAAAATGACTTTAGTCTTTTACAAATAACTTTTTCTAGTCCCTTGGATAGGACAGGAAGTACTGATACTGGCCTGTAATTTGACAGCTTATTTTTGTCACCGGATTTAAATAGGACTGTAACTTTCGCGTGTTGCATTTTTCTAGGAAAAATTCCAGTTGACAGCGATAGGTTAAAAATATGAGTAAGTACTGGGAGCAAGAGATCAAGCACAAACTTAATAGGTCTTATTTGAAATCCGTTCACATCGCGGGATTTACTATTTTTTAGTGACATGAAAATTGCATAAACTTCGTATGGATCTGTAGGTTTAAGGAAAGCTGTATGTGCGTTCCGTGTGCCCAAATACTTGGTTACTGCTATGTCGTGAGTAAATCCCGCCCAGCGAGATTTTTTCTCGCGCGCCCTCTTCCCTAAAGCTTACATTATAGAACACTTAGTAAGGTCTAAACTAGAGTATGCTTCATCAATTTGGGATCCCTCTACAGCACAGCTAACATACTTAATTGCAGCCATTCAGAGCCGCTCTGCACGTTTCATTGCATGCAATTATTCCCGCAGTGCCAGTGTATCGGCCATCAAAACTAGCCTTCATCTGCCAGACCTATCCATCAAGAAGGAAACTCGCGCGGTTATCACTCTTTCATGAAATGTATTATACTAACCCTCAATTAAAAATGACCTTTTTATATCATTCCCTTATATTTCATCGCGAATCGACCACAACGTCAAGATACAAGTACCGAGTTGCCGCACAAACCTTTTCTTCAATTCATTTCTGCCCAAGACAGCATCCGAATGGAACCACCTCGGTCGTCAGCAATCCGGTTTATTCATCGTGTCCGACTGCTATATCTAATACTGTATAATGATTTACCACTCCTCTCTGTAATGGTATCAGAAATTGAGAGTATTTTAAATAAATAAATAAATAAAATACGAAAGATTGTTACTCTTGCAGTTAGTGGAGGCTTAGTGCACGACTGAAGACCGGTATGACACAGCCACGACATGTCCGCAGCAGTTCACCGTTACGTCGTCAATTTTGAGTGTCCACTCGTGTGTAGTCAATTGTTTATCGGTAAAACTAAGGTGTAGTAATTAAGTAAGTAGATGCTAGCGCTCTGCTGCTTTAAATTACACAGAAAAAGCTTACCCCCTTTCTTTATTTTTTCTTGCTCTAACGCAGCTAGGCCTGTGATTAATCCATTCCTGTTCATGAAGAACGTCCAAGAAGGCATGCGGACCACCGTGGTATGCAGCGTCCTGTCCGGCGAGTCGCCCATGGACATCGACTGGCTCAAGGACGGCGCCCCGCTGAGTGACGTTCACCTCGAAGCCAAGATCACACGGCTGGGCGACTTCGCCTCATCACTCACTATGGACAACGTGACTAGGAGGCACTCGGGAAACTACAGCTGCAAGGCCACCTCGGGGATAGCAACGGCCAACTACACGGCGAGGATGGACGTTAGCGGTGAGCGGTTAGCGGTGACTCGAGATCTGCCGGGCCGTATCGAGCGTTACTCGAGGAAAGCGGTTTTCCTACCCGGTGCTGCCGAAAAGGAGTCGGTAGAGAAGGAACCAATCAAAAGCTTAGTCTGGTATAGTTGATTCACTGCTCGAATTAGTAAGCGAACGGCGCGAAGACAAGGCAAGACCCACCTCACTCCCTCCCCCCTCCTTCTCACAGGAGTTTAAAGCTCAAAGAAAACTCACGCACTGGCACTTGGCGCCAGTTTGTGTACTTTGTGTCTTGAATCCCTGTCCTCGTCTGCGCCTTTCACTTATGGATAGGATGAAAAACCGGTTTGATCTGAGCACTTCGTTAAAGTAACACCAGATAGCAACACTACTGAGGTTCCTATAACGTAAAACTATTCCAATCTCCTGACGTCAAATTCTCGTAACCGCCGAAAAGAGCACCAGGTGATGACCAGCAACGTTGTCTGAACAGCCCAATCAAACATTCTCCTCGTGTACTGGAGGTCACTTCTGTTTGCTTTAAAAGCGAATAGTATTGCCTACATTGACAGGTTTTTCTTATATAGTTGGTTGACAAGAGGCCAGGAGCACGCTTAAATGGAAAGGGTTTCCGTGGGGCTGAGTTGGCGCAGTGAAAGTAGATAACCGGATAACGATGGTGGTGCAGGCGTCTACGATCGGTCCACTTCACCTTGCTTAGCTTGCGATGGCTGATCAAAATTAGCGGCTCCGGCCACGGAAAGTTAAAAATGCTGCTGAAATGGATCCTCAGCGAAGAGCTGGCAGAGCGATGTCGTTATGCGTTTAGAAAGGGGCTCTACGACGTTATACCGGCACGCAAAAAATTTTATTTTACGCAAAATAAATCCATTCTCCCCACCGGCTCCGAGCAGCCAGTGCCAGAGTGATCGGCCGGCAGCCATACTCTATTCCTTTCAAGGCAGAAGTCTCCAGATATCCCGAAAAAAAAATCAGTTTGGTTCGGCATAGTAGTTAATCGTTATTGCATGCTGCACTTTAACGTGGTGAGTGTTCGTGCTTTTGTTATGTCGCATGACAGACAGGCGAAATGGGTGCAGCCCGAAAACTTTTAAACAATAGCGGAAGAGTAATGTCCAAAAAAAAAGGTGTAGAATTAGATGTAACTATTTTTCTTTTGTTCGTTTTATCACGCATAATCAGTGCGTACAACTATATCATACGGGGAGTTTTCGCAGTTTTAGTGAGCCAGGCGAAGTGGGAGTGACCCGAAAAAATGTTGACCAATCGCGGAGGGCTAATTGCAGAAATGGAATAGAAACAGTTTGTAATAGTCTTACGTTATAGCGCCATAAGTCAGTTCAGTCTCATGAAGTCTTCTTTCAGCGCTATATTTGCGTTTAGCTGGCCCGCCTCAAACTACAACCCATCTAAGGCTCACTGCTGTTTAGCATGTTTATCGGGCTCCGCGCTTACAAAAAGTAATTGTCCCTGGTTGTGCTTGCCACTGCAAGAGTAAAGAGCAGAGAGCCGGCTTACAATTATTGTGCTTATTATGAGTTGCACCGCGGCGCGCGTAGAAACATGCGGGCCAGAGATCAGGTGTGTTCATTCTTCCTGGTCCCGTTTCCAGCTATAACATTACTTAGGAACGGAGTTATTAACCGGCACGCTCCATTTAATCGATAACGACCTTTAAGATGCGTCCACACAAGGCGACTATAAAGAACAGTCGTAATAGACCACGCGAAGAAAAAGAAATAAAGAACGAAAATGAACTCGCGCCTGCGTTTATAACTGTGTCAATACGGTCCGCGGAAAGCGACGGAAATAAGTGGGCCTTCCCGATGGACCAACTCGGTCAGCAATCAGTCGCGTTGTCTGACGAGAAAACAAAAGACGAGAGTGTGGCTAGGCACACTAGCTCACTCAACGGGATTTACCGTCCATAGCCTTGTATCAGCGAAACCCGTTAACGGGCTCTCCTCGATCTAGACGTCCGATCAGCGCGTTCCTTTCTTCAATCCAGCAGCAACAGCATCCGCGCCCCCCTCACCCACCTTGTCCGCCCTCGCTTCCAACGGAATCCTAGCCTCCCATCCCCTAAATCGGTTCTCGGAGCGCGCGCTTCTTTGTCGAAGGAGACCGTCTTCGATTCTCGTCGTACCATCTGTAAGGAAAGAGAACAGAGTGAGTCGACAGAGATCCCCGCGAGCACAATGGTAGCTTTTTTTTTTTTTTTTACTTCTCCGGGGTGGTAGGACGCCCTCCTTTCCCGGCTCGGGAACCAGCCCGTCGCATCTCAGCCGTGCGGGCTGCAGTGGCCGCCGTACTACAATCGGTGGCGTTCCTCACGCCCTTAATGGCTGCTACCCATAATGCCCTACCGACGCTCGCTCATCTTCACTGACCTCTGCCAACCCCCTGCCGGCCCGGCTGACTCTGAGATACGGTGACGGCAGTCAGTTCCTATACGCCGCGTCACTATACGAACGATGATTGCCTTCCTTCTTTACACCGCCATCCGTTCTTCCTTCTTCGGCTCGGCGCCGTTATCTCGTGGCCTCCGAACTGCCGCTACCCGAGCGTTTGCTCTGAGCCGCCGACTACCGCTTACGGACTCGTGTTGATTCCGCGTATTTCGCCCGCCTTTATCCCGTGACTTTTCTCTTTCTCTCTCTCTCTCTCTCTTCTTTGTTATTGCAGACAGACAGAAGAAGACCCACTTACTCCTGCGTGCCCTATCTCTCTTAACCTTTGTCTCTAAAACTGAGCTCCTTGATTCTTCTTTTCCTCCTGCGTTCCACGCCTTGACCTGTGTGCTCTCGCTCTTCGCCTCTCTTTTTTCTTTCTCTCCCACTTTTCTCTGCGCTGCCTGCGACGGGCGGAAACACTGCGAACGACCCTGGCAGCGTCGCCGAGATGGATGAAGCAGCCGAGCGATCAATCCTCCACCAGGGGACAGCGCACGGTGTTCGATTGCGAGGCCGACGGGAACCCTCTTCCCGTGCACCGCTGGAAAGTGGCCTACGGTGAGCTGTTGTGCCCCGCCCTCTCTCACCGTGCCCGGCACCACACCGCTATTCTTACGCTCTCCTATAGGCCGAGATCCCCCCCCCCTCCTCCCCCCTGTCTAAGTGAGGCTGCGGACAGCCTGGCACTGTTCCGTGACGCAACCTTCGCCGCCTTATTCTTGTCGTTGCCCGCTGAGTAATACGTCAAGCTCTCCGCAATCCACCACCACATAAGGCAGCAGAACGCAGTGAATCGGGCGGTGGCAGCGTGAACGTAGCGTTACCTCACTGCCTCTGCGATATGACGGCGTTGCTCAGACGCGAGACCATCGAGAAGATAACATGAACAGGGCGCTTGTACGTAAGATTTATCGTGCCTAAATGTAGGCACCCGTTCTAACTTGAGCTTTTTTTTTGCTGCACACGTTTACTCGACGAGCGCCAAGACGGATCTGGGACAGAGAGAAAAGTCACACAGAGAGCTGTGCGCCAGCAGCACGTTAGTTAAGAGTAGAATTCACCTAAACTGGTATATTTTAGTGGAGAGGGCAACAATGTAAAGAGGTTAAAACGATCCCTCTCTCAGGTGCTCTATTTCACGCTATGTCGATGCGCAAACACTGACTTGTAAAAGTACAATTAATTATTTATTTAATTAACACGTTAATTAATTAACTGAGTTATTTATTAAATAACTAATGAGACGCTTTGTCCGCTTTGGTTTTGTTTTAAAATGGCGTCCGCTTTTAATTCTAAATATTAGGCTACGCTTAAATTACTTGATACTTTACTGCTTTGGTCGTTTCCTTGTTTTTTTCTTCGATCTGTATTCTTTCATTTGCAATTCTTTCTATCATAATAATTAGCCATTCAGATGTATGTTTCGAATTTGTGGAATTTTCAACACATCATTGGCCTACTTTCTCAAGTCTCAGTTGTTTAATGAAAAACAACGAACGAAAAAGGTGCGACTCGTGTTTGTAACACTCACTAGTGCTTCAAAGCCATCACCGAACTGCTAAAAGATCTTTCTGCTTTAATGAAATCCTTCAAGGACTGAAACAGGCCAATGTCCAACTATATACACTGCCAAGACACAGGGTATGGAGTGCCTGGAGCCTCTAGTCCGTCACGTAGCTGCCAGCTTTGTTGAGCATTAAGCAGAGTGTGGGGAAATTCAACTACTGTGTTTTACCTCCCTCCCCGTCCCCCAAAAAAAAAAGAAAGAAAAGAAAGAAAGAAAGAACACTAACTTTTCTTCAAAGGTTAAAAAATTAAAAGTATGGGGTTTTACATGCCAAAACCACTTTCTGATTATGAGGCACGCCGTAGTGGAGGATTCCGGAAATTTCGACCACCTGGGGTTCTTTAACGTGCACCTAAATCTAAGTACGCGGGTGTTTTCCCATTCCGCCCCCATCGAAATGCGGCCGCCGTGGCTGGGATTCGATCCCGCGACCTCGTGCTCAGCAGCCCAACTCCATAGCCACTGGGCAACCACGGCGGGTTTTTCTTCAAAGGTTGCTCGTATTTTAAGGTATTCGTGAGTCCTCATGTTTCACAATGAACGGCGCTATATATATAAAGGTCACGACTATATATATATATATATATATATATATATATATATATATATATATATATATATATATATATATATATATATATATACATATATATATATATATATATATATATATATATATATACATATATATATATATATATATATATATATATATATATATATATATATATATATATATATATATATATATATATATATATATATATATATATATATATATAGTCGTGAAACATGAGAAATGGTTTCGCAGTTCACGTAATTACTTAAGGTTAGCGAATATTCGTGTGATAGCATAACTGCGCTGGAGTGACGCACATCCAGATATTAGGTTTCTGTGAACCGTACGAGAAAGCCGCGCCTGTAGTTCTGCACACAGAGTAACCAGTGTCGGCGCCCTGGCATTTTAGAGCGCAGCTCTTAGGTGCCCGTCCGTGGGCTGGGGTTCGCATGACCGCGCGAACGCGCTCACGCCACTGTTCGTTCCCTTCGTCGTCGTCTTCTTCCACAGCTGGCTCGGATGCCGCTCATCCTACCAGCGTTCCCATACTGCCCCTCCCTCTGCGAAGGCGCTGACGGCAATGGCGGCACTGGCCCACTGCCAGTCGGTGCGGTGATTTCCGTCTCAAATTCCTTGCCTCAATATATCGCGAAATGAAAACACGCGTACAGCTGCACTCAAGTTTCGCATTAGGGGGTATCGTAATCGTCGGACATTTTCTACAGCGAAGCTGCTAGCCTCTCGTGGGTCGATATTTTTTGTGTCCGTGTCCCTGGACTAAAATGTGGACCAATCTAAAACGTTGGCCAATACGGGGCCGACCCGCGGCGGAGGTGAAGCAGGCTTCAAACGCTCAGCAAAGTGAAGCGAAAAGTGCATAAATTCTTTGGACTCACGCATACAGCATGGGATTCCCGATTGGGAAGAATTGGGGATAAGAGTTAATGGAGAATACCTTAGTAACTTGTGATTCGCTGATGATATTACCTTGCTTAGTAACTTAGGAGACCAATTGCAATGCATGCTCACTGACCTGGAGAGGCAAAGCAGAAGGGTGGGTCTACAAATTAATCTGCAGAAAACTAAAATAATGTTTAACAGTCTCAGAAGAGAACAGCAGTTTACGATAGGTAGAGAGGCACTGGAAGTGGTAAGGGAATACATCTACTTAGGGCAGGTAGTGACCGCTGACCTGGATCATGAGACTGAAATAATCAGAAGAATAAGAATGGGTTGGGGTGCGTTTGGCAGGCATTCTCACATCACGAACAGCAGGTTGTCATTATCACTCAAGAGAAAAGTGTGTAACAGCTGTGTCTTACCAGTACTCACGTACGGGGCAGAAACCTGGAGGCTTGCGAAAATGTTTCTACTTAAATTGAGGACGAGGCAACGAGCTATGGAAAGAAGAATGATGAGTGTAACGTTAAGGGATAAGAAAAGAGCAGATTGGGTGAGGGAACAAACGCGAGTTAATGACATCTTAGTTGAAATCAAGAAAAAGAAATGGGGGGCATGGGCAGGACATGTAATGAGGAGGGAAGATAACTGATGGTCATTAAGGGTTACGGACTGGATTGCAAGGGAAGGTAAGCGTAGCAGGGGCGGCAGAAAGTTAGGTGGGCGGATGAGATTAAGAAGTTTGCAGGGACAATATGGCCTCAATTAGTACATGACCGGGTTAGTTGGAGAAGTATGGGAGAGGCTTTGCCCTGCAGTGAGCGTAACCAGGATGATGATGATGATGATGATGATGATGATGATGATGATGATGATGATGATGATGATGATGATGATGATGATGATGATGATACAACATACCGAACAGCATCCGAACTACACAATTGATAAGCAGGCACTCCCGACAACAATGCGAAGCACTAGGCATACGTTTCCCGGCATAGATTACTTTTGCGCAAGCTGCCGCGGCGACGGCAGCTTGCGACGTGGGGAGTAACGTCACTAGCTTTTCACATATAAAAGAACCAGCCTAGCAGTTGATTTCATTGTTGTTGCAGCACCGCTATGGGTAGGCAACGCATAGTTAGGACTCCCGAGGAGCAGCGTGAATACGAGGAGTGACAAAGGGAAACAGAAACAACAATAGAACTACGGGCGGCATGCTTTCAATATTGCCATTACTACCATTACTCTAAATTACCATTACTACCGTTGATATAAGGCAATGAAGTATTGTCCCAGCAGTTGTAGTGGATTTCAACCGCTTCGCTGGACATCCACTTTCACTGGGCCGGGATAACTAGTCAATTCCTTTAGCTGCAATTCTTCGGTTAATCCGAGTATCAACCTAAACATTTTCTTAGGTCAGATTTCCTTAGAGATCAAGTATTAGGAATCAAGTAAATATCGGTAATCAATACTTAAGGAAGCTGAAGCAATCACATAAGTATCCTTTCGCACTGGTATCTTCAGAGCGAAGTCATTATGTAGCGTCTATAATGCTGGTAACTATAATTAATACCTTTGTCTTAGAAAAGTAGGAGAACGTCGCTTTATTTCAACATGATCGAAGCATTGTGAGCTATAGTATGATATACATATTGGCTCATGTGAAACTAGGACAGAGGAAATTACCCAAACTCTGACAAGCAAGCATGTAGAAGTACCGCCTCTCAGTTATTCGCGCATAACCACTATGACTGACCCAACCTCGCGCGAAAGTTATGCTCGACACGCCTTTGAAACACTAACAAAGCTGCGGACGAGAATTTTAGCGCTAATTCAATTTCTAGGTTTAGCGGAGTGTATTCAGCTTTAATAAGACGTAAGGCGTTAGACAGAGGAAGAAAAAAAAAACGAAAGTAAGTCACAAGATACACAAGTACCTTTCGTTTTTTCCGCACCTATACCAAAATGTAATAGTACTACTGCAAGAGAAGGACATGAAATTAAATTAACAGCTTGGAAGAGAGAAACTGCACTAAAGGACAAAACCGCGAAAGGCGATATAATAGAGACGGCGCAGACGTGAAGTTTGACCTTTGACATCCTCGCCCCTGCTGTCAACATCTTTTTTTTTTTTCGGAGGTGGGCAAAGGAGGTGAAAAACTATGCACTTTTTTTTTTTGCTAGACAGCGTGCCAGAAATAGAGAAAAGTAAACACAGCAGCGAGCGCAGCTAAGCACTTAGCGCTCTTTCAATCATTTGCCTGAAGATAAAAACACCATCTATCCCCATGCATGCTGAACCGATATCGACTCTTTTTTCTAACAAAGCTCGCCACATTTTCTCTTACTGCTGGTGCTGCTGCTCCTAACAACGCCATTAGGCACCGTCAAACGTCATAAATGCATGGGCCGTGAGAGTTTGTACATGTCAGGCATCGGAGGAAGTGAAAGTGGCGGGTGGGAAAGACGGAAAGCGGAGGCACCGGCTTTTCCCGCGCAGTATTTGTGAGTTTTATTTTCCGTCGCTCCTGTGTTACTGTCTCCCCGAGGAATATGACATCAAAGTGAACGAAAGCTTGCGTTTTTCTTGTGATCAGCGCGAGTTAATGAAGTTGAACGTACGGCGCGTGACAGCTGAGCATTTGCAGCCGTAACCTAATTTCCGCCAATTTTAACACTTTCGACTCAAAGGTCGTCAAAGTACAAACTGAGTTGCTTTTAGATAAAACCGCGGAGCAAGCCTCGTACGTACGATGATCCGAACCAAGTTATTCAATTACGAAAGACCTTGTACTCACTAAAAGGACATCTTATATAGTAGCTTACATGTAAAGCTATATTCCCGAGCTATATTCCTAGCTGTTCCCAGAAAACTGGAAGAATGCAAACATTATACTAATCCACAAAAAGGGGGACGTTAACGAACTGAGAAATTATAGGCCCCATTAGCTTACTCCCAGTATTCTACAAAATATTCACCAAGGTAACTTCCAATGGAATAAGGGCAACACTGGACTTTAGTCAACCAAGGGAAGAGGCCGGCTTCAGGAGGGGATGATCTACAATGGATCACATCTATGTCGTTGATCAGGTAATCGATAATTTCGGAGAGTACATTAAGCCTCTTTATATGGCTTACATAGATTACGAAAAAGCATTTCATTTAGTAGAGATACCAGCAGTCATAGAGGCATTGCGCAATCAAGGAGTACAGACCGCTTACATGAATACCCTATAAAATATCTACAGAGATTCCACAGCCACCTTAATTCTACACAAGGAAAGTAGGAAGATACCTATAAGAAAGAGGTCAGGCAAGAAGACACAATCTCTCCAATGCTATTTACTGTGCGCTTGGAAGAAGTATTCAAGTTATTAAACTGGGAAGGCTTAGGAGTAAGGGTCGACGGCGAATACCTCGGCAACCTTCGGTTCGCCGATGACATTGTTCTATTAATTCAGCAACACTACGGACGATTTACAACAAATTATTGAGGACCTTAACAGGGACAGTGTAACAGTGGGGCTGAAGATTATTATGCAGAAGACAAAGATAATGATAAATAACCGGGCAAGGGAACAAGAGTTCAAGATCGCAAGTCAGCCTCTAGAGTTTGTGAAGGAGTACGTTTACCTAGGTCAACTAATCACAGGGAACCCCGACCATGAGAAGGAAACTCACAGAAGAATAAAAATGGGTTGAATCGCATACGGCAGACATCGTGAGCTTCTGACTGGGATCTTACCGTTATCGTTGAAAAGGGAAATATACGATCAGTGCATTTTACCTGTGCTGACATATGGGGCAGAGACTTGGAGACTGATAAAAAAGCTTGAGAACAAGTTAAGGACCGCGCAAAGAGCGATGGAACGAAGAATTCTAGGCATAAACTTAAAAGACAGAAAGAGAGCGGTTTGGATCAGAGAGCAAACGGGTATAGACGATATTATAATAGACATAAAGAGAAATAAAAAGGCGCTGGGCAGTTCATGTAATGCGCAGATTAGATAACCGTTGGACCATTAAGGTGACAGAAGGGGTACCAAGAGAAGGGAAGCGCAGTAGAGGACGGCAGAAGAGTGTGGTGCGACAAAATTAGGAAATTTGCGGATGCTAGTTGGAATCGGTTGGCGCAAGACAGGAGTAACTGGAGATCACAGGGAGAGGCCTTCGTCCTGCAGCGGACATAAATAGGCTGATTATTATTATTATTATTATTATTAGTAGTAGTAGTAGTAGTAGTAGTAGTAGTAGTAGTAGTAGTAGTAGTAGTAGTAGTAGTAGTAGTAGTAGTAGTAGTAGTAGTAAGATTTCGTTGGAAAAGATTAATTTTTATGAATATGGGCCGGTATTCGTAAAATTTCCTGGCGTAAAAAGGTGTAACTTTTTATTTGGCAGTGTTCAATAAACGGCCAGTCAAGATAATTACCGTTGTGATGACGAGACCATCGTATCGGCTATGGCCAATGGTTGATAACACTTGAGTAAAACAAGCTGAAAGGAACGCTAAAGAAAAATATGAGCCGAGTTAGATCGATGTATTACTCGTCTAGAAGTCTATCATCGTTTTCTGTGGTTCGATATGTGACTTTTGTTGCGTAGATAATTGCCCCCGAAGGTCCCGCTGGCTGTCCTCAATTTCAACTGCCTGCACCAAAACGGACGACTTCACGTAATATCCACGTGACTTCCCTCTCTGTGAATCAGCCAGTGCTGACGTCACATGAGAGGTCCCATCATGGAGGAAAGAAACAAAATAGGGGAGGCCCTGACGTCACGGTTTGAAAGCCGGAAGTGCAGCCATGTTGGTGCGCCATCTGCGTTTGCGTCTACGCTCAGCTCGCCGAAGCAGATCGGCGCTAGCTTTAAACTCGCATTGCTACGATCCACCGGAAATATGCACTGCTCACGCGCGTCAGAGCAAATCCTATGAAACATATGCAACAGTTTTAGTGAAGACGTGTTCCTGTATTTTTTCGTGGTACGTTGAAAGAAAATGAAGACCCGCGCCGTGGTCACGTGAGCGCCCCTGTTGCTGGCCGTCAGTCACAGAGTCAAAAAACAACTTTCAAACTTACACTCCAAACTCAGCTTGTCTTGCGAACGAAATGCGCTTCGAGAAAGATCTGGGCAGGAAAATCTTACCTCACTTTTCGGAGGGCGAGAGCAACAGCGAGAGTTTCACGAGCGCGGCTGCTACGGCAACAAGAATGCTTGGAACACCAGTCACAGTGCTCCTTAGCAAAAAAACAGCACGTCACTTCCGGCGCACTCTCTCCAACACATTCGTGCTAACCAGGGCCTCTCCTACGTTTTCTTTCCTCCATGGGCACCATAGTCCACGAGAGGCAGCGCCACTCTGATTTTTTTTATTTGCCATTTTCTCGCTTAAAAGAACTCTGTTCTTTCTACAAATGATGAATTCATTATTCGGGAAGCCCAATCTTTTTATCGAGCACTGACTCAATATTTTCCTTTGGAATCTCTTTACTAACTACGAGACGATCACCAATAGGTCGTGTTCTCGTATATGGCGAACAAAAAAGCAGAAACCATGAGCATTCAACAATTCCTCCAGCGCCGAGCTCATTCACTGCGACAGTAGCAGGCTCTCACACCAAGCCCGCCATCTTCTCGAGAACAATTCGTTCTTTACGATGCACACACGGCAACGTCTTCAGCAAATACAAGCTCAAACCTCTATAATTAAAACATATAAACATAAACACGTTAACATTTGAACTAAGTATTGATGATGTCATGATAATTCTGCCGACACTTAGTTTATGCTTTGTTACGTGACGAAGCTGCCAGATTGAAGCCTGCGTTACGGAGTTCGCTTTTCTACCTTAATGAGCTTCATTTCAAGGGAAAAACACCCTGCACACAAACGATGGTCGTTACGGTAACGAGTTAGAAAACGCGTGTTTCGCTCAAGCTCACCTCGTGCTTATGCAGTTATATTCACTAAGTTATCGGTCGTGTTTTACTCATTCAAATATTTCGAGGTACGTCAAGTATAGGGTTTAATTACTCTTTAGCTCTGCGTTTGCCTTCATCATAAGTATTTCTCGGTCCAAACAGAATGTATGTTTGCGACACGATCTGTTCTATCCTTCATGTTAAACTACAGTTTACAGTCAGTTAACGTCGAACTACGAATGAGAAAGAACGGGCTACGAAAACATGGCGGTTATTTACGCACGCGAGGCTTGTACCTTCTGAGAACACGTATATCCTACAAAACAAGTATGCACGGCGGTTAACCCGTACAGAGAAATGAGCCATTCATATTCCTAATTACTGACCATCGCATCGTTCGTGGCGCTAGCTTGTGAAAAGGATTCCGCGTGGACAAGGTTGGGGAGCAAGCGAGAGCAGCGTTTAATTAGAATTCCCTTCGCAGCCGCGACCAGCAGGTTATTATAGGCACACCACTTTACCAGATGAACTTTTCTTTTTTTATTTCTATTTCATCTTTCTGTTTCTTTATGCTTTTTTTTTTTTTGTAGCGCCGGCGCGAGCGCAGTATTTTGCAATAAATGTCAGGTTTTGACGAAGTGAGGCAACCTAGCCCGCTGTAGCACATTTATGCAGGCCAAAAGCTAAATATGAGCACAACTTACGGTTTAAGAATTAATGTTTCTTCTCGTTCGCATTTTCTACCAAAGAATACTTTGTGAAGGCCTTCCTCTGCCACTCGGACGTATGGTAGAGCATCTCGTTGATCATTCGAAGCCTTGCTCGGACAAGTAGTGGCTCTGGCAGTGACAGTGGCAAATGTGGAGTTAAATTCTGACTGATCGATGATGTGCGTGGACCATGCACGGCTGAATGTCTCATATAGCGTGTGCGCATGTATGTACATCTGTGTGCACGTGCACGCATGTGCGTGTGTGCGTGCGCGTGCGTTGTCGCGCTCGTTTCGTCATCGGCCTTTTCATTATCTACAGCGGCATTTTCAATCTCATTTATCAGCCTAACTATATTGTGCCCGCAGGTAAAAAAACAGTGCCACGGTCATTCACGCCAAGTATTATACCGACGTGACACTGACAATGGCTCTGTAGTGCACCATGGTATGTGTCAATGAACCCAGTTCATCTGGAAGTAGGTCACGTGTTGAGCTCACAGACTTCTTTCGCAAAGGGTTATTGCTTTCATCACTTTCAATTTCCGCTAACCGGCTTTAAGTTATTGTCTGCTTCTTTTGCCCGCGTCCTGACAGGTTTCGTATAGTCCATTCGATTTTGTATTTAGTGAGCGACTGTCTGAACACGTGAATGGCTCAAATCGAAATAAAGACGAAAAGTAAAATTCAGAAAGGAGAGAGTCCGCAATAACGAGAGTTCAAATAAGAGGTAGAGTGAGACAAATGTGGTCTGTGAACAAAATAAACACACACACACACACACACACACACACACACACGCACACACACACACACACACACACACACACACACACACACACACACACACACACACACACACACACACACACACACGCACGCACGCACGCACACACGCACAAACAGTGTGAGGGAGGCGACAGCGTGAAAGTCTTCGAATCGTTCGTATAAAGACAAATGGAATAATACATGGAATTGTACGGCCTCCTCGAGCTTCGTTAAAGTGACTTCCGAGCCCCTTCATTTGCTACCTCCCCCCCCCCCCCCCCCGCCCCATTTGGCCTTCTCTCATCTTTCTCGATTATGGCTGCGCAGGCAAGAGAAGCGAGAAGGTCTCCGAGTTCAGGAGCGTCGTGAGCAGCCCGCACATGCACGTGTTGGAGAATGGATCGTTGGTCATATCCGAAGTGACGCTCGAGGACCAGGGCCACTACCTCTGCGAGGCGAGCAACGGGGTCGGGCCGGCCCTGTCGGTCGTCGCTTACCTCGACGTCAACGGTGAGACTGATTGATCGATGGCCGACGCGTTCATTCGACGAAACCACTTGCGCGACCCTAAGGTGTCTTGTGGTTGAACCCGTTGCGAGAAAAGCTTGGTCGATTATGCCAGGCCATAGTATGGCTGACGTACGCCTCTCAGTAGTGTATGAAGGAGTATCAGAGTGACGTGTCCGTATTACCTGTAACGTATTGCGGTGATGTCAGGCCATAGCTGGAAAAAGTAGATCAGGTGGAGATATCTCGTGGCATTTCGTTTGATTAGAATGTATTGCAAATGCTGCTGTGTTTGCCGCTTTTTCTTTTTTTGCAACGAAAAAAAAAAGAAATGAGAAATTGAACAACGCGCAGAGTGCGCCTAGTTTCTTCGACACTTTGGTGAAAGTAGCCCTCAAACACGGGACTTGAAAGCATAGGTACGTGCCTTTGTCTACACCTTACTTTCTTTTTAGTCCGTGTCAAAACGTTCGCGCCAAAAGATATGCGGAACGCAGCCGCACTTTGCAATAAGAGTTTTGTTCACGTTAATTGAAGAACATGTCAGCAAGGTTTCACTACACTGTAAAATGGAAAGAGCAAAAAAAATAAGAAAAGGATATTTTTTACTCTTACTAAGGAAAATGTATTTCAATCGAACAAACGGAGGTAATTTCATTTAAAAAGAAAAGACTTTTCCTGTTTATAGTCAGTCATAATTTTTTTAACGTAATTGGTCCCCATAGGATACTGTCAGCGAAATGAGATTCCAGCTTCTATCTACTATCCTTAATCCACATTTGTGTGCAGCTTCACCAGCCACGCATGTATAGGTAGATAGGTGTTGCACGTGCGAGCCAATTGGTATTTGTTCCTGAATAAGCTGCAGCTACAATCAAGGCGAGTAATGCCGCTCGCAGCATGGCTATATAAACTCACAGAGAGGATAGTTGCATGCGTCGCGTTGTGCCGGGTGTCTGGAGCCAGATGTCTCATCAGGTGGTCATGTTTTCTATTTCGCTTGCTTACCCATGCATGGATGGCCTGTTAACCCCGAATTCCAGCATTTGACTCTTTCGCACTTGATAAAAGCTGCAGTCATGAGGGGAGCAAAAGTTACGATCTTATTGAAATAAACTATCTAACACTTATTTTACCGTAAAGTTACAGAAAAACAATAAACAAATAATTTTTGTGAAGTGACAGAGAAAACAAGCTAACAGAAAACAGAAGAGCGCGAAAATCGACATATTTGTTCTGCGTTTCTTTTTATTTCTCACGGTAAATTTTTGAGTGTGTCAATACTGTTCCTATCAGTATATTTTGGCATTGCGGTACGCGCTTGCGTCAGAACTTGTGTACCTTAGTGGAACCATCGACTCAAGGGCACATGACAGGTTGTGTTCGTCTCTTTCAAAGCGCAGTTCCTCCTTACTTCAACGAGGAGTTCGAGACAAAGACAGTTCGCTCCAAGGACGACGTAACCATCTCCTGCGAGGTGTTCGGGGAAACTCCGCTCACGGTCACCTGGTCCAAGGATAGGAAACCTTTCGGAGACCTCGCTATGCCACGGTGCGTGCGAATTTCGTAAATTCATGCTTGGGATCGTCACTTGAAGTGTCAAAATATCTATGCACTGCGCGAGTTCTGCAACGCCGTATAAATTCAGCTCGCAGCTGTGCTGTGGCTGGAGAAAAGAATTCGTCCGCGTCAGGGTGGAAGCTCGCGTGGTTGGGCGGGATGAGCGCATGACGATCGCTTTCACACCTGGCTAGGTAACAACTAGATACATGTGAATGGCAATACGAAATATAATGCCGTTATAACAACACATTCAGAATCGAGAGTTAGATTACAAAATAATATTTCCAATAAAGATTGATGCAGTGCGATCAAAATATAAATCAGAAACGAAAGTACGACACTCTCACAATGATAAGGCTGCTGCTGATGATAATGGTGATGATGATGGTGATGATGACGACGACGATGATGATGATAATGATCATGATGATGTGAGCATCTGTGCGTGTGTCGATGATGAAATTAAATTTTCGCATAGAACACTTATATGTCCGTATACCGTTCTTTTTCTAGGTTTGTTCTTCAAGAGGACACAACGGCTGAAGGAATAGTTTCCAAAGTTTTCATTCCGTCCGTGAGTCGCGAAGACTCTGGGGTGTTTGCCTGTGAAGCTACCAACTCTTACGGAAAGAAGGATCGCACGATTCAACTCATTGTTCAAGGTGAAGTGATCAGTACCTTTTCCACCGTATTCATCCCACAACCACGTCTTTTCCCGACCCTCTTTGTCGATTCCACTGAGCGATGCCGCTCGACTGAACTGGTCACTAATCCTAGCACTCTGTCGTTATTCCCGAGCTATAACTTCGTAACCATAAAATTGCGCGGCCTTTCGAAGAAAACTTAGAGAAAGAGCGTTTTTATATAAACTGCTCAACAGCACTAGTATTCTTTTCCTTATTTTTCTTTGCCTTTCCGTGTAGGATAGTAAACCGAACTATTTTTTGGTTAGCTTCCCTGCCTTCCCTCTGCTTCTATTATTCTCTTTTGTAAGGTGGAGGGAAAATCATGTGACAGATGGTCGCCATTGACTTAAAGGTAGCGCGAAACCGAAGGTAACGCCTCCCCCCCCCCTTCCCCCTTACAAGTGTCTTAGAAATATTGTTGAAGTGCGAAGCTTCCTTTCTGAGGAACCAGTATGGGTTCAAGGGTGCATGCCAACTTTCCCCAGTATAAGACAACTCTTGGCCTCCGGAATTTTGAACACCAAGTGGCATTACTGCGTGGATAACTTTTGAGACATCCGAATCCTCGGTCGCCACAGTTATTGAAGAACAGCGACTGCTTTATTCGAGAGAAATCACTGCCCGCTCAGTAGACTTGAAGAGGCTACATACGCGCACCACAGGCTCCCTAATCAGATTTGGTGCTTGCGAGCAGGTAGTCTATAATTAGGCTCGAGACCAATCTTCCTTTACGAGCCAGCATCGCGACTTCAACAACTATTGAGGGAAGCTCTTGTTTTCGTAACGTAAGAAGGACCTTCGGTGGAACACGGAGCTGTTTGTTAACGGGGATGTCTACTAATTTCGGGTCGTATAGTAAATCAAACAATACCAACTCGATATGTGATACATCTTCTAATATATGCAGCAGTTCTGTATCGAATATTTGATACTGTGTGCTCTTGTGGGAGATTAACAGGCTCACGAAGCGACAATACTTTTATTGCGATAGCAATTATACGGGAACTCCAGGCGCACTTCTTCTGTCGCCGTCGCCGTGAGGTTTCGCCTGAGTGAACGCGTGTGAGGGTGAGCCGGCGAACGCGGTTCAATCCGTTCAATCTCGCGTACGCGAGCGAGGAACGCGGCCTGGCTGCGTGCCCTCTTCTGTGGCGCGCGAGGCAGTGGGGGTCAGGCGAGGGAGAAGGGGTGTTCTCCGGCGACTGCCGGGGTGTCTCGATGACCTCCTCGCCCGTCGCTCAATGCAGAGTGAAGGCAACCGCCGCGTCCACTACGGCGTTGGCCACGCGAATCTTGGACGCTGTAGTAGACGCTTTGGCGGATGCTTAGGGACGCGTTGCCGGCGTTCGAGTGTCTTTAAAGCCATCTGAGAAGTGGCTAAAGTGCGCACCCGCGCGGGCCTCACTTCAAAGCGATCTGCGATTTTTGCAGAGTGCGCGTAGTGCCGGTGTTTTCGTATGCGCTGTGCTTTCGATGTTTCGTTCGCGCTGAAGCGAGACATGCATGAAGGTCAATTCGCTTGCGCCTGCCGCGATTCCTCACTCCAGAATTTTCACAGCGAGTTTCCGCGCTCATCGAGGGAGATGTGTTCATGTTTACCTGTGCGCTCGTGACACCGTGCTGGTTAATTTAGTTGAAACACGTTAACGGGCTAGTTGGTTTGAATCCATGATAGAATGTGTAAGTACGACTGAACAAGGACGTAGAAAGAAGCAGACACACAAAGACAGCGCGGACAGCGCTGTCTCTGTGTGTTTTTTAACGTCCTCGTTGAGTCAGGCTTACACATTATATCATAGTTAATTTAGTTAGTAAACGAATGTTTGCAAGTTTATGTGGCCGATAAAGCTACTATCCTTACTTCGTACAGCTATCTACTCTTGCTATCGCAATCGGTGCTTCGCCTTTCGGATGGAACTGCGAATTTTTTTCATTTAATATGCTTTACCTACCTTACAATGCAGTTCATATAATAATCGTACCAAGTTTTTCGGCTTCATAGAACAACTACCACGGTAATGTTAAAGATAAAAGTTTTCTTCACTGTTACTAACGAAAGCAGTAATATTTTTTTTCTCGTTTCATGAGTGCTTGAACAGAGAACGTACGCAGCAGTTAACAGAATTTCTTTAAAGAGCACATGAGCAGGTTTGTCTGAAATTTTGCTTACGCACTAAAACTGCAAAACGCCATCAAGGGGGCGTTCTACCACGATTGTATCTAAATGCGAGAGAATTTCTTTGGATACGCTATCCTAGTTTGGTATTTCTCTATGGCCTCGACATCATGACCGCATGAAATACTTTGACTTATTTATAGCGTTACCGAGGTTAAGCATTGTACTTGGAACTGCTCGGACGGTGTTGTAAGTACATGCGGATGAGAAATGCCGGCACGACGCGACATGGATGGCCACTACTGCTGGGCAGAAGAAACAGCGTCATGGCAGCTACCAGGCGTCTCACAACGCTGGCGTGGAGGAGTGGCACCAGTGGCACTGCAGGCGTCGCACCTCGACAGTGCGCGAGATTATGCCGACGGTAACTCGTTGGCGTTAGTCAGCGCCCAGTGAAGCAGTAGATAACTTTAGCTTTGACGTTTACTGCTCACACAAGAGCATGGCACAAAGCCGCTCAGCAAGAGGGCTAGTGCGCTTATAGTATGCGTGCGCACAACGTCATGCCAGCAGCTGTAGGCAGAACGCTGTCCTGGCTCTGCCACATAACCGATTAAGCAGAGCATTGACGGTGCATAGCTATCGCGGAACCCTTGCAGAACTTTCGCATTACTTAGACAACCAACGTTCACGCTAATGGTTATGACTCTCCTACCGTTCTTGTTACTTCAGGCGTACCACGAGGATCGGTTCTGGGCCCATTACTACTTCTTGTTTATATTAATGACTTACCTGTCGGTATTAACTCTAGCATTAAACTCTTTGCTGATGATTGTGTGCTGCATCGTGTAATTAATAACCAACAGGACGTTTCTATTTTGCAATCCGACATTGACCCTATTTCTAACTGGCGCAACAAGTGGCTTATGAAACTAAACACTTCAAAATGTAAGGTCATGAGAATAATGCATCACAATAAAGTTAATTAAAACTTTGCTTATACCCTTAATAACTCTGCTTTAACCCGCGTTACTAGTCACCGCTGTCTTGGCGTGGATATAACTCACAACCTCTCTTGGACGATATACGTTGAACATGTAATTAACAACGCTAATCGCATGCTTGGATTTCTACGGCGAAATTTTCCCTCCATTTCGTCCACTTTAAAAATTAATCTGTGCACAACTCTAGTTAGGTCAAAATTAGAATATGTTTGCTCAATTTGGGACCCATCTAGCTCCGCATTTATCACCGCCCTTGAATCCATTCACAACCGCACTGCGCGATATGTGCTCTCTAATTATTCTCGCTACGCCAGCGTTTCTTCGATGAAATCTAATTTAGGTCTATACCGACACTTCGGTCACGCCGCAAGTGCTTCCGCTTAAACCTTTATCACAATTTTTTTTTTACACTAACCCAACACTTAAAAACGAGCTTTTCCTCCCTCCAGATTACGTGTCCTCTCGGATCGATCATAAGCTCAAGGTTAAAATTCCTTTATGTCGCACTAACACTTGCCATGCCTCTTTTTTTGCCACAAACAAGCAGTAAGCGGAACTATCTTCCGCCTCCGTCCCTGCAATCGAAGACCCTGCCGCCTTTAAAGTTGCGATTAACAATTTATTGTTAGAACACTCCTCTCTGTAATACCCTCAGGTCCTGAGAGTATGAAAATAAATAAAATAAATAAATAGATTGCTTCTGCCAGACTTTTTTTAAAGGCTCGGTAGTTGCCGAGATTGAAAAAAAAATGAAATGTTGCGCTGCTGGGAGACCAGCTATTCTCGGTGCAGCAGAGATTTTCTTCCGCTGCTTCGGTAAGCAAGAAACCGTTCATCCCCTGCCTTTTCTTCCTTATCGGAACCAGAAGCCTGGCATCGTATAATCGAATACGATAGCGCCTACATTGGCAGTGCATGCGCGCTTTTCTGTATCCTCTGATGATGGCCCCCTTAACGGCGATTTCTTGCATCGTATGCTTCTCGATTGTCGGATGGTATTTTTCATGGTTACATTGCTGAAGTCGTTGAAGCAAATAAAAAAATAAACAAAAATGAAAACAAGACTTACTACGTCATGCCTCTGGTTAATAAATTCGATGTGCTCTTTCAACAACAGGTGCTCCAGAGACTCCAAGGGACATTCACATAGACCAAGTGACAAGCCGTTCCGTAACTCTCTACTGGACACAACCGCACACGGGTAACAGTCCCATCCTAGGGTACACAATCCTCTACGTGCCTGAAACTGGTAGGTGGTTCACTAGTACTATTCAACTTTTGTGCATAACGACCTTCATGCATTTGCCTCTTAAAGAGAGTTTTACTTCACAGGATTAGAACGCATGCCACTATTTTTTTACGTGTTGCATAGAAGCCTAGCAGAATGTTGTTAAGCTTAAAACTATCTGCTGGGCTAGTTGGCACAGCTAGAGTACAAGCTTAAGAATGAACACAAAATACACTCATTGTTTATTTTGTGTCGGGCCATTTTTAAGGTTTTTAAGCTTCCGCTATCGCAGCATTGTACAGCATTTCATAAAACTGCTACAATCGATGCTAGCTTTCTGGTGGCTCGACGTTACCTGCTTGAGACATATTGCTAGACTTTGTTATTGTGCAGATTAGACGCACGGTTCACAATACGTGTGCAGACGGTGCAGTTGTCTGAAAAGTGTCTGGCTTATCAAATCTTGTAAGCGACAGATGAGGGTCTCGCCGCAAATGACGGAAGTAATTTGTGAAAGTTCTCACCGAGCAGAATGCACGCATAACCTCTAAAAAAATCCCACCGCGTACCTCCGTCACGATGGCTGTCGTTGGTAATGTAATTAGCATCCAAACGATGTAGCGGCACATCGTATTGCTGAAGACACGTTTATTTAAAATCTGTAGTGGTCATTCTGAGATTTGAATTCCTACAACCGTATGTGACATACACTGTCTCAACTATCGGCCCACTTGGCTATGACGTTCGCTTATAAAGGTCGGCCATGAGCATGATGGCATGACGGCGACTGTATGACGATGACGTGGTGAGTACGACAGAATGATGAAGAAGGAATGACGACAATTAAATGACAATTCTGAAATGACAATTCTGAAATGTGAAGATAGTATAACGACGACCACGTGTGGACGATCGCATAAGGACAGTGTGCGTGACGACGACTGTATCACAAAGTCTGTGTGAGGACGACTGCCTTTCGACGACTGTACGACGATAACTGGATGATGAAGCTGGGATTGCAGCGATGGAAAGACTACAGTGGCATTACATTGACGGTGTGAAAAAAATGTATGACGGCGACTGTGATGAAGGTGCAATTACAACGCCAGCGTAATCGCGATTGAATGGCAACAGCATTATCACTATAAAATGACGAATGACAGAATGACGAAAATGATTTAATGACAGAGGTGGTATACAAACGATGGCCTGATGACAGTGGGACGACATTTTTGAAGTGATGACGACGGTAAGGCATCAGCGGGACGACGACGGCATGATGAGAGTCGGATGACAAACCAAGAAGGACGACAATGGAATGAAAAACATGAGTACGTATGTCTTGGTATGCGTACTACGAAATAAGAAACAGGCGAGTTATCCAAGCTCGCGCATACACCTGTTACGCAGAACTATAGTATGGTGATTTTTTTAAAATATGTCATTGGCATGTCGTATAATTCACTTAAGGCCTTGCGTTGGAGCTATTGCTTTTCATTCGCTGACCATTGATAAGAGCCACGAAAAAAAACGAATATCAAAAGGAAGTATTTAAACGGGAATATCAAATTCAGAAGTTCTTCTACGTGATATTAGCGTGGTCAATTTGAACATTGTCGTGCGCTACACATCTCTGTAAGGGGATATAAGTAACATCTGTATGTGGCATATATCCGAGAACTTTTCATTTCCGGCTTTTATATTTGACTGTCTCGTTTGCGGCTCATCCGTTCAAGACTGTAACAATCAGAGGCTGCATTATTATTCGATGACACGTTCTGAATAACCTTCAGTGCACGTTAGTTGACTATGCCAGAGAAAGTGGATTAGACGAAAGGAAAGCACGCCTCCCATTTGCATTCTTACCTTCCCCCAGTGTAGAGTAGCCAACCGGGCTCAGTCCTGGTTAGCCTCCCTGCCTTTCATTTATCATTTTCTCTCTCTATCTCTATCGCGAAATATTGCTTTCGAGCGCACTGACAGAGAAAGAGAGAGAGATAAATGAGATGCGAAAGGCAATAAGGTTAACCAGAAGATATGTATACAGTTTTCTACCCTGCGCTCGGGAAGGGGTAAGGGGAGCCAGAAAGATAAAGAAAGAAATGCACACATATGGACAGAGAGGGAGATTAAAAAGCACACACAGGGAAATACAAACGAACGCAGGAGTGTCACAGTCGTTCAAACATGTCGCTTGACCGGAGGAACTTCAACAGGATGTCCACTGCATTCGACGCACACCTTCGCGTCCGTTCTCTCCCTCCCTCCCCCTTTCCTTTTGTGTGTTCATTCATATGGCGGGCCAAACGATTCATACAAGGTGATACGGGCCCTCACGAATAACGAGTAAAACTTGTATCGAGTAAAATTTTGCGCGGTTAGACATCTCTGAGGCACATTTGACACACGAGAGGCTTCAAGAAAGGCTTCACAAATAAGTAGGAACACCGGTGGCAAAATCAACTTGTCATTCCAGAGCACTGTGACGCTTCCGGAAAAAGTCGTGCAAAATAACTTTGAAGTCGTACTACGAGACTAAATCGGTGTAGTATATAGTAATAATACGGCTTCATCATCGTCGTTAGAGCATTGCTATGCACGCAGTTATGCTTAGTTCCTATCTTACACGGCTTCATTAGTGTGATCAGAGCGCTCTGAAAGACCAATCGAATGCACTATACGTTTGACCTATAACCGTGGCCTCCTAGATCGGGCTGCGCACAAGCAAGGACCATTCTTTTAAATCAGGCTTGGGTGCACACGGCCCGATCTCGGAGGCTATGCTGCAAGAACGAACAAACTGACCCTGTGGGGAACAAATGAGAATAGCGCTCCGGTTTTACCGCAGCGTGTGTTCGTGGCTTCTGTTTGCCTGCGACGCTCAAGTGATCTGCTTTCTTTTCTTCCTTAAAGACAAGGTGACATCGGCGCCCATGAGCATGCGTACCGGGACACCTAGCAACCGCGCCACACTCACCGGCCTCACTCCCGGGACGTCCTACATTCTTCGAATCGTGGCCGAAAACGCAGTCGGAAAATCCGGTCCCAGCGAGGAAGTGCGGGTGTCCACCGACGAAGAAGGTATCGCTACTCAACTTGAACCTCACACGGCGCAGTTCTATTTTATTATGATGCATCATTACGCGCTTGCTCAATTGCTGGCAATAATATACTTTACCACTGTGGGACACAACTTTCCCCGTAGCATTAGAACAAAGTATGCTTATGAAGTCGAGGGTACGGCGAAAGCTCGCCTGGTTGGTACTGATTATAGAACAGTTGCGTAAAAAGGCGCGTACCAGACTTATCATAATGCTACAAAGCCAGAGCATATTTTCAGCGCTTCATTTACTTATTATTTCAGCGTCTATATATCTTTGCCTAAGTTTACCAGTGTGTACATCTACATCAGCCGCCACCTCAAGGAATGACGCAGCACGGTATATACAAGAATGCCGTCGGTTTTGTCCCTTTACGTGTAGTGTGTGTCAAGAGTGTACTATTGATGTGAGCCAAATAGAACAAATAGTGACAACTATTCTCGCGAGAGCAGGATGCGAAGATTATATATACGAAAGGGAGCATCGTACGGTGTAGCTTGTGAAAAGAAAATCAGGAATAATTGCAAGGGTGTGGAAAAGGCAAAACGGGAACGATCAGGCAGTAGATATACAGGTGAAAAAGAAAGCACCGATGGCCGCACAGGCGATGATTGGTGATGTGATGCCGAAGCGCCGCCCATGCGCCATGGCGTCCTTCCCTCCCAGACTATCTTCAGGGACGAAAAGTTCATCTGTTTGTTTTCAGCGCCGTCCGGTTCTCCGTACGAAGTCAGGGTCACGGCAACAAGCTCAAAGACTATCCACGTGCGGTGGAAGGTGAGTAGCAAAGAAAATCAATTATTGTGCCGCGACAGTGTTATTGCATCCTATCGTTCATTATTAGACGCAATTAAGCAACGCAAATAACAAACACCCCGAGTGAATCAGTCAAGTAAGTTACGCATTTATAGCTGTTATTCATTGTTGTGGGACCCTGCGTGTACTTACTTAGCAGTGGTCAAAGCGCCTTGATTTCACTAAATCGTCAAAACCATTCTCGTGACCAATAACCCAATGGCTGTTCGGATCAAACCGAGCATCATCAAAGCCACGGAATGGGATTGGCAACGACGATTTTCCTCCTTTCGTTCCACTGCTTTCAGCCGCCGCTGCAGGCGACTTACCACGGAAAGCTGAAGGGCTTTCACGTGGGCTACAGACCGATAAACACGAGGGAGACCTTCCAGTTCCAAACGGTCAAGCTCGACGACAGCGAACACGACGCGGTCGCCGAGAAGAAGGAGCAGGAGTACGAGATCCGCGGTCTGCGGAGGCACACCCAGTACGCCGTGGTAGTGCAGGCCTTCAACAACAAGGGTGCGGGCCCGTTGTCCGAAGAGGCCACGGTTCAGACGCTCGAATTCGGTGAGTGCAACAGTAAACAAGTATGTTAACGCATAACGTGCGCCAGCGTGGGAGGAGGCACTTTGGCAGCTCGAGGTTACCGGAATGCGCAAAGCCAACAGCTCAGGCTGCTGGAATGTGTGCGTGAAGAGGTCTCTTTAGAGAAGACATGTTGACTTGACGAGTAGTTGTGTGTCACCCCATCTGGTGATACACCATCGCGGGACCCACAGCCATGGGAGTGGGTCAACCAGCGATCCTTCATTTAAATTTAATTATTATGTTTTTTTCGTTATGAAGATTTATTCGCAGTCCCTGTGAAGGTGCCGCACCAGGCACCCTTCGTGCTTCTGATGTGATTCTCTATATGCTAGGTCTTTACAGCGAACAGCTCTATGGGCTACCGCCGGCGCCGATCCTGTCAACTTTCCTTCCGTGCCGCGAAATACCACCGCCCCGCGATGCTCGTGGTAATTACGTACAGTACAGCGTTCGTCCCTCGCCACCTCAGTACAGCGCTCGCTCCGCATGCAAGGCGTCACGCTGAGGTACGCTGTGCAAATTAGTCGTAAACCGTCAACCAGGTGAAAGAAGTCAAGCGAGGCTGTCTGCTGCCTATGACGTGTAGACGTGCGGCTGCGAAATGTAGTTTCTTGCCATCTGTCCCCGTGGTACAGAATTGTGGTGAAGCTGACTTCGTTATCCGTTGCGGATGCTTTACGGAACCTCGCTAGGAGACCCAGCCTTGAAACCCTTTGGACTTAACAAAAGGACCCAGCACGATACCAGACAATGCAGTAGTCGCTGTGAAAACCAGGCCAAAAGGAATAAAATTGAGGAAGAACAAGCAGCGAACGGACAACAAACTTTGGGTTATCTTCATTGTGGTAATTTCACCATTTGTCTACTAGGCCTATTGCATGGTGTTTGAAATGCAGTAGTGACGGCCGCTCCAGTACAGTGTGTCTCTGTTAGGCCTCTTTTGCATCTTGTCATCGTAAGTTCACGGAGATGGTCTTTACATACTTGTAACTCAGCAGCACACTTTGTTACGTAACTATGACCTTCAAAAAAAAGGTATTAGCAAGAAGCTTCCTGGTCATTCCTCCACCCTACTTAATTCGTGATGCGCATAATCTCATTTTCATTTCTGGCAGTGCTGCAGCGCATTTACGCTGCGCACATAGAAAGTTCAGTGGCCCATTGGGACTTCGGCTAGCGAAGGCATAGGTATACGCCTAAAGTGGTACATTACGCCAGAAAAAAAATGTGGATTCTTTTCTTCATTTTTTTTTCCTAGTGAGAGTTCCGCCATCTAAAGTGAATAAGCTAAACGATGCGTCCTCACGTAGGTGGTTTTCGCGAGCTTCGTTTACTTCTCCACAGATCATTTGTTCGACAACCTACTCTTGTCGTGGCAAAATAGGTGACTCACGTATAACTGTTGCACAAAGCAGAAAAGTGTTGGGAAATTAACGCATAATGCTTTCGATGAAGTACGGTGTTATCACAGCTGTTTGCGCATTTCCACTTTCAAACTCTCTCATTACAGTCACTACGTTGCGAGATTTGCGTCGTCTGGCTTTTTGTCTGTGTGCCCGCAGATCCCCCACCGGCACCTCAGCTGTTCGTTACCTCGAAGTCGTCCTCTACGCTCGAACTGGAATGGAAGTTTACCGAGGCTAGCGAGACACCTATTACAGGTTAGCAGCAGCACTGACTCAATCTTTCGAGCACGTTCTATAAGTTTATTTCACATTCAGTACTAGTGTGAATGTATATTCTTTCAGCCTATCTTATTTACGTTAGGTATAATTTCATTTGTTGTGGTGGCTTCCTTGTAGTTTCTGTTTGTTTTTCTTTTTCTTTCTTCCTCTTTTTTTTTCTAATTTATACTCAACTTGTGACAAGGCGCAACCCCGTGGTGGTGTCTGTGTTATTTAGTGCTATAACTTAGTTATTTTTGTACACTACCGCGTTGAGTTGCAAGGTATATCGACGTCCTGAACCCCACAACCATTGCAACTCCTCTTACGCCCTAATTACCAAACGGATAGAAATATCTTTCCTGAGATACGTAACAAATTAAAGCGATGACAGCGTTAGCAATTCGACAAGCACAAGCACTTCATTAAACACCAGCTTGACTACATCTGATATTTACGCTTTTTATATCACCACCGTTGTCTTTGATTTTGCAACCACGGAAGTTCGTATTGGGATATTACTAAAAGTAATCACGCCTTGGTTATCAGTAAGGCTCTAGCCTTGAGGCGTCCGCCGTGAGTGATAAGGTGCGACAAGCGCGATCACACCTAAATGGGTGCCGAGGATGCTTAAAGTAGCCTACATAGCTCGACTTGTGTACTCGAATTCCGTGCACCACGAAAACCTACGTTCACACTCTGTACGTCCTTGTATCTCAGGATATGTGGTGCATTACAAGAGCGAGTACGGGGAGTGGCAAGAGACGCAGGTGAACTCCAAGTTGAGCAAGCACCTGCTGACAAACCTGATCTGCGGCAACCACTACCAGATAACCATCACTGCCTTCAACTCGGCAGGGAGGGGAGCACCAAGTGAAACTGTCAGCGCCGAGACCACAGGAAGAGGTGAGATACAAACGACACAATCATTACATACTGAGCTCGGTCCACATTCATGAAACTTATGTCACGTAAGACCGATTCGGGGGGGGGGGGGGAGGGGGGGTGACCCGACGGCGCTTCAGCATCGGCCGTTCACAATAACGAAAGGGACGATAAGGAAACGGTGGTCGCAGCGTTGTCCAATTAAAGATTGCACTTCTGTGGCAGAACTTATCTGAATAATATAGTTTCATGTCTTTACAGGAAATATCCTTTTATGGAGACTTATATAGATGTTTAGTGGGAGCGTTTTTTCTTCCCCTGCAAAAGATCGTCACCCCGTGACGTTCTCCTAATCAACCAATTAAATTTTGTTACGCACGCTGATTCAAACCTGGGCCCTCCGGTGAGCGTCTTGAGTACTCATCCAACTACTGACATGATTGGCGCCGCAGGTTGTAAGGCCTAGTGCGTCAGGTAATACGTACAAACTGGTAATGTACCTTGCGAATGGTTGAAATTGACACGTGGTTGAAATTGCCACTAACCAAACCTCTTTTGAGGAAAATCCTTATCGTACGCAGATATGGCAAGATATTATAAATGACAGTGAAAAAAAAGAGGGATGTATTTTAAATTCGAAGCTTTTTTTTTTCTTTTGACAAGTCCGAGCCAAGTTAACAACAAACACTTTACTTTTTGTATCTGAAACCCATTTTAGATTAGGCCTGTATAAATTTGGTACCTTCATCAGCAGCGCCTCATCAATAGCCTCGAAAAGGGAAAATTCAATCAGCTAAATTTGTAACTAATAACTGCGTTTCATTTTCAAGTAGTTCTGAAATAAAAAGGACATTGAGATGGGAGCCATTATCAACAAAAAGGCAGAAACTTGGGCTTAAATTTCTTCATAGTACTTATTATAATAAGAATGTCACTAATCCCCAAAAATACCTCTCGAAACCGACGTACGTCTCGCTTCGCCGAGATGATTCACGTAAAATATAAGAATACTTACTCAAAGCGCACGCGTGTGGTAGTTCGTTCTTCGTAAAAACAACACAACAATGGAAGCGGCTCCCAGACGATATCGTTAACAAAACTAATAATGAACTGCGGTGTTTGCGTAGCGCACGTTATGAACCACGACCAACTTGTCCAAGCGTCTGCCCTAATGATGAATTCTTCTTCTGTTCCCTATGATAAGGTCGACATCAATAATGTCGACAACAATGGAATTAGTCTTCCGAAGTTTATCTATCGTTTCTAATGTATATTTGTGGTAATTTTTGTATATTCTGTATAATTTCGCATAATTTGCATGTTTTTACTTTTGATAACGCGTGAGGTGTTTTTGATAGCGCGTCAGACGATAGCGCATCAGGTGTTGCGTGAGGGGAGAGGGCATCGCCGAGACACCACGTCACCCTCGCTCTCGGAAACCAGTGCGTGGTCCGCATCTCTCTCTCACCCCCACTGGGCTTAGCTAAAGCCCCTCAAACTTCGTAAAGTAGCGACACTCTCCTCCTCCGCCTTTATTCGATCCTCCTCGTTTTCCTCTCTTTCACGCTCCCTCCTGGACCGTGGCGCCGCCTACACCGCTCGAGCGTAGCAACGGCGCCAACATGCGTTCCTCGCCACTCCGCAGACGCTTCTCGAGCGAAGAAGCACGGCGCGAGGGCCCACGTGATGCTAATAGGCCAATGGCGACGCGGCGTCGGCCAGAGCGCGCGAGGAGGAGGCGGCATTCTTCAAAGCGTGGCGCCACTTTACGAAGTTTAAGGGGCTTTAGGCTTAGCTGCTGCGTGCGCTTGCCGGCCTTGGTGGTCGCGGCTGCTTGCTGCGTCTCCCATCCCACAGGACGTGGGTGGCATGCGGCATTGGTACCGCAAGCTGCTGCTGCTTGCTGGTTCGGGCAGTACCGCTATGGTACATTACTCGCAGAACAAAGCTCGAGGGACCGCTCAGAGGCGTTCAATTGGACATTAATCATGCTTTCGACTTCATAACTCATAAGAAGTGCTTAGGTGTCCTAGGATTTTTTAGTTTTTCGGCACCTTTCGTAATAAAAATGGTGCACGAAATTGAAATTCCGGTTCCTGCAACCGGTAGAAATTACCTTTCTCTCGCAAATGAAACACAGCTCGTTTAAATCGGATTAGTGCACAGATTATAGAGCACGTTTGCGTTCCGCGTGTACTGGAACAAGAAAATCGAAATTGGCCACGGACTAGAGCTTCTTTTTTGTATTTATAGGCTGAAAGCATGGCTCATACTGACGAGCGGGATTTACCACAGAAGGAGAGAGAGAGAGAGAAGAAAGGGGAAAGGCAGGGAGGTTAACCAGATGGGTAGATCTGGTTTGCTACCCTATGCTGGGGAGAGAGGGGAGGGAGAGGTAAAGTGATAGCAAAGTAGAGATAAAGAAAGAAAGAAGCATACACATACAATCACAGTCAAATACTGTCACCGTATACCGTCACCACACAGCAGAATAGCACTTGTGGCACTATAAACATCTGTTCAGGCTACAGCCTTTTGTCCAATTCTGTTGCCCTTAAAAAGTGCAACAATGCCCTCGTCACCCTCCGCTGCGATGGTCTGTGATTTCGGCATTCTAAAATAAGTTCCTCTGTTATAGGTCTTTGGTCGAATCGCGCTATCGCGATTTCGAGCAATCGTCTCTGTAAATTGTAGCGAGGACAGTCACAGAGAAGGTGTTGAAGAGTCTCCTCGCTACCTTGCTTCGCCGATACCACAGAAGGAGATTAACACTACGCACAGCAAGAAAGAATAAAAGAAACAAACTATCGCAAAGCAAGCACTGGGTGACATGGCAAACAGCATAATTAGGCTTCATCTTTATAATGACAGCGTTTCTTCTTCTTCCTCGGACACCCCAGGTCCGGTCCCACCTCAGGACAAAACCCAGAATGTCCTTTCGGCCAACTCGACGTGCATCTCTGTGAACCTGGACGGCTGGAGCGACGGCGGCTGCCCCATCACCTTCTTCGTACTCCAGTACAAGCCGCACATGCAGCAGGACTGGATCCTGCTCTCCAACAACATACAGATGGCGCAGTCGCCCGTCACGCTACCCGACCTGGCGCCCGGCACGTGGTACGACATCATGGTGTCCGCGTACAACGACGCCAGCGCCACTGAAGTCGAGTACCGCATTGCCACGCTCACTCTCAGCGGAGGTGAGTCAGGAGACACCGCGATTCGTATGCACGTCCCCAGTGAATGCAATACGAACACTGCCATAAATGTATGAACACAAGTAGCACGAATCCAAACAAGACAGTGGTTCGTGCAGAAAGTTGAGACCTCGAGTGATCGACACTGGTCGAACAAGGAATGTCTCAGAATCGCGCATGAGATTCAATTGCACCTCAGGAGCAAGTGTACTGAAGGCAATCAAAACGCTATAGAAATGCAACGTAGCTTATATAGCGACTTATGTACGTTTGGACAAGGGGGTCTTTATCAGGGCCCTGATGAAAGCGCCCTAACGACCAAATACATGACCCCGTGTTAGAACTTTGGCTCCAGCCTGATACATCCCTTGTTCGACCACTGTTTATTATAAATAGGACGAATTAACCACGAAAATTGCTTGGTGAAGCTTTTAAAGAATATATTAGAAAGCTTTTGTCAATCCATGTTTCAGTATCACTCAGGCAATGATACTTTATTTGTCGGTATTGCACCTGCTCCGTTTTGCTCGATGAAGAAATTTATTGTACTGTCAAACGCCGTCGTGCGTCAAATTGTACATAGGCCAAACAGCTCGCAGCTTTAACACTATATAGGCTGTGAGAGCAATTCAACGGTATGAACCCTATCACAGGCTCTAATCTTGCATTGCACTGCATTCAACAAGTGTACCCCGAAGTTGTCCGAGATACAAATAATTTGGCGTAACCGTGACCAGAGCATAGGGCAAATCGCTCAGGCCTTTCATACCCACCGATTGGGCAATTTGTGCGTCAGCCGTGTTTCATTAGGTAACGTGGAGCGGCTAACAGCTTCTGTTGTAGAGCGTATGGTAAGCTTGTAAGCGGGTCGTAAAGAATTTTAGACCGCCATGTCGCTAGGATCGTGGAAGACCCCACGACAATGGGCTCGGAGCCTCGGACGGAGGTAATACTACCGCGGATGCTGTCCGGCGCCTCTCACGTGCGAGTCTGACACCCACTGACGTTGTGCGTGCTGCTGAAGAACGGCAACGGTAACGCGCTTCTGTTGCAACACTTCAGGAGAAGCGAACATCGCTCGCTTACATCCGTGCCGCGATCCGTTCCAGCAACGGTGGCGCCCCTGGCGGCTCAGTCCCAGGAGAGCGGTGGGTCCCTGTTTCGCGACCCAGCCGTGCTGGTGCCCGTGGCCTGCGCGGTGGTCGTGGTGCTCGTCATCTGCCTGGTCGTGGGCGTCGTGCTAGTGCTGCGCAGGCGCGAGAACGTCTACGACACGTGCCACACGCAGCACATATGTGAGTAGCCGAGAGCAATGCCAAAAGGTTAGCCCAGTGTAAAGGTAGCGCCTAACTGGCAGTGGAGCCATACTTTCCATACTGTAATCCCAGCTTCCCAGCCATACTTCCCAGCCATACTGTAATACTTGTAACTACGATTATGTTATTTTGTCTGCTTCATGGTTCTTTCTAGCAACAGCAAGCGGGACGAAGGCTGGGAAAAAGAACACGAGCACTGCACTTCTAAACTGTCTCAACCTGCTTATGGAAATAACCTAAGCAGCTTCCTTTGCTTATTGTGGAAGCGTATCGTATTCGCGGATTAACTAACACGGTCGGTGGTAGCGCTGGTGCTTATGCTCATGTAGCCAAATTCTCGTCTGCTTTCAGGCATCTTCGACTCATTTTGCCTCTACATATTGAAAGACCTCAATAAAAGCGTATTCGAGAAACTCAAGTTATCACGTTAGTCGCTACGCAATGTCTGTATTGCATCGACCATGCACACACAACAATCGTCACTCGCGGGCCAGTCTATATTGCCGTGCTCCCTCAGCTCGCCTCCTTTAATAATAATAATAATATTTGGGGTTTTACGTGCCAAAACCACTTTCTGATTATGAGGCACGCCGTAGTGGAGGACTCCGGAAATTTTGACCACCTGGGGTTCTTTAACGTGCACCTAAATCTAAGTACACGGGTGTTTTCGCATTTCGCCCCCATCGAAATGCGGCCGCCGTGGCCGGGATTCGATCCCGCGACCTCGTGCTCAGCAGCCCAACACCATAGCCACTGAGCAACCACGGCGGGTCAGCTCGCCTCCTTTCTCCTACCTTATGTTCGCGCTCGTTCTTCCGGCATTACGGTCGGCGCTTCGCCGAGTGAGACTGCAAAGCAGTGCAGTTACCGCGCAATCTTTCTTCTCCTTGCCGTAATCACTTCCCGCTACCCTTCGCGCTCATTATGCAAAAAAGATGTCAGGCATGCAGACAGGACACAAGAGTATAGAGAAGTGGACAACACGAACGCCGACTATCAACCGAAGTCGGCGTTCGTGTTGCCCACTTCTCTACTCTTGTGTCCAGTCTCCACGCCTCACCTCCTTTTTGCATAATGAATCCTTACCAACTAGCTCAGCTTTCTTTCTTTCTAACCTTCTCGCTCGCAGATTCGAGCGAGTCGGTACGCAAGACGGACAGCATGTCCATGTCGGCCTACCCCAAGGACAAGCAGCACTTCTGCGACTCGTCCGGAGATGAAGGCGCGGCGCAGCGCGAGCCGCTCTACTACCCGTCGCCGTACGCCACCACGCAGGTATCGGCGGCCGCGTCGTCGGCGATGGTCGCCGGAGAGATGTCGTCTTGCGCGTCACCCGGACGTCGGCTGGCGTCGGCAGGCGGCGGCGACTTCGGCAGCGGCGGCGGCACGCTGCAGCGGACGCGCTACGGCGGCAACAGGACGCACCTGTACGACGTGCCGCTCAGGCCCAAACAGGTACCCGAACTGCTCTGCACCAGGACGTAACCGAAGGACATAGCCGCTGGTGTGCTGCTTATGTGTCTACACGCAAACCCCGACCCGAGACATTGTGTTCTTCTTCATTTTTATTATTCTTGTTGAGACGTGGCATTGTTACACGACTGTGTGTGTGTGTATATATATGTGTGTGTATGTGTGTGTGCTCTTTTGTACGAGAAGTTTTGCGAAAGAAAAAAAATTGTATGCAGTGGTTGACAAATGGGACGAACTTGTCGCAGGCGCTCGATAACGGAACTTCTTTTTCTGTCGCGCGCTAGCGAAACTGCGAACGCCGGTTCTCCGACACGTTTGCTGATAGAAACGGTGTAGCGTGTCGAAACGCTAAGTTGTAGTCTCATCTGCATTGACGCTTCAACTAGAAAATGAGGCGAGACGTGCATAATGCTTGTATACGTTAACGCGCCGGCGAATGAAAAGTGAGTTCGAATGGTAATTATGTTTACTTGTTGGTGTCTTAACCAAACTTGTCATCATAATGCGCAGTAGCATGCCAACGGCATGTTGGTCTTAAGCATGTTTTGTTTAAAAACGCCAACCTTACTAATAACAGATGAACATAACTGAAGCAAAGGTGCTTTTCAGTCGGACTCCAAAGAAACTGTGGTACAATGCATCCAGTTTCGCTTAATTTTTTTGTTGTGTAGAACTGAGTGACACCATTAGGACGTTCCTGCGAACGGCTTGTCGGCAAGTTAATCGAATGTTGTTATTCACATGGTAAAATTGCCTTGAAAATTCCAAGCAAATTTCAAGCAAACAACATGACGTGCTTTTTAATGCTCGTTAAAGAAGTGTAACTAGGGGCAAGTATGGACCACCAATGCGGCTAAGATGCCACTCTTATGAACTTTTGAAAGCTCATTTAAGGTTGGTGCTGGGCTGGAATAAACAGGAGTGAATGAAACATTTCATTAGCTCTACGTTTATTCGGCGACTGTAAGAACGGGGTGAGCGCTAGCAAAGCCCCTCCTTGTATGCGCCCGCCACGTTCAATCAAATTAAATTTGAATTAAATAATTTGTTCTAACAGATGTATATAGAAAAGCGGCACCGTGTTAAATTTTGCGCACGAACGAAAGAACGCACTGACGCGCGGCCCCTAGCAAGATTTTCACAGTGTTCTGTGTTTATCTATGCGCTTGAACATTGAAATGCTGCAGGATGTGTCTTCACGTTGCCATTTTCTTTAAATTCACTGTACTTTGCTTCGGATGCTAAGCAATGTAGCTAATGTTGGATATACCGAATTTCAGGCTTTATAGAAGGTTATATAAGCGACTGGCTCAGCTAATACTCTCTCATGCACAGATATATTCCTACAGCTTATATTAACGCAGCTGTACGTGTTATTAGTTTGAGTAACTTTTTTCAACAGGAAAGGCCGTCTGGTAGTAGGGTTAGTGCCCGCATTGATATAAGAATTAATTTCGCGGTGTCGCGTTGCAATGCATGGCAAATTGCCGTCCAGTACGAAGCGCGTAAGTAAGTTAACGAACATGATATCAGTCAAAAGGCGATGGGGCGAAAGAGGGGCAACCAAAAAGTGTCCCCGTCTTCATATAGCCTTTATCGATGTCTTCTGTGTGAATGCGTATTATGAGCTCAAATATTGGAGTCGGAGGAACACGACATTCCCCTAAAGACGTGAGTCGTGTCCCTCGTAGCAGCGAGGTGGCGACTCATGCCGACTTAAAACCTCAATTAATGAAAGTTATAAGATAACATCGATTAGAAATATAATCCTGATAACAACAACGCGAGATTAAGGGTGACTGCGTCCTTTCGTTTACACGTTAACTGTCACAATACTTTCGTGATATATATGCGGCTCTTGTTGAAGCATATGCTCAATGAAATTATCGCTGTTGACTGCATTTCTCTCAGCAACCTAGAGTTATACGCCAATGTTGTGCCTTTTATGCGAGAGATTAACAGTTTTTGTGTGTCTGCCTTCCATTACTATCAATGTGCCCGTTTGTCCAAAACGCGATAGCTTCGCATATGACACTTGGTTGAATCTGCTGATATATGTCTAAATTCATATAAAGGCTGAAAAATCTTCCAACAAGTGTTTGTGCTTTATCGCTCGATGGTGAAAGCAATTGCTGGTGTGACTACGTTAAGAATGACCGAGTTAGACCTTCAGTTTTAAATGTGTTCAGCGTCAGGCCACCTGACATGACGACGAGTCAATTTGACTGTCTGCTAGGATTACTAAATAAACTTGCAGAAAATGTGCAGCTAGGGTACCATCAGTTGTTTCTGACTTCCTTCAGATATTTACAGACTTACAGAGACTAGGTATCCTTACAGAATCGGCGTCACATCAGTAAATGCATTCGATTACATCTGTAACGTTTAATGCTTGTCACAAACGCATGGTTTCATGAAATATGCACGTTCTCTTATTCCAAAACGAACTCAAAGTAACTTTCGAAGGTTGCTTGAAGTGCATTTCCTTCATGTGCTGTTATCAAAATCTGTATGGGCATCTGGCGCTTAACGTGTGATTAATGTGACTAATAGTTAACTTTTCTTTTACTTAAAATTCTTCGTTGTGTAGACATATTTGATAGTCGTGAAGAACTTCTATTGCATTACATGTGGAATATTTTTGAGCGTCGTCCCATTTTTTGGCGATCGCAATGTAACCAGGAAACTTGACGTTGACTTGTCGCACCGATGTGCTGAGGCCATTACACGCCGAGCGGGTATCAAAGCAACTGAGGCCACGCCTCTTCGCAGATAATGTGGGCCTCATTTAGAAATAAACGAAATGGTGCTAAAATAACATTGTGTCTCAAGTTTTCTGTCAGTCACGAGTTTCGGTCATTGTACGTACCAGTCAAGCCGGACTTCGTTCATTGGCTGCGGTACCAGACCATGCTTTGTCAAAACATCTACTACAGGCTAGTCAAAAGCGAGCTCTTGATATATCTGAAACCTTACAAAGTAGCTGAAAGTACTACATTGACGTAGTTATGAAGATAATCAGTCTTCAGATGATGACAACGGCTACAAACAAACAAAACAAGAAGGTATGAATGACTTAGTACTATATACTAAGGAATCGTAGACGCAGATTGTACAAATAATTGTCCTGTTTGCCAATAAGCTGACTCATTCCAACGCAATAATAATTAAGGAGCCCTGTGCACACGACACTAATAAACCACTCTAGGCACTTCGTGAATGAAAAGCTTTATCTTTTATCATTGCTTGTTTAGCAACATCGACAAGACGCCATTAACAGCTAGGTTTAAAATAGTAATTCTTAGTAAAATATGTATGAAATATCGGAAATTAACGTATTTTATAACTCGAGAACATAATGCGTAGGAGATGGTGCGAATATGTTTATGGAACTACTCGAATGGTATAAAAGGCGTGTGATTTGCAGAACGACATCGTTTCTCAATTACGAACATTTGAGGCTTCGAAGGAAAGTGGCTCTAAAAGAAATAAGGCTCAACATTTTAAGGACCGTAATGTTTCGGTTTGTCTCTTGGGCTTAAAAGGACCCTACCCCGCCGTTTTCAGGTCGCCATATTTGCTCTAGATCTATTTTGAGCATGCCATAAAACATAAAGCAAACGGAATTGCGAAAATTGACCCACCCAAACCAAATTAATCGGCCCGAGGAAAATCAAAGTACAAGCAACATGACAGTCACCCTCCACACAAATGTTTGCTGCTTTAAGTTGCTCATTTCACTTCCCCGTGACGTCATATGGCACCACCCAATAGCAGCAGGATATTAGTGGAAGTCGGCGCGCCATGGTTGTCAAACCTTCTCAGCCTGTTTATGGCGTTCTATGGCGTTTCCTTGGCTTCCACAATCGGGCGGCGCGCGGTCCGATCTCGGAGGCCATGGCGTCACTTATATGGTTCCAATAGCTCCCGCGAGGTGGCGTTGGCGCGCCAAAGTACTCGGCTTGCGGTGCGTAGTTCCGGCCGTGGTTGCAACAGTTTGCGCGTGACTCTGTAATACTTAAAATGGCTGCAAAACGTAATGTCACAGCTTTTTTCGCGGTATTCACAATGCGGTGCGAACGTAAATCGCACACGCTTTTTAACCAATTATCATAGCGGCACTTTCGTTCGTCACATCCTGTCAACGAAGTACACCAAATCGCCGCACCGAGACGATGCCGTCGGTTCCGCTCATCAAGCTTTCTCTGGCGCGTTGCAGGGACTCTTTAATGCATTCGCTTGGTCTCTGCCCTAGAATAGCCCAGAACCTCTTAACAGCCATTGAGATCCCAGCGTAAGAATACCGCAGTTGTGCGGCACTATAGGCGAGGACAGAATGGTAAATCGTAGCTCTCTGGTGTCTCCTTTGCTTCAGCAGAGTGAAGACTATACAGCTTATGCAAGGCTCTGGATGCAACCGCTTCCCACAGGGGCGTTCAGTTTAGATCAAGGTACGCTCTTTGATTACTCCACCCACGTAGAATCCCAGCCGTAGAGCACTGCATCTTCGCTTCTATTTTTCTTTTAATCTTTGTTTCACTCTTAGATGCGTTTTGTCCTTGTCCTAGTGCCGCACCTGCACCATCGCTTATAGCATCGCACCTTGCAAATACACAACTGAGTTTTACAAGTGCACAGGCAAAAAAAAAATCTTGTCCGATGCCAACCGCACAGATTCAATGGTTCCCTCGGGGACATATCGACTTGATGGTTTCAACATGATTGTTTTATGAATTCCTATCGTCAGGTTTTGAACTTCTTAGCTTTTTATATTATTTTTATGCTTATTTATTTTTTTAGTTTGCACGTTGCCAGGATCGGCCACCAGGCACCAAATTTCATTAAAGAGTAACATGATTGCATAAGAAAAGCGCAGAATCTTAGAGTTGTTGAAAATACGCAACACTTGTTTGTTGAGGAAAACTGCCATGATTTACAGATAAACTTGAATATGCTTGTGCTTGTATTCTCTGTGTGAAGGTTTCAAAATGGATCTCATTGGTCCAAGTGCGATTTTTCAAATCACGAAATACAGGCCTACAACATTTTCGAGGGTTCTAGGTTGGGCTAGATGGTTTCAGGTAAACATGGCGTCACGCTGTATGCGCTGTTCACCATGATCAATCATTAAGCGAGGGAAAAGAAAAGACAGCAGAGAAGAAGGAATGATTATTTTAATTCTTACTTCACAAATGTCTTGGAAAAAGTTAGTTCTAATATCTATAAATTCAGTTATATTTAAATGCTGATTGCACGGCGGCCCTTCCGAAAGGCGCATCCTTCGTCCTAATTACCTTTTTTATTCGAATGCTCTGCCTGTTCAGTCATTGTGTTTTTGGCATCACCTAGTTTCTTCATGAACTGCTATACACCTTGCGAGCTGAATGAGTTTATTTACTACCCTCACTGCTGCCTGCTTATGATGCACTTATTGCGTAAAACCCGCAAGCTCTATCTCCACGTCCGATCACCGCAACTAGCGCCATGCTCCGTATAGTGACGTCTATTGCAAGTGTTCTATTGGAGTTTCTCTCCGCTATTTCTCCCGTCTTTCATTTCCCTCTACCCTTCCCCCAGTGCAGGATAGCAAATCAAAATGTTTTCGGGTTAACTTCCCCGCCTTTCCCACCCCGTTTATCTCGCTCTCTCTGCGTGTGTCTCTCTCTTTCTCTCTCTCTCTCTCCTGTTTTGGAGCCTATGGCTAACTTTGTTTAAAACGTCGGGCCGCTTGACATGTAAAGACCCGTAGTACATTGCGTGTCATTCGGTTGTCACGTGTGTGTGTGTGTTTTCTTTCTTCTCTTTAAGATGGAGAGACGGACTTGTACGCAGGTAAGACACAAAGGTTTTGCTTTCCTTTCTCGCGCATTGGTCTCATCACATGACATGGCTTGCAGACTGGCTACTTAGACACAGTACTTTTAACATGGTACTTATCCATGGTACTTCGCCATTTACTTTTAACGTGGTTAGCATTCCCTGTCTACTTCAGGTTTTTTAAAAATCTATCTATCTATCTATCTATCTATCTATCTATCTATCTATCTATCTATCTATCTATCTATCTATCTATCTATCTATCTATCTATCTATCTATCTATCTATCTATCTATCTATCTATCTATCTATCTAGCCGGCCAGCCAGCCAGCCAGCCAGTCAGCCAGCCTCTTACGCCTAGTTGTCTACAAGCTCGGGCCTCAAGTTATATGCTCGTCGTGGTCGTTCCAGCTTTTTCATATGGCTCTTGCTCTGCCGTCGTCGTCCCGCCTTCTACGCCAGCCCAGTGGCCTAAGCTGTCTAGTAGCTTGGGCCACTAGGTATGTGCTCGTGGTTGTGGTGCCGTCGTGGTCGTTGCATCGTCATCACCCCAGCATCGTCATCCGATTCTTGTCATGTCGTCGTCGTCACGCCATCATCGTCGACATCGTCATCATCGTCATGACAGTCGCCATGCACTCGTTGTCATACCATCGCCGTGATGCCGTGTGGTCTTTACATCACCGTCACTTCAGCTTCAACATCCGACTTTCGTCATGCCGTCATCGTCACGCCATCGTCTTTATACACTCTTTCCGATACATTCGTTGTCATGGCATCGTCGTCATACACTCGTCGTCATCCCATTGTCATGATACCGTTGTCATGCCATCATCGTCATTGCGTTGTTGTCATTGCATCGTCCTCAGACAGTCGCAATCGTGGTCGCACTAAGCCTTCGTTGTCGTACCATCATAGTCATTCCAACTTCGGCATACATTTGTCATCATACCGTCATCATCACGCCATCGTCATGTCATGGTCCTCATGCAGTCTTGGTCACGCTGTCATCGCTATACCATCATCATCATTCAGGAATCGTCATCTCATTGTCCCTGTGCCGGCATTGTCATACCGCCTTTGTCGTACCACCGATGTCATTCCTTCTTCGTCATTCCATCGTCGTCATATAGTCGTCGTCATGCCATCATGCTCATAGGTGACATTTCTATGCGAATACCGTAGTAAAGAGAGCCAATACAGGAGACAGTGTTTGTTGCATATAGCCGAAGCAACGGAAGTCTCAGAATGACCACTACAGATTTTAAAGAAACGTGACATCAGCAATACGGCGTGTCGCTACATTACTTGAATGCTAATCGCATTACCGTTGACGGTCATCGTGAGATGAGGTCTGCCGCAATTTTTATTGTATTAATTGTAATAGAAAAAAATATATTTTCAGATTTTGTAGAATTTGTCGGCAACGAGACCAAGTATTCAAGAGGCGAGGAAGTTTCACATTACAGGTAGGTAGTTGAGTGTTCTTTCTTTCTTTCTTCTTTCTTTTATATCATGTTTGACCAAACTATCAAGTGCCGATATCTTATTCAGACTCCCAAAGAAGTGTTACCAGGAGAATACAAACCCTCCCTCACAGTTGTTTGCGAATGTTGCTCAACGATTGCAGTTTCCCCTCTGAAAGCAAACATTTCAACCCCGGAATAATGTAACAATGTGTTTCGAAAAACACAATTACTTAAACTCGTATGCTACGCCTATGATAACATATTTCCAGTAAAGCACAGCGTTGCCACCTCTAAATCGTGAAACATAAATGGCGACCAGTATCTGGCAAGCTGTCAACCTCAAATTATACTTTTGAGTTGTGCATTCTTGAAGCAATATATGGTATCAACGGTTTGTCGAGTCGATATAATGGTCGATATTCCGTACATAAATATCAGTTAACTGTCTATTTCAGTTTCTATCTTCGAAAGGTCAACAAAGTCGCATTGAAGCTGGATAGTTGTTTTTAGAGCTCAATAACATAAAAGTTTCTTCTTGAGAATTAAACCCCCCGCGCGGACTTGCAAAATTGAAATCTTTCCCACGGTGCATTGTCTTTTTACACAGAAGCCCAAGAAAATTCACCAAACCAGAGGTGCTGATGAGTGGTGAAGTGATGGACATGGAAGAGCTCTCAGAGGCCGAATGCGATAGAGATAGGCTTCGATATCATATGTCAAATCAAAGTGAGTCCATCCGTGCACCATTTTGTGAATTCGAGACACACGTTACATGTTTTCGCTGAAGCCATTTAGGTTACGCAGAGGGGAAGATAAAATGTTTGCCCTCCTCCCTCTTTTTTGCCAAAGCAGCGTTAGAAAGTACCGCGCTAATCGGTATAGCCATCTGAGATACCACCTCCGAAATATCCGGCTCAGAGCAAAGTGGGTTCTTCCTTCAGAACGGAGATACCCCAAGGCCCATACCTGTTTAGCTGTATTACGCGCAGCGCTCGTCAAATGTCGCACTGACGTTATATGCGAAGTAGAATGTATCGACATAACGGCGCTGCTATCGAGGCATCTTTATGCGGATACCTATGCCCGTTGGCGCAAGTTGCGCCGCTCTATAAATATACATGTAACAGCGAAGCCGCACAAGAGCCACCCACAAATTGATGACGCCGCCGTGGCTTTAGCGATGGAAATTAATATTGTTACGGGTAGAGACATAAATGAAAAGTATACTCACGGTGCTATTTGTCGAGAACACTAAGAACACCCAATATTGCGGATAGTCCATCCTTAAAGCTCCCCATCGTCCTTCTCACAATGGCCAACGTCAACGTTGTCGTAATGCTCGCAGTATCGTGACAACGTTAAGGAATCGGTAGGTGTACGAGGCACCATCAAAGAGGTGTGAGAAGAGGCTATGATGTCTAATATATATATATATATATATATATATGCCACAGGTTCTAGTAAATCTGGGGGATTTTCCTTCTCTTTACACTTATCATTAATCGAGACATTTGCCTAAAATCAGCCCTTTGATCAATGAAAATCTACCGTATAATTAAGCCCTACAGGTCGTTAGACTGTTGAGCGAGGAGTTAGTATCTGTGGTTTGAAAAACGAGGCAACGTAAAAACGGACACAAAAGGACCAAAAAGGCAATACAAACGCATATTACCAACTTATAAAACGTCGATGTGCTTTTATATCCTGCGCTTCGCTTTGATTCATTGCCATTTCGTTTCTTATGTAGATGTGGTTTGAAATGCCATTTCAGAATCGCTAACTGACACTCAAGCCTATTGGCAGCAGAAAGTGTGCTGCTGTTCTTTCAATTACACTTTTTTTTTTCTAAGCAATGTATAGCAGTTACAGTAACAGCGTTAGTGCTGATGTATAATTTGTTCAGACGGGCATAATTTAAATATGTTACAATTAATGGGCACAATTAATTGACGCTCGTCTGTTCATAATATTTTATATACACTTCACTGTTCATATATGCAGCACACAGCTTAATATGATCGCTATACGTGACAGAACTCATTTCATAGAACTCCTGTAACCAGTATTCGTGCAGGCTTAGGGGAGTCGGTTATCAAGATATTGCGTCAATTCGACTCTACGAGAACAGGTGGCACGGTTGTTTGGGAAGAGGCGTGACGCAAGCAGGCAAGCAGAGTTCAGTGCAGTTATAGACCCTCTCGGCGGCTGGATTGTGATGCTCACAAAATACCAAGCATGGCGTTACCGGCCACGACAACATTGCTTGCCAACACACTACACGCGCTGTTAATTTGCCTATCATGAGAATGGCTAACAAAATACTGAAAAATAACCATAAGCTCATTCACACGTGCTTTAAAACTATAACGTTGACTTCGTGACGTTTTTCCCAATCTCTGTCGCGTAATTCATCAAAGCGAGCGCCGAATTTGACCACAATAATCTCGAATAACGCGTCCGTTAAAGGAATTGAACTGTGTGAAAAGGAGCAGCCGTCACCATCATGGGGTGGCTACATCTCTTTCTTTTATTTTCACTTCAATATAAAAAAAGTACACGACGACTTTCCGTCAGGCAAAGATCGCCTTCAAGTTTGTGTCAATAGCACAACCCAGAATAGTGATAATGAGCTTCGTGAATATTGCTGATTTCGTGAATATTGCTTTCTGTCGTGAATAGTGATTATTTGTGTCTGTCCAGAAAGTCTTGTTGACGAACAGCAGAAAGTCTTGCTAAAAGCGACTTCTTAGCGCTGTTAGTGCAATATATATTTGTGAAGGTCCGTAAAAAAATATATCGCAGCTAAATTTAGGCCGATGCACAGGGGATTCAGTGGACTGGGTGCGCTATAGGGTCTCACGTGACACCAGTGCGTATAGGTTGCCTCGATAGTGGCTTCGAGGCGCCCTACTAATACTCACTCGTCAGCGAGGGATTCGATCGGGCAGAAGAGCTGAACTGTGGCTGAGATAGTTGCTTGAGGGACATTGACATCCAGTGTCGGTCACAGGGAGCCTTTGGCTGGTCACTTTCTCCCTCTTTCTATTTCTTTAAAGTGCAGCTCTTAGGCGCCCGTTCCTGCATTGAGCGTCGGCGTCCCTCGGCGTCCTCAGCGTAACTGAACGAACGATCGCAGCGAAGGATGAAAGAGTGAACGCGGAGCGCTGCGGGGAATGAACGATGGTGATAGCGAAGAGAGCGCTAGGAGGAAAGCGGTGGACGCTGCAGGGGAACCATGAGGCGGAAAGCGGAGGAGGAAGGTATACATATATATGGCGATAGCGGGGGAAGAAAAGCGTAGTATCGCGCAAGACGGGCTCCACGGCGACGACCGCTACGAGATGGCGCCATAGTAGCGCGCCGTCGACTGTTCACCAATGACGTCAAAGATAAAGCATGTGGTGAGTGCGTCCACCGATGGCATATATGGAAACAACGTGCTGTATGAGCGGAGGTCTGTCTGCGGCGGCTGCTGTGGATCGCGCCCGTCACCCACGCGCTGCCTCTCGCAATCTCCGGATTAGCGAGGCAGTTGCGTCAAACTTCGCTCCGTTTGCAATGTGCCGCACGAGATAAATTGCCCGCGTCAGCTGATCTGCGCTCAAATTTTGCATTAGAAAATATCGTAATGGTCGGCAAATTTTTTTTATGTAACCTACTCCCCCTCTTCCTTTTTTTCTTTCAGATACCCTTGCGAGGAGTCAACAGGATCAGTCATCATATAAGCATTTCACCGAGGTGTTTTGAACTTTGCCGCCGTTGCCTTGTTTTATACAGTGTTAAATCGAAAAATGGAGACCAACTCTAAGCGGTCTGCAACGCCTTAGAAGACCATTGCATCGGTGTGAAATACTGTCATGATAGTGAGACATCATAGATATACATATGAATAACGCATAAATATACTACGACTGTCCTTTATGCGACAGCACTCCGTTTAGGAATCACCCATAAGAGCATACAAAAAATGAAGTTCTCCCCGCTTACATTGCGCTAGACGCGCCTTTAGCCAGCTGGAGTTATGTTTGGCACAATCTAATAAACATTCCCATTAATTTGACGTATAGACTATGTGGAAGACAAGATATTTCTCAGGAAACATGGAGAAGCATTGAAAAGGCACATCGCTAATTCGAAGTATAAGAGTTGCGAAAGATCGGCTTCCAAGCGCGGAGTCAGGCTCATTCCCTGCGTGAACTCGGAAACGCGCCATATGTACAAATTTTCATATGCGATTGGCCTAGGAAGACGCCTTTACTGCTAACGAAAGACAAGTACAGCGAGAAAAAACAGGAACGACAAAGGCGCTGTCCTTACCTTTCTTTGGTGATAAACATGTCGTGCAGTAAATACCAACTTAAGTTGAAGCTCTTCTAAAGGCCTCGGAAGAGGCTGGCTGTGCAGTTGAAGAACCACGAAAGGTGGCACGGTGCCAGCTTCTACAGCGCGTAAACATTGCTTCCGTCATCAACCGGACCTGAAGCGCGTAAGAAGCGCAAGTGATCTGCTAGACGGTTCCCTCTAAGAATTACCTACACTGCATTTCTTTCTTGCCTTAAGTATTGGCTAAAGAGTCCCTGTGACACATCTTCTTCCAAACTGAAGAACACACTGAAATGAGTTCGGTGTACACCCTTGCAATCTTTTATTTTCTTTCTTTCTTTTTTAAATATCGCCCGAGCGTCGACCGCAAGTCGTGTCAGCGGTCTTGTGGCAGCTAGTGGTGCCGGGATCGCCAACAGTACGTGCAGCAGGCAAGGCGATTTCCAGTTTAAATGTGATCTGCTGAGACCGGATTATAGGCATATGCCTGTTTGTTCCCGCGTGCCACGGTCACTACCTTCTAATGTATGAGCACAAATTATAAGCTAAGAAATGGCTTATCACTGACTTTATAGTGCCTATAAATTCCAACTTCCGTCATTTGCGTCTATAAATGCCTGTTGTTGTGTTTAGCAACTGAAAATGATTTTTTTTTGGGAGGGGGGGTGGAGGGGGCTTCTCTATTGTGATAGCAAATATATGGACCCTCCAAGCGAATTATGGGCTTTGGCATTGATGTCGCCATGAGGTTCCGCATCAAGTCCAGGTGCAATAAGATCGCACCCCTCATGCGGTATAGGCTGTAGGTATGAGAGAAGGCGTGCGAGGCTGAGCTGAGAATGATGCAAAGTTCACTGGAGGTACTGTCGGCTAAAGTTACGTGGTCGCCTTTTTTCGGCTCCTCCGCTTCTTTTGTGGTTGTGGTAATATACCTGCCAATGGCGACTCGCCTGAGCTCTGCAGTAGACTAGCAACTAACTCGGCTCCTCTGCAATAAATTATATATATGCCTATCACACAGCTCTCCCCCGCACTTCAGCCATTTTCCTACCGTATTTTGTATTTTTCGCGCTTGCTCCGCTTGATGCGTCCGTGTAAGCAAGGAACTTTGGCTATTTAACATACACTACATCTGATCGTATAGCGTCAAGACAAACGTATCAAGCGTGTTGGCTGCAGTACGTGGATTAAGTGCCTAAAAATCCACTCTGTAGCCATCTGCATCGCTGTTCACTTTGAGTGTCCCTCGCCGCTTCAAGGCCGCTGACACGCCGTGCGGTCGTCACTCGTGCGTTATTATTAAAATATTGCGACGGTGTATTTAAATGAATATATATCGTAAGAAATTTTTGAAAATTACGTAATAATAAACGAGGTGTAAGGCTTCCGATGCTTACCTTCCGCATTACCTTTCAAACGTTTTTTTTTTTCTTTCTCTATCTCTCTATCTATCTCTATCTCTCTCATCTGGGGCGGCACCGGTATAGCAACGCCCTGGTCACTGCACCTTTCTTACGTTTTCTTCGTTCCGCGGGGGACAACCGATAAATTACTCAAGGTTAGCGTCTGGCAAAGGTGCTGGAGAGCGTCAGAGTAGCCGTGACAGGACGGGAGGGACGTGTCAGCAACCGCCCCTCCCACGTTTGCCAGAGGATCGGGTGGGTGCGCACGCGGCGCCCGAGCTTTCGCACGGCATTAACTCGTGGTCATTGACGAATTGCCGAATGGCTCTCTTCTATTGTACGGTCGCGCGCTGGTCCGTGACGTCACAGGCTGGACATAATAGAGGAGGCCTTGAGGGCCTCGGGTAAGAGCGAGCTGTCGTCCGTGCGAGTTTGTGGACCCGCTGCGACATGTAGCGGAATATTATTCCACCTATATGCTCGTGGCAGCATTGTCTACAGATCGCGAACGTTTTTTGTTTGTTTGTTTGTTTGTTTGTTTGTTTGTTTGTTTGTTTGTTTGTTTGTTTGTTTGTTTGTTTGTTTGTTTGTTTGTTTGTAGCGTTAAGAAGAAAGGGTTGCACTGTGCCTCTAAGTAGAAAAATAAGGTCATGATCGTGGGAAAAATAGTAAGAACGACATAAAAGGGAACCATGCGCTATAATCGGTACAAATTTCAGTAACCACAGATAGGCTATCTTTTTCAGCTTTCGTACGTTATTTCAAAGCAAGAGCCCTGGACAAAACTCCAAGATGGACAACAGCAGGGCTCTCTTCACTGTGTGCATTTGGTGCACGTTAATGAACCCCAGGTGGTCAAAATTAATCCGGAGTCCCCCACTGAGGCCTGCCTCATAATCATATCGTGGTTTTGGCACGTAAAACCCCAAAATATGGATCTTTTTCTTCTCTTTGAAGAACAAGTGTGCCATTCGGCATATTGTCTTCGATGACTCGCGTGCCCTTTGGAAGACTAGCACATAAGTTCCGGCGTTCTGTTGGCGACATCGTTTCATAGAAAAAAAACAACTCAAGGGACTTTACTCAAAACCTGTGACGCTAAGCATGCACTGCCAAGTCGTAGTGCTCGTTTGACATTCTACCGAATTCATACGTCTAGCGTTCGTTTCTAGTAGCTAGCTGTGCATCGTAATTCCCCAATACTACAGCCGTCCGAATCCCTAGCTAGAGAATAAGTCGGGCTACAAACGTGAGTGCTGGCATTGGGAAACTGCTTGTTGTAACTGAAGCACAACATCACAGCTTTTACTGGGTAAATGTGCTCAGTACTTGGCTCGCGTGCGTCGACGTCCAAGTACAAAAACGTAGAATGTGGTATGGTTGTTCAGCGTGATTGTATGAATAAAATATTAATTTTCTTATACTTACGTTGTTCAGTTTTCTTTTGAAAGATACACCGCCGCATGCGGCGCCCAAGGGATTAAATAAAATGAAATTGTCTGCGCCATAAGAAACGTGATCCATTGTATGCGGCGTGACGCCACGATGGTAGTCGAAGCTCTAAAAAACATTTCGACGAGCACGCAAGCTATAGCGCGTGAATTTTCTTTTTCAAGCCAGTGATACTCACGTTAGCACTTTCAGTGATCAACACACGCCTGACCTGGCGGCTCCCGTTTATGATCGCTCTTGAAAAGGTAAGATGCTACACAAGCTATACATTGCTCAAAACAACTGTTACGTCTGCTGCATTTTGTCATTCATTTCTACTTAGTCGAACTTTCTAAAAGTCGTTATTTTTTCGCTATACACAATTCACCATACGCCGCTGGAGCATTTGATATCGGCTCCTTGTCACCTAGACAAAACCAAATGATAAAATAAGTTGCTTGCAGCCTGCCCACTCGCGGTAGCGAAGGGTACATGCACGGCTACTCTGTGAAACAGCGAAATAGCATGAGACGCGAGACATCGGAACCACGGTCGCGGTGTGTCACCTTCGGCTGTTCTGTGCCCGTTGCGCTACCTTAGAAAGAAAGAGAGATAAAGGCAAAGGAAAGACAGGGAGATCAACCAGAGGATATCTCCGGTTGGCATACCTAGGTGTACCGGAGAAGGGGGAAAAGGGGGCGAAAGATTAGAGAAAAAAAAACAAAAAAGAGACAAAGCAGAATTGTTCATGTGGACGCTATCACACAGTCTGCAAAGATTTTACATAGTCATGCAAAGTATCAGTGTCCCACTAATACATTCCACGTCACACAGTGCACGGTCACAACTTGTCACAGAGACTGGCATATATCTCTTAAATAATGCAGCAGCAGCTTCATAGTGGCTCGCGTTGATGTTTCTGTATGCCGGTTTCCAAGAATTTTAATTTCTGTTAGAGGGCGCTTGTCCAACTGCTCTAGCGTGGCTGAGAAGGCTTCTCTCTCCCTACGGGTCGAAACGAGCCCACTCGCAAGGAAGCTGCACGATCGTTTCGCTGCGCCTGCAGAAGTCACAAAATGACGCTGTTGGTCATTCCGACCGAAAAGAAGTGAGCATTTGAAAATGCCCCTCCAAACAACTGACGGAGTAGAAGGGCGCAGTCACGTCCTGGGAAGTTGGACGGAATACGGAGCTGTGAATTAGAGTCCAGGGTATTAAAGCGTGCGCTTGTCAAGTCGAATGAATTCCATTGAACCAATATGAGGTTACCCACAAGCGCGGAAAGTTTTTTTTCTTCACTGCGTCGGCTCTCGAAAGAGGAATGGCAAAGCCGTTGACGCCTTCATGAGCAGATCGGGTAGCTGCGTCCGCTTGACCATTTTCATGTGTGCCAGAGCGACTTGGCAACCATTGACATATTATATCGGAGGCAAAGTAAACAAAGGCAGTCATCTCGAAATTGTATTTTAGGATCCCTTGAATTCCAGTGCAGTGTAAAGCGGAAAGTACTACAGACAATTAATTGGCACCAACGGCGGTCTATTGCAGACAGACGTGCTGCAGAAGTGCCAGCCGATAACACATAACAGATCATTCGACACCCGACGTACGATACGAAAAGTAAGTTCTGCGGAAGCCCGCAAAGTGGAAGAAAGTTCGTGAAAAAGAAAATTGCCATCCACTCAACTGTAGTACAAAGCTGGGTTTCCTTGTAGCTTCGTGCTACAGTCGGGTAGGTGACATATTGCCCTTTCACTTGCGATTTGCGACAGTGTGTCGTGTCCTTAAAAGAAGGACCACTGAAGTAGTTACCATAAGAAACGACAGGAAGAATTGACAGTCCGAGCGCGAACGTCCGCGTGCTTGAGATTATTATTCAAGTATTCTGCACTCCCCGCCCCCCGCCCCCCCCCCCACTCCTACTCACCAATTTGTAATGATGATGGTGGTAGCTACAGGCGAGTTTATTCTGGAGATCGAGGCCGGCAATTTGTGCTCCTTAGCATACTTGAGGCATTTCACCGGAAGTACGTCCAACAAACTAGTATGTATGCAAGAAGTGACGCTTCCTTGTTGTCTATGATGGATTTTTAAAGGTATACCAGGTGCTGTAGAAACGTATACCCAATATCTTTCTTTTATAGCATCTCAAAGAGCCCGTCCCTATCCCCACGGCAGCACGAGCACGAGCAAAGAAAGTGATCGATCGACCCTGCCTCGTTGCAAGAGGAACAAAACATAGAATGGGTAACCCCCGTCATAAACAGTCTCGCTGACGTATAGCCAAACTCAATCCTCACCATAGTGAAAAATATTTCCCTTAACTAAAGAAACAAAAACTAAAAAAAAATTCCAAGCACTCGTATGTTTCACCGTTAAGCCAGTGAAGCAAGGTTTACAACGTATGCGTTTTCAATTTCCAACGCCTAAAATAATATATTTCGTGAAGCATAGTTCATTATCGTCCACAGCAACAGCTGAATGTAAGTCCTGCAGCAGGATGGAGGACTCTCCCGACGATCTCCATCTCCTATCACCCCTACATTAGGTTTGTAAAGCGTGCTTCGCTGCATTTAGACCCTTCTTGCGGCAAAGCAGCTTATCAACGCACGTTCACGCTTTACTTTTTTTTACACTGCATCCACTCCTCCGCCTGCACCGTGAAACCTCACATGGCTAATCAATGTCCGCGCATGTCCAAGCACAGATAGTCTTATAGGCAGTCTGCCCGCGCCTTCTCCAGAACGCCGTACCATGCACTGGGACAGAAGGCGCTACTGGCTGCTTCATTTAATGAATATATACATATATATATATATATATATATATATATATATATATATATATATATATATATATATATATATATATATATATATATAACTATATTTCCCACTTTGTGGGAAATATACTTATATATTTAGTATAGTTATATATAGTTAAATATAAGTTATATAGTAAAATATAGGATATAACCCGTTTCACGGTTCATAAGCCTCCCGCAAAACGACTTATTTTCGCGACCACCCTTTGCTTGGGCTTACTGTTTACATAGACTTGAACGCGGTGGGCCTAAACATAATACAAAGTGATAGGCAAAACATACGCGTTATTTACTTGACAACTTGACGAATATCAATATTATGCTACAACAGCAAGTAATCAAATGTACGAATGAGCAAGCTAAAGCATAGCTTTTCGTCTGCTGTTCCACCCCACTTATGAAGAGTGGAATAGAGCTTATTTCACTTAAATGTCGGCCCGCATCACCTGGAATCAAACCTGGGTTTTCTCAATCACGTGACGCGCTCAACCAAAGCAAAACTCGTTTTGCTGCGAATTCCAGGCACACTGCCGTACAAGCATGCATGTTGCCGTAGAAACTGGTCTTACCCGCCAGCCGCGGTGAAATTCGGATTTTTGGAAGCTTTCACCCAGCAGAGTGTGACGTACGTCTCCAAGTGAGAGTAAGACCTGTAGGAATGCGTAGTAGATATCGCTGCGGCAGTGGACTCTCGAGGTCGGAACACGACGTGGTGCCATACGCATCACGACACAGTTTGGCCAAGCTGTAAATGCTGTATGCTTATTATGGTTGCAGCGTCGCGCAGCGGTGCAGTGGTGTGTGTAAAAAATAGGTCACGGCAATTTTGCAGCATAAGGTCGACCGGGTAAGCCTCTCCACATTACACCGCTATGTAATCTCCACTGTATTCCCGGACCAATTAATTTACTTGATACCCCGCAGTTTACTCCTTTCAACAAAATGAGAGCGCAGTAACCGTACATCATGAAATGAACGCGCCGACGCCGGATGACGCACGTCACGCTCAAAATACGTCGTAAATACGACGCATTTGTGTAGGGTGTGCAACTGTCGCTAAAGATCTGCTTATAGAAAAATAAAAACATTACGCGCTACTGGCTCTGGACGTGCCGAAAGGTGGCGCCACAAATAGTGATAGCAGTTCTACTATGAAGAAAGGAAAAGTATTCGTTAGCACAATGTGCTACTCATGATGAAAACAAATGACAAGCGCCTCTGAACGCAACTTGAGAAGAAGAAAATAATCAGCTGTGTCGAATTCCGCCGCATTGTCAAATTCTGTGATTGTGGCATTTTGAGCCAATCAGAGAGCCGTAGCAGCACTCTGGGTCAATCCGAGCTGACGAGATGACGAATTATACATTATGTCGGAATTTGTGAATATCCAGAATATTACCCTCTGCCACATTTTTTATGGAAGCTTCACTATTCTCAGTTTTACCATCGTAATTGAGAGAAGATGGACCAATATGGTCACACACACACACAAAGAAAGAACTGGGCTTCAGCGCACATATTAACCTGAAATTACTTGAAATCATTGTCTCTAAGCCCCTCCCACCGACAGCGACATCCATTTCAGCATAGGCTGCGCCAATGTATCTACTATAAACGTTGGCTTTAGCGACGTCGAGAAGGGCAGAGTCATCGCTGTATCGCCTGCTACAAAAAAAAAAGAAGAAAACACCGCAGGCGCGCCGTGCCGGACTCCTCACTGTGGCATCCGACGGCATAGCAAGGGCGTCGCCGTTGCATTGTGTACCCGCTATTATTTTGCTATCATGATAAAAACAGCGCAAATGAGAGAACACCTGCAGAAAACATCTCGGACTGACGGTCGAGACGCACAGACAAGAGCGAAACCACCTATATACCACGCACAATGACCACACAAAACGCAGATCACTTTGGCACTTGTCAGTATTACCCAACTGCTGTACAGTTCAACTTTGACAAAAATACTTTCAGATAAAAATTTTCTACAGGCACTACTTCCAACTAAATGTTTTTTTTTCATCGACCTTCTACTATTAATAACAGGCAATGACAACCAACGTTACTAGACTAGCCTAGTAACGTTGATGACAACTGTGTCAAAGCGACCTTGTGCAAGCGCAATTTCCACACTTACACCACCACTTATTGGGCAAACAGTCACAGGGAACTAACGACATCACACATTGAAGAGTTTAAGGGAATGGTTTGGAGCTCCTGCAGATGACACAGACCTGTTAAGACCTATTGCTCCAAATGACACGATCTTGAGCTATCGTTACTGCGCTAAGGAAGATGACACTAACACTAAATGCGCGTTCGTCCTGTGAACTTCATGCTTAATCTTCTCATAATAACGATAACCAACTCGCTCAGCTTTCAGCAATGGGCAAACAGCGCTCAAATTTGGCGTGCCGACAGCAGCACCGTGACACACAGCCTAGCGAGCGGCGTAAACAGCCACTAAGCAACAACGGCGGCTAACGGGATGGTGATATTGACGTGATGACGATAGTGAAACGACAGCGTGACAAAGATGGCATGACGGCAATGGTATGACGACGATTGCATGATGACGACTTAGTGACAACGATGGCATGAGAACAATGGGATGATGACCAGTGTATGATGACAATGGCTTGACGATGACTGTATCACGACGAGGGCTTGACGACGACGGCATGGCGAAAGTCGGATGACGTAGCTGGAGAGACAATGATAGCACGATAACGACGGTATCACGATGACGGCCTGACATTGGAGGTATATGATAGCGACTGACGATGACGGCCTGAAAATGGCGCCATAATCCCGATTGAATGACGACAGTATGATTACAGTACAATGACGAAGAAAAATTGACGTCGTTAGAACGGCGAAGGCGTTCTAACGACGTCAATTGTACAGAAAAGATGTACAGAAGAGGCAGATGTAGGCTTTCCCGTCCGCATCCGTAACTCAGCCGAATGCAGCAAACGATCGTGCGACGCACGCAAGCGGGGTCGCTAGCGCATCCCGTGCTCTTGCACAAGATGTTCCCAACAGAGCATGACACTTCATGCCCGTTTTGCAGACGATCAAAAGGCACTCTAGCACACATCATAGTGCACTAAGCTCAAGAACCCCCCACCATCCCCAGCCCCAACCCCCTCGAGTGATGAGAGGCCTTGTTGTCCAGCCCCGACCTACCGACCCAGCTCGCGCTGGCGGCTAGGGGCCAGGAACTGCTGGACGCATATGGGACCTGAGAAGAAGGTTCCACCCCACTGGTGCCAGCGCGCACTAACCGTTACTAAGGGCTCAGTATAAAAGTTGATTCTCTCTCTCTCTCTCTCTCTGTGCTTATGAGCTGCTGATGATCTTGTTTTACTCCCTTGTGGCTTCCCTAGAAACAGCGTCGTAATCGTCTGATCTTTACTGTCATCATTATATAAAAAGACCTCAGCTGCAGGCGGCCGTTACCTTCGGTGATCGCACTTGTTTGCTGCGTGCCGTTGGCATTATTTGCGTTGCCTTCTAGTCCAATTGGGCACACTTCCATGAGCTAAATGTGGAGCCATTAGCAGTTTTTTCCCCCATTTGGAAGGCCAGCATACGGTGTTGAGGCGAGTTTCATGCGATATTTTTGTGACTTGGCTTATTTTTCGTCTGTAGTCGCAGCCCACGAATGTTATTTATGCGATCACGTTTAATTACAGAGCATAGTGATGAATATAGTAGCACAACCGCATATCGAGCCAGCAATGGAATTACACAGCTCCCGTCGTAGCCTGAAAGCAAGTACTCATAGGAAAAAAGAAATGCTGCAAACAAACCTTACATAACTTGCAATCGAAACAGGCTCCGTCAACAACGCATGAACGCGACAATCCGAAACATTAAGTGCCGTTCAAATCGTGCAAATGATTTCCAGCAAAGTAGGAACACTTCAATTACATAATAAGATCACTAACCGAACCGAAATAAAGCGGTGTTGTTGCTGCCGTTCCTGCAAACACGTTTCCAAGTTCTCCACTCGAAAACTCGTATCACTTTAAGCAAGCGAAAGCACGAACTGCAGTCACCACTGCCGAAAGGTTCAAAATCGGCAAAATAGAGCACGAAGCGGCACCGTTGCATGTGGCGCCACCTTCGCTGCTGGCGCTGCGCCTTGGTAAAGCTGTCTAAACTTTGCTTATGCTTACATAGTGTCATTTTAAAACAACTTTAATGCATACTATACTTTCTGAACAGAACACATTTTATTTTTACTTGCTTTTTATGTTGTTTTTAAATTGCGCACCCCCTCTTGCGGGCTGCAAGTCGCAGTATGCTAACAATGCGGCGCCAGATTGGAACCGGCAAAGGTGCGCGCTTCAGAATGTGCGTAGGAAATCTACAAAAAATCGGTTCCCGCGTGTTACATTTGCGGTGCTGATTACGCTACAAGAGGTTTCATATTCCCTATCAACGCAACTATACCCCTCACCTTTTCCGAAGTATGTCTGCAACTTCCGCGCTTACAAAATTGACTGTGTCGCCCAACCCCGCTCTGCGAGCCCCTCCCCCCGACCTCCAATTCGTTGAGGCTTACCTGGATCCTCCCTGGCAATACCTTCGAAATTTCGACACTTTTTCTAAGTAATTGCCTTCACAATGGCTAGAAGCGTGTGGCTGATATCAAGTGCTAGCCATCTTGAAAGTGTCCAAACTATATAGCTTGACATAGCTCTAGCTGCTTCCAGCCTGTTCAAGCTGTATCAAACTAGCTAGTAGCCATCTTGTGCTTCCTGGGTAGCTATCAAGCGAAAACGCCGATACCTGTCGTACTCGGAGTGGCAACGAGCTATATGCGGTTTACTCTGCCTTATGGAAGGGTAGCCATCATTTGTTGCCTGTTTGGCCATAACAGGCAAACTGTGTTTATCGGTAAGTAATAATACAGATCTACAACTCTACGTAGTTGCACTTCGTTCATGCAAGCGCCGCTGGCGAGTACGACCGATCAAGAATGGGATGTACCGCGCACTGCGTCTTGTCACCGCTTCACACTTTTTGTGCGCGCATCGTACTATCCTGAAAGTGGTTCACTTCAAGTCGGTATGGCCAGGATAGAATTATAAAAGCAGTTTCCCTTCGTCGTACTTGCTTATCCTGTATTTCATGTCCGCCGGTAGTGGGCGAACTCGAAAAGCGACTATGTTGGGCCAGTCGCTCGCTGCTTGATTTTTCACTCGCGCGACCGCGGTCGCAGAACTGCTAAACCAATCAGCGGCGCGCAGAAAGTTACGTTAGCTCCCGCGTCGCACCAAATACAAAGTTCACGCCACCATGGCAGACTACATGAATTTAATTGGTACCTTGACTCGGGATGCCGAGGAGCAGCAGGTCCAGCTACGTCTCGAATGTGCGCGGTAGAATTCGTAGGAAACTAAATAGCAGCAAAGGAAACACAAAAAATTATGCACCGATACCCACGCTACGCGAACTAGAAATCACAACATACTCTCGATACTACTACTCGTCATGAGCGTGGAGTTCGGGCAGAAGGCGGCTTGTGAGGCCTGCCGCCATAGTAATACGAAACTATGTGTCTGCCACTTATCGCGAAGGGAGGCACGGGCGCACTCACTAGCGTCGCTTTTTCTTCGGACGCTTCCGCGCTGCCACAGCTGACACCACGGCAGAGCACAGTGACGACGTCTTTCTCTTCGCTCTAATCAAAATCCATGGCTGTTGCCGGAACGAGAAACCAGTGAGCACACTCTACCAGCAGCGCGCGCGAACTGCGTAGATCCCTAGAGTTATCGCTGAGAACGATAATCTCCGCGATTGCGACTTGCAGGTCGCGCTCAGGCGAGCTTGCCGGTGTGAGCTTCGGTCGCGTTCATCGCATTTTTGGTAGCCAGCAGCAAATGGTCGCGCGACCTCCTCAAGTCGACGGTGTTATTGAGCTTACATGTGGGCTGTGCTAGGCTTATAATACCGGTGTCACACGTACACTTCTGATCGCGATTGGCACCGATCCAGATCGAATTTCTCGACAGCGATTGGCTCTCTGGCTTATTTTGTGCAAAGGAACCAATCACGGCCGAGAAATTTGATCCGGATCGCGCTTGATCGCGATCATAAGTGCTCCGTGGACACCCGTGTAATGAAGCTGCGCTGAACGAGATCGACACCTCCCAAAACTCAGGAGACGCGAGCGTCGCTCCTGTCCGGACATACAGGGCCCTGAATATTTGGCTGCGCGTGTTCAAAAAAAAGATTTTGCGCTCAGCGCTGCATTGTTCTTGCTCAAATTTTGCACAACGATTGCATTTTGGCGTCTTAATCACCTTGAGAAATCCCAACACCTACCCCATTGGAGACAGACATCACTTATATACTTAAGACGTTCTGCTGCAGCTACACGACGAAATCACGAAGGAAACAAGCAAGGCTCAGCTTAAAGCTATTCTTGCCATCGACCTCAAGAAAGCTTTTGACTATGTCAACCACGATGCTATACTGCAAGAACTCAAAACTACTGGCTGCGGAACCAAGCTATATAAAGTAATATATCAGGTACTTCTTACGGAGTTGCACGTTCACGCAACGAATAGGCGACATCGCCTCACCGCAGCATCCCCATCCGCAGGGAGGTATCCCGCAGGGTTCAGTGATCTCGCCCACACTCTTTAAAGGGGTGGAGACATCAAAATTTTCGTTCATGCGTTTGTTGATTCAAACGTTGCGTCATGCTTCAGGGAGCACGATACACACAGCGGGATTCATATATATCCGATAAATAATTTAATAATAGCAGTATTATACCGAGCGATCTCGGTTTCGATTTCTGGGCTCCGGGGGATGCTATGACGTCACAGAGGAGGAAACGCAACATGGCTTGCTCACGTGGGCCACAAAAAATAGTGACGTAAAACTATGCTGCGTCGTCTGCTCGCGCATACGCGTGCTCTGCTAGCAGAGGTCAACAATTCGTGATTCGAAGTGCACGTCACGATTATTATAATTATTGCGAAGAGCGACAACAACGGTAAGAAATTATTGCGGCTTGTGAAAGTCGGTGATTCATTCCGAAGCGCCGTTTAGCTTTGAGTGAACCGGAAAAGGCCTAGCCACGATATCGGCGGCGCTGAACGATGAGAGGCGGTGAAGCTGCCGTCGATGCCAGAGTGATCACTCCTCGGTCGCTGATTGGCCGCTTCGCCGTACGGCTGCCGCAAAAATGGGTCCCGGGCCCGTCCTCTCTTACGGCAAGCAAATCTCGCCGTTCGCGAGCAAAACCGCCGCCGCACGGGGGCCCGCGAACGGCAAACGGTGTGCGGCGAGTTTCCGCGCCGGCAACGTGGTCGGGCCCTCACATCGAGAAAGGCCAAGCGAACGAGAGACCGCTCCGAGCTGCCGAACTATGCGACTATGCGAGGAGAGAAGCGGACAACACGAACGCCGCATATCCTGGTCCCTTTCGGAGTCGGCCGCCGCACGCAGTTTGCCATTCGCGGGCCGCCGTGCGGCGTTCGTGTTGTCCACTTCTCTCCTCTTGTGTCCGTGTCTGCACGCTTTCTTTGCATTAAGAAAGGATTTCTATATGCCTGTAGCTCGGTCATAGTGGAGGCTATGCTCGGTCGCTCGGCTCAGCAGGCTCCGTAATCGGCATTTCATCGCTACTCATCATACGTCACGTTTTTGTGCTAGTGTGCTATGACGTCAATATTTTCGTTCCTCCTCTGTGACGTAATAACTGCCGCGCTAGCGATGGGTCTCGACTACGAGAAGGAGTTTTTCACGACTTTTTGGAGCTGAATTAAAATTATTTTGAAATGTTTGCAGAGTCCAATACCTCGTTCTGGGTGTCCTTGCATACGGAAGCAGCCTACAACATGCTTTTTATAGCCTCAAAATTTGGTGTCCCAACCCCTTTAATCTTGCCATGTGCGTAGTCCACAGAGCACTACGATACATCCCCGACATCAAATATTCGATCTACGCAAATGATATCGCCATCTGGATCAACACGGGTTCGCCAGGACAGATCCAAGAAACTCCCCAACCGGCTATGAACAGGGTGAATGAGGCTGCTCAAACTATTGGCCTTAGATGTACGCCGGAAAAATATGAGTTGATACTGGTCCATCACAAAAGATGGCGACCGCCCACCATACAGATTATAAACGAAGGCGTGCCGATTTCCCAATGAAAATTTATAAAGATACTTTGTCTCCATATTCAGAAAGATGGAGGTCCCGCTGCGACAGCGCAGCACCTGCTCAGACAAGGACAACACGCGCCGCACATGATGCGTAGGGTCTCCAACCGAGCCAATGGAGTGAAGGAGGCGGATATACTTGAACTACGAAACACACTAATTATGTCGCGCCTTACCAATCTCCGTCACCAAGATATCAACCGCCATGATGCGCTCGTGCGGAAGGCGACAAAGCTGGCCATCGGCATTTCTTTTAGTGCTAGCACTAAGATCCTCCTTGACATTGGTTGCCATAGCACGGTGGCGGAACTAGTCAGTATTCATCGTCGTCGCCAAGAACTGCGTTTGCAGCGCACATGTCAAGAAACGCACATCCTCCATAGCATCGGTCATCCAGAAGCTGCGCCTATAGTGGACACGCGCCCACTACCCCCGAAACAATGCGAATTCCTAACCATAGCTCCACTGCCACGCCGCATGAATCCAGAACGAGGCAAGGAGAGGCGACGCCAGCAAGTTGCCTACTTCAAGAGGTACACGGCAAGACACTCTGACGGCATTTACGCCGTTCTTCCTTTCCCTCAAAGCGACCATGCTCCAAGCCTGACAGTGACGTACTCGCGTCCCTGCGCCTACGTACTCGGGTCCCGCAGTGTGACGTCGCTCGTGGTGACACGTGACTTCGAGAATTATTCAGGGCAACATCTGTTATTTGTGTGATCTGTCGCTTGAATTGACGAATTGAAGTTCAGAGAAATAATAAAACAAATAAACGGAATGTCTGCATGTTTTGTTTTACTTCGCACCGAAGCGAGAGAGATGTACTTCCGCTTCGTCGGCTTGTTCGCACGGTCGTGCAGTCACGTGTGCAGGTACCGAAACTATGCCATTTGCTATCGTGTTCCAGCACGTGATCATTCTCTGCGATCCGCTTTTTCTGCCTCAGTATTTGTGTAGAACTGACTTATACCGCTAGTTATGTGTCCTTGTGCACAGCGCGCAAAATCGTGCGCTGCGCGAAACCAGACGATCACAACTACTCGTGCGCCGCGCCGAAAGAAGAAAAAAAAAGGGGGGGGGGGGAAGGAGAAAAAAATTGAAGCCGGGGCCCGTGACGTATGCGTCACGCGATCTTCGAGGTCCGGTATGGGGGAACGCATGGAAGGAATTTCGCTTGCAGAGGCCAGACGGGACGAGTGGAGAGAATGCCTCGCTATGCAGTAGAGCTCGCCTCCTGAAATCATGGGTTCGCGGCACTGAAAATATTTGTATCTCGGCTATTAATGAGCCGATTTGAAAAAAAAATTTGCGGCAGAACGTTCCCTAAAGGACACGTAACCACTTTCGGCGTATAACCAAAATGCTATGAGGCCTGGTGAGGGACCCCTTAAACCGCATGTCGGGTGGCTGATAGAAGCAACCAGCGCCGTCTACCAACGGTACTAAAGTGTCTAGAACAGTATTCTACGCACTGTAACGGTACCTTGTGGCGTTTACCAGTGTTGCACTGAAGAATGCCGCAATCGAGACTCTGGACTGAGGGTCTTTCCACCACACCACCTAACATGAAAATAAAGTTTTTTTTTTCTCTCTCTCTCTCTCTCCTCAAACTCGAAGGGGCCGGCTGGCAAGGGCTAGAAATCGTGCATTTCAACTTAGGAAGTGCGTTTCGATTCCATTTGAGCATCAAAAAGTGCATACACAAGCGCAGTTGCTGCGATATTCGCGTTGTCGGTGTGATGTCCTCACTCGGCACACAAGTTTTTGCTGGCGTCGTCGGCACGAAAGCCTGCCACACTACGATGACTCAAGTCATCACTCACGTCTTGGTCATTCTAGTGTGACTATATAGTCTATATAGACTATATGTCTTCCACTGACAAAGTCTGCCAACTAGTCGGCCCAATGTTGGCGTTCGCGTCTCGTCGACTTCTTATCGACATCGGTGTCGTGTCGGCCTATGTTGTGACGTACCCCACATTAATCGAATATCGTTGTGAACAGCTGAAATTTCTACCAAAACGCTGCGCAAGTACCTCGTCCTCGTCGATTATGCTGCAGGCTGCCCGCGCTATTGCATCGCGCGCGTCGTCTGCTGCGCGAACACCAACGCCATACAAAACGTTCCCGGCGCTCGCCGCTAGGATACAGCGCATGCGCATTCGGAACATGCAAGAGGCGGATTTAACTTCCATGTGTACTGACACCAGATCTATTATCATTAATAATTCCTAGCAGCAGCGGCCAGTGCCACTTCTGCAAAAATCTCTGCTGCAAGCTACTTTTCAAACAAGCTTTATTTAAATTACAAAAGTGACGTTTATTTAAAATGACGATAGCACACGTCCATTGTCAAGCTTTGCATGCCATTTTCTCAGAACACATAACGCTGGATGTGCATGACAGCAATGCAATGTGCACCGAACGATTGGAGCATATTCCCTGGCTGCCTCTGTAACCGGTCAGCAAACATACAGCTACTGTTCTTTAAACATCTGAACAATCTGCAACACCTTCACACGCATTTCCAGTTTATTTTCTGGCTTTACAGCCCTCATGTGACTCACTAAAGACATGGCAAAGTGCTCATCCTCATCTGGTGGCTTGTGTTTTTCGAGGAGGTTACACACTTCATCAAGCTGTTGCTGCAGATCTTCATCGTTTTTCTTCCTTTTCCGCTGCCTTTGCTGAGGTGCTGGTTCAATATTCACAGGCTCTGCAGTAGCAATCTCCTGGTCTGACAGGTCAGATACCATTGCTTGAGAATCCGTAGATGGGGAGGCAGCCGGCGGAGCATCGTGGTTGCTTTCCACAGAGAGCAGCGAGACACAGTCAACGTCACCATATGGTGCGATTCCCAGCAATATTTCCTCAGAAGGTTCTTCTGACACACTAACGTTGTTGGATAACCTGTAAATATATACACACATGAGCAGCAGTCAATTTCGAAATGGTTTATAGCATGGGTAAAGGGATTACACTATTACATAAAATACAGCAAAGAAATTATTGCACTGTTTGAGAGACAGCGAATGAAGAGAGGAAAGGTGGGGAGGCTAACCAGATGACATGCACAGTTTGTGACCATACTGTAAGGCATGGGGATATAGGGATGAAAAGAGAAAAAAGAAGTGTGAAAGAGCTAAGAGTTCAGCTGTTGCTACCGCCCAAAAAGTCCCATGGTAAGTTTTTACTGAACTTCTTTTGACAGGAATTGCACCTTCACTCTTCTGTTCATGTATGTAGCAACCTGTGTGACCACAGGTGCTGACAAGAGCGTAATTCACAGGAATATGGAGACTGGAAGTGATCAAACAAGGGATGCCTCAGGCTGGAGCCAGTATTCCAACTACGAGAGTTGTCTTCATCAGGCTATGATAAAGATAAGCACCATAGCTGAAATGTTGACTCCAGCTCAAGACATCCCTTGTTCGGCTACTGCTGGTTGATCACCCCAAGAGCAGAGAGACACTTGAAAATTATAATGTTTCTTGTGGCGCAACGCTCAGTGTCCTTTTGAGGCTGAGTGTGCTCGCAGCAAGGTGTGCCGAGTGCCCTGTGGAGGATAGTGTGTATGCAACAATGTGCCAGATCATGCAAGACAACAGTTAATGTGAATGCAAACCTACAATGGTGAGTACCCTTTTCAGTACTGCAGGGACACCACAATGTGACATACAGTGGTCATTCTGCATGATCAATGAAAGTCTACTGAATCGTAATACCAGTGCTGACGAATATATCTGTGTTTGCAGACTACCACATGGCAAACTGATCTGTAGTGCAACAGTATTAAATCAGGACCTTAAAGCTGGGTCTGTCTTTTTCATTACACTAACAAAAATAGCATTTGCCATTCTTAATGTGTTGTCACACGACCTCCTCATCCTAATCCTCACCCTAATAAAACTTTAATCCCCACCACCACAACTATGGTTCAGACTCATGCTGCAGCGGCAATATGCAGCTGAGAGGTGAACGCACTAACCACTGCGCTATCATGAAGCTTTGGCACTTGGGTAATTTATGAGAGGTTTTGTGCATCACACAGTGTGAGTATGGCAGTGCTGTCTGTGCGTGCATTTTGGAGGCCATGACAAGTGATACTGTAGCAGACGATAATGACATTGTGGCGCTGCAAAGAAGTTGCTCTTCAGAAAATGGTGATGCTCAAATTAAAGGACTCCTTCTGGCAGAGTAAATAAGTACAGCACCAGGGAAATCCCTGAAGTCTGTTGACATTTTTTACTTGACCAGCACCATTTACAAGAATAATCTTGTATATATGAAGTTGGATGAGAAGAGAGCCCTATCTGTGTTTTGCACGATAGCAGTTGGCCACCCAATGGGGGCTCACAAAGAAAGCCATGGACGAAAAAGAGAGCATGTAACAAGCATGCACTAGTGGCATATGCTAGACTTGAGAGCGGCCTAGTGGTATTCCATACCTAATAAATTCCGAGCTTATAGGAGAAAACAGCGATGACATGACAGACATGGCGAAGTGCTTGTCCGTGACTGTCCTGTCATCACTGTTTTGAGCTTCAATACTTTAGTTATGGCATGTGCTGTAGATGTTGAAAAATGCATGTTCCTCCTTATTGGATCGGGAGGAGAGTATCACAGTACAGAGGCTGAAAATGAGAAAGAAAGAAGAGCCAGTGTCTTTGGCAGTATTCATGATTCTGTCCTGTACCAAGGAAGTGAAAGGACATGAAGGAGTGGGGTCAAGAATGTAACACTAAATCGATGCATAGTACTGTGTCCTCTTAAATTGTAGCTTTGTAAATAATTGTATTTAATTTCAGATACTCCTAAGTTCTAGAGCCCCTAGGAGCATGAAATAGACATCCCGTGATATCTTTGAAGAGCCAAGTGGCGCATTCAAAAAGACAACCACAGGAAAAAGCGACGGAGACGGAAAGAGTGCATTCATAAAAGAACCACAGGCAAAGGCAATGGAGACGGAAAGAGCACAATTACGCTCTTTCTGTCTCCGTCACTTTTTCTTGTGGTTGTCTTTTTTTAATGTGAAACTTGGTCTTTCAAAGCAATGCACGAACTAGCCCAGCATGAAGTTCTTCTAAACTACCATGATATCTATTTCGACAAAATTCTGGACCAACAGGTTAGCAGTCCCTGATGAAGACTATAAACTAACAGACTATTTTCGTTACACATCACAGATGCAAACTGACTGCACAATCACAATGCTGACTGCCCAATTGAGTATGTTTTCCTTGCTGCAGAACTGAAAGTGTGCTAGCAACTGCCCATGTTGTGCACATGTGTGACTGTGTCTTGTAGCTTATCAATTCTTAACTATTACTCTCGTCTTCTCCTCCATTTATGCTTGCGCTAGTTTTACTTCATATTCAAATTGTTGTAAACAAAGATTCCTGGTGCAGCTGTTTGCATTCTTATGCAAGACTGATTTAACAACCTCACCTGTACAGTCACAAGCTTTATGATAGCGAAAATGGGAGTGCGTGCAACTCAATGCAGGCAAAGCACACTGGCAAGTGGCCCAGGCACTCTCGTAGACTGTAGGTTCAGTAGACGAATGCTCTAATCACATTCAAGTGTTATCTGTTATCATCACTGCTCCATGACAACTTGAAATGATGGAATATGTAATCTCATGCGCTTACATGTTGGCTTACAGTCTGCCTTCAGACTAGTAGCAGAGGACGCGCCAATGCAATCAGGGAGTGCATCTACCAAACCTACAAACTAGGAGGTTGCACTAGTCGTTCACCAGAGTGCTCAGCTTGCATCAAGCTTCTGTTCTGTGGAGCAGATATGTGACGATATTGGCAGTGCCTTGCTCTTCAAGGCACGAGCTGGGGTGTTGCAGACATTGGTCTACCGTCGCCGCTTTGACATCTCCTGACGTCCTCGCAGCATTGTGCAGAGTGTGTTGCATTGAAGAGAAGAGCATCAACGACCTAGTTTTGCAAGGTACAAATCTCCCTCCTCAGCATAAAGGAGTGCCTCTATGCAGTAGTGCCTGCACGAAGGTACTACCTTCGTGCAGGCACTGGGGTTCGGCAACGCGGCCAGCAAGACCAATGGCATAGTGTTGATAACCGAAGACAGGCTATGTAAATAACTGATGAAAATGGGGTAATAACAGTTATGTGTGCAGCTGTGGAATGTTATGTGGCTGTGTGCACATGCGGAACACTACGTGTATGTTGGTACCTCATAGTGCTGTACGTTTCCCTGCATGCCAGCATTCTTTTCTTTTTAAAGACAAGGCTTTGTTCGCTAGGTGTATGGGCTTACCCCTGAATTCAGAAATGCATCTTAACTTGAAGCCCACGCTTGGCTTGATCTAAATGATGCCTGACGTGAACATGCCCAAAATATGCACTGCATTTCCTTCGGTGAGTTCATGACAGGCGTCATTTAAATGAAGTCAAGCACGGACTTCAAGTTAAGATGCATTTCTGAATATGGGAGTTAGTCTGCAATGATTTCACAGGGACTGAGCCTAACTTAGTTTTTTGCTTACATGCATATATTGCATCGGCTAGGACGCAGTACAGCTGTCCAGTTGTTTCAAAGGGTAGAGTGAGGTAGCTGGATTTTCAACGAATAAAGCTTGTGGCTGCACGTTGGAAGATATGGAAGCAAGGTGGTCGTAACTATTGATTCTGCTTTCCTTTAGCGTCTTGCTAAGCCAAATGCTGCAACACGTGCACTACCGGTTGCAAGCAGGATAAGGTAGACACTTTAACAAGATAGACACTTTAACGGCCTGCCCACAGTAACATGTGACGGCAAGTGACTGCGATAACAAGCTGAGGTACCCACGGTATTCCCTCCATGGAATTCTTCAAGAAGAGGAGCTGCTCGTAGTATGGCCATGTCACATCATCAACGGTGGCATCAGCTGCCTCTTCAGCCTTGATGCCGTTCTTCTGCGCCGACATTTGTGCGATCATCAGACGCCTGAACTTGTCGCGTAGCGATTTCCATCGCTTCTGCACCATCACTTCTGCGTAGATCAAAGATTCAAGTTGAAGGCGTGACCCGTCTGTGGCAGCCCGCCAAGATGACAGAACGCATGTAGCAGCGTTGTGTACGCAAAGACAGCAACTGGCTCACCTGCATCGCAAACGTCAGGAAGCACGGCGGCCGCAACCTCGGCCCACAGCAGCCGTTTCTTGAAGCGGTTTTTGTGGTCCTTGTGACGAGAGTGCCAGAGAGCTGGTCGAGCTTCGACGCAATAGATCAAAGCCTCGATGTCGAGTGTGCCGTAGTGTATGCTATTTATGTTTACCGCGGCTGCTGCTGACATTTGCGGGATTCACGAGCTAGCTGCGACCGCTACACCAACAGACAACCTCGCCAACTATGCAAAAACTAGTCGCATCACCGCAACCACCACGACATCACAGTACCAACATACCACAAAAGTTTGACGAGATCACAAAGACAAAACACCGCCAGAACTACCGGAACTAGCTGCCGGATTATCCTTTCTCTGATTGGCCTTTGCCGGAAAACATCCGGTCATAGAACACACGATCCGGTGTTGATTGGCTTCGGCCAGCTTCGGCCAACGTTTAGGCTATGGTTTAGGTACGGCTTGTTACGGTTACTATGCGCAGTGCTGCTGTGCTGGTACGGGTTGTGGCTAGTATGGATCATTAGCCCAAAAAGAAAGAAAAGATGTGTTGAAGCTCACTGACTGAAATGGTTAAGTAGTCACAAAAAGTTTGGCACAGCATCCTCAAGAAAATTTCGTGAAAGCCCAGTGACAAGTCCACGCGTAATGCTCGAGTCAGTGCTACCAGCTAAAGCATAGGTTAAACACGCAAATACATCTGCAAATCACATGTGTTAGCACAAAAAGTTCTACAGAAGGTTGCAGAGTGCTTTTACCGCTTTAGCGCAGTCGTATCATTAGAAGTCGGTGCTTCTTGTTTTGTCTTTTGTTTTATATTTTGTTAACACTGACGGTCGTCTATGTTCTCATTAATAGGCTAATGAGCAACCTTTCCGATTCCCATTACAATTAAAGCACAATATTGGCGCCTGCCGTGGTGAACCCGCCCAACACACCTAAAGTTTACAGCAAGTTTACAGAGCGCTGCCGTTTCTTGCGAAGAAGCGGCGGTGTTGCTGCTTCTACTACACTGAACCACCGTGATTTGAACCATATTTGTTCTTTTAAGTAAGCGCGTGCGTTTGCTATGTCCAGTTAACGTTCGAAACTTGGGATTGAAGTTCAACAATTGAGAGGAAGGAAAGTTCTGCTTTCCGGAAACGCAAAGAAAAAAATTTCGTAGCGCTGCCGACGCTGCTTCTATGCGTCTAGCTCATCTAGCCACCTTGGCATCAACAAGCAAGATCGGCGCTCACATGTGCGACAGTTGGTGTATTCTGTGTGTGCGAGTTGCTTGGTGCTCACTGTTATAAAATGGGCAAGACCAAAAAGAACCAGAAGGATTTTCAAAAGGTGAAGCTGAAGGTCGGGCGAAAACTACCGAAAGGCCTAAATGTGACGGACACCAGTTTCAAGACCAAGAAAATAGTCCTGCACGACCGCCTGCCAAAGCCGGCCACCGGCGAGCCCACAACAACACGAAAGCTGAGCGTTCAGGTACGTAATAAAACCCTCATGATTTATTCGCACAGCACATTTCTGCAGCAATTCAATTATGCGACATTCTGATGATTAATATGAACTTCAATGTTCATACATTATTAATTTGCCTATACGTGATTTGCGTAGGCGCAGTTTTGGTTTAGAACTACTGTTGCAGCATGAATCAGTAAGTAAGAGGGTGCCACGTACCACTCACATAATTTCAGATGGCTACGAATATATAACATCAATAACACGTTAATGACCGTGTAGTGCCTGTACCGCGCTCAAAACACGTGAACGGTACAAGACGGGAAAATACTAGGTATAGTGTATCAGCTACCAAATAATGTTTATTGCGTGGCTGTTTTCGTATTTGCGTGTCATATGTCGGATACACGTGATAAACGATCAAGTGTCAAGTGGTTTCTAAAACCTCAGGTACTGAAATCTAATTGGAAGCTACCGCCACAGCACCACCCGTGGTGTTTCCTTGCGGACTATGCGGCATTGTAGTCTGAGTTTGTTTGTTTGCTTGTTTTTTTGCTTTCTCAGTTTTCTACTTCCATAAAAGTAAAAGGCCAGGAACAAACGGCGCTCACCGCACCCGACTAGTTTCCTGACATCATGCATGTTCCATACATAAAAAGAAAAGCACAGCTCATATGCGTATTATTCGTGAGAACTCATAATTAATTTAGTATCGAAACATTCAAGTGCTGATGCTTAGTGCTTGCTTAACACACAAGAAATGTTATCAGGCGTTAATAATTCATAACGAATACAAAAAATCAATCAACACATATGTGCACCCCACAGACATATAAAAGTTACCAATACCTATACAGCACTTTGTACGAAGGAAAGTGTACAGTAAATTTTCTAGTCATGCTGCCCGTTTTCAAAGTGAAATACCATAACAGCATGTTCAAATCCTGCGACTGCTGTGAACTGATAGTAGCTTAACTGGCAGTATGCTGATGCATGAAGGTATGTGACCATACGAACATGCCTTTAAAGAATCAGTGCTGCTTTTCTCTTGTTGCAGACTGGGTTTTGTGGTTCAATTAGCATGTAGCCATTCTGCCACAGATGATCATAAGGACGTGTCTATTGAGTGCTTGCAAGGAAGCACCTTATGGGTACCTTGCATTGGATCTTTCCATACCGACAGCAGTGCCTATCAACATGGAGGAAGCATTCTTGATAAGAGACATTGTGTATTCGTCACACCACTTACATTGCTTGTTTCAAGCTAGATTGTTCTTGTTCTGCAAAATATCATATACATGGGATTGGCTAGGGTCACACTCGCACATTCCCACCCAATCGCCAACTGGTCTAGGAGCAAGGGAGGCCAATGGGCCTGCAGCCTTTTGTTCAATTAATATGTTAACCAATGTAACACCTGCACAAGCAAGTAGTATGTGTGCCGCATTTTGCCAGGTAGAAAGATTTGCTGTACATTCTGGTGTTTCTTCATCAAACCATGTATGACTAAAGTTCACTCTCATTTCCCTCCGAGCCCATATGCCTGATGTCAGCATCAGTGGTAGGAGAATGAAACAGTTGCAGCTGCACCTCACTGATGCAAGGTGCAAACACCAACTATGACCTTAAAGATTGCAATGCTAGTTGCCTTCCCATCTTGCCATAGCAAGATGTGAAGACATTGTGGAGGCTGTGACGCTGTGAAAGGAGTTCCCAGGTGCAGGCTATTATCTGTGAAAAGAAGACATTAGACACAATTGGAACCTCATAATCCTTTGGCAGATGGGCTGTTGGGGCTGGTGCAAAGGGACTAAGGGATGTGCAAAACAAACATGGCTGGGGTGAGTGCAGACTTAAAACTGCCCTCTATTTTCTAATGTATTATCTTTTTTTACTTTCTAGCTTGGAAATGTGTGTCCGTGTACATTTTTTTCATCTGCAGGACTTGATTCGGCGGCTGCACCTCTACAATGTGACCAGCCGCTTGGACGCTTTGACAGGATTGCGAGAACTCGGGCGCAGTCATGCTGGTTCATTCAGCCCGCACCTCAAGCCCCTGCTTGAGATCTTGGGCACACTCTGCACCGACAAAGAAGGCACTGTGCGGCAGTCTGCTCTCAAGGTAAGGAATCTTTGTTGCTGATTTGGAACAACTCTCTTTAGTGAGCTTAAAAAGAAAAGGGTGCACTCTAGCTCCTTCTTAATGTGAATGGCCAAATGCTATGCAGAGTTGCCTTCACTTTGGTAAGACTTAATTGCCTATCGGGTAAGTCATACCTGTCATTTCTGACATTTATTCTGTCTTGTGAAACCTCTGCTTACAGTCATACTGATTTATCTGGTGCTCTGGTAGCACATTTTACAAGGGATGCAGAAGGGAAATATTGATAAAACTGTTAAGTCTTGTGACTGCATTTCTGCAGTACCAAATATAGCTTGCTTCGACTTTGAGCAGTAGGAAACTTAAACATAACTGTTATAGAAATGTACAGCCGCAAGCAAGAGTTTGAGGACCAAAGGTGCCGCGATTGTTTCTTTTTTCCAAAGTTCTCAGACACGTTCTCAGCTAGACTCCCTCACCAACCTCAAGGATACTGCTCACTCTCGGGCGCGCGCTCTAACCCTCTAATACCGTGGAGGACGCAGGTCTGCAAGATGGGTACGAGAAATTTGAAGACATTTTATTCACCTTTAATGAAGTCACCGAGCACTATTAAATTGGCAGGCAAGCTTTTCTGCCTCCGCATGGTAAACTCTCCAGCTCTCAGGCAATCACACTAAAAATATTGAAGACTAGGTCATATCCCAGCTTAGCTTTCCTCAGCATTATTGCCCCGGACACTTTCGAGCCTACCTGCCCGGACTGCGGGTTGGTTAGCAGCTTAGAATGCAAGCTCTGGCGGTTCCCCTCGTTATGAGGACCCAGTCAAGTCAATGAGGAGGAGTGGAGCTCTGCCATCAACAGTTCCGAGCTTGTCCCGCAACTCCGGGCTGTCAGAGAGCCCACGATGCGGCGGTGAAGCTAGGCCTCCCCGTCCTCGTGTGGGAGCGGCCCTCGGTGCTGCTTTAAGTGTGGTGCTTCTCAGGACCTCAATAAAGTTCTTTGTCTGCCTGTCTGTCCATCCGTCCAGACCGGGCTGAAATAAAGAGCGCACTTCTACGTGTGCGTGTTTGACCAATACAATGTATTAAACCAATTACAGGCCACGGAGCTGTGCTTGAATACATTTTAATTTTTTGTTGATTCCACGGTCTCCAAATTTTTGCTCGTGACTGTATCTACCAAGGTAATTCAGTGGATATGACATTCTGCTGGGGAGCACAAGGTCACAGGCTCAATTCATAGATGTTACTGCGACATTTTGACAATGGGCAAAGGGTACATATACTGACCTTTGGGTGCATGTTAAAGAACCACAGGTGGTCAGGATTGACCTGGGGCCCCCAGTTACATTGTCTCTTATAGCTGCCATTTTGCTCTGGTATGCGAAATCTCATTAATCACTGTCAAATCGTTAAGTATTCTGCTAGATTGGTGCAATGCACTTGTGGAGCATTATGCAGCTCTTTCTTGGTGAGAAGAGAGGCTTGGTAAGTAATAAAAAACATAAAATATAAGATTGGTTGTGCCACTGCATTGCGATTTTACCATACCACCATTGTGTGATGTCAAAGGTTTTGACATGCCCCATGAAGTTCTGTATGCCTCAGAAACTCAAACACAACCAAACAAGTTTGGTACACTGGATTCGCTTGGTGTTGCGTTCGCCATGCACTATATGCACTTCATAGGTTGCAGTGACATTGGTCCAAATTGTTAACTTTATCAGTTCCCAGAAACGGTTGTACACGTTTTGAGAACAGCAGCAGCTGGTCTCATCGATTGAACATGTCATTGGCAGACATTTATAAGATGACCTTATGTTTGGTTCTAGGCTTTATTCAAACAGCTCATCAGCGATTCTAACAGAAGCTCTAGCTTTTTTACAAGCTACGGAACTAGACATATGGCCTTGGATATGCTGCTATGTGGTAGGCTTGTACATGCACACCTCCTTCTCATTATCTTGTTTCCTTTTCTTCCCTGTCTCCCTTTCCCAGTACAGAGTAGCATGCCATAGCAAGGCATGGCTCAGGTTGACCTCTCTGCCTTTCTGTCAATAAACCTTTTTCTCCCTAGTTTGCACAAAGGCACATAATTTTTTGACACCCGTCTTCCTAGGTCCTGCGCTTGGTGCTGGGCTCAGTGTCGGGTGATTGCCTTTCGCCTTTCGGCCCACTGCTGTTGTCTCAACTGGGCTGTGCGGTGAACCACCTGTCGCCTGCAGTCCGCCATGATGCCCTCGACCTGCTCGGCTTGTTGCTGGAATCTGTGCCATCCCTAGCAGTGCGCGCTCCGTATGGCACACTGTGCAACTTTCTCAACATGATCTCCACCTCTGCTGAATCGTCAAAAGTTGGCACACGCCGCCGGGTCCTCTCTTCTCAGGTGGGCGCACTTGGCATGAGCGTCCATGGTGCACATAGTAGCGCGACCTGCATGTTCATTATGAATGATATTCAGTCAGACCTTGATATAACCAACGCATATACAGCAAATTACCGGACATAATGATCTAAATCTTACATTTAGATTGCAATGCAGCAATTATTCTACTGCTACACAGTGATAGAAGGGCTGTGCCACTTGTGCAAAACTGCACCGCAAAGGAAATGCTGTTTAACTTTGTCAGCCCTGAAGTATGTGAATATGTCGCAAATGGGGCCCAAAACACCCTCCCCCTCTGGATCCGCCACCATCCATGGAATATGTGGCAGGGCTGTGGGGAAGTCTGAATAATCAGAGTGGGTCCGAGAAATCAATCCGCGATGTACACATTGAAGTAGGACTGATAATTCAGCTAGTTGGTTGAAGTGCGCTGCGTTCCTTTTTTTGTTTCCCCCCCCCCCCCCCCCCATTTACTGACATGCATTTGTCAGTGTAGTGCACTTCTGTAGCACATGATTTCTTGCTACTAAATGTCTTATATATTTGCGATTCCTTCGGGATTCATGAGTGTATCTACATGCACTTGATTAATGTTTTACATCTGGTGTGTGCAGTAGCTCAGAAATAATTATTTTACGTAATTGTGGTGTCGCACGGTTGTGAGAGCACACCTGCTCGATGGGCCTTTTTTCACAGGCAGGTATAGCGGTTTTGACAGGTACATATTGCACATTTTGTTATGACTAAATTCCAACATGAAGAAAAGAAACTGAGAATGGCTCAAGGAAGTAGACCTAGATGCAGAAACCACACAACACAGATTCTACAAGCGTGTTATTCCATCTTTATGTGCCTGCAAAGAGACCAACAAAAACACAGTATCTGTGTTTCTGTTCCCTCTTGATATGTGCTGCTTAGTCATGTTTCTTATCAGCTACCAACTCACTTAACTAGTAATTTCACTTGTAGTGATACATAGTTTTGACATGAGCAAAACGTGAACAAGGTGAATGCAGGAGCCAACGTTTCGACAAGTGGACTTGTCTTCTTCAAGGCGACATATGCTTTCCTCTTCACAGTATATATAGGTGGGGTTCTTCAAAAGGGGAGAAGGTGTGAGGCGGGAGGACGCGGAAACGAGGGAAAATGTGTTAGCATGTCGAATTGAGAGTAAAGGAACTGTGTGTGCAAGGTCAAAGCCAGGGCACCACCCTCCCCCGTTCAGTCACCACATGCGCGTTAGCCGGCGTGTCAAGGGCGTCTGACATGCCGGCTGACAAAAAAAAAAGGAAAGGAAAGGGAAAAGAAAGGGGGGGGACACGCCAAGAAATCAAACTAAATGTTGTTGCCTATAGCTTGAAGTTTAGCATAGTGAATAGCTTCTAAAGCTCCCTTTGAAACGTTAATGCCTATAGGTTGCAATGTCTTGAACTTATGGATAAGGTATGATTCTCTATATTTTCTTTCTCGTTCAGAACGGAAATTGTAAGATGTAGAGTTTAAGCTCATCAAAGTTATGACCTGGTTGGTTGAAATGCTCGGCGACGGCTTTGGGAAGCTTTTTAGCTGTGTCCACACGATGTCCGTTTAATCTGACGTTCATTGATTGTCCTGTTTCACCGATATATCGTTTCTTACAGAAGGAACATTCAAGCATATAAATCACACCCGAACTTGTACAAGTGAAGGTAGATTTGACTTCATGTGTATAACTATTTGCGGTGCTTTTAATTTTAATGTCACTTTGAAGGTGCCTGCAGGTTTTGCACCTAGGGCGACAACATGCTTTTATTATGGGGGAATGCTGCTGGCTGACTTTTGCATGCGCTAACATGTCTTTAAAGTTCTTGTTTCGGCGATAGGTAAGCCTGGGTACATCCGGGAACGCTTTTTGCAGACGCTCGTTACCTGATAATATTGGGTGGTATTTTCTTAGGATGTTGTTTATGTTTGGGAGTGCATCAGAATATTTTGTTATAAAAGCCGGCGGTCTGTCAGATTATAATGTGGGCTGTCTCCTCGCCATTTCCGACTGTCTCTCCAATCTTGACGCGGCATCATAAGCTCTATCGAGAGCAACTTGGGGATAGTTCCTTTCTGCTAGCGTTGATTTAAGGTAATTTAGGTGATGGATATAATCGTGGTCTTTGCTGCAGATTCTTCTTATACGTTTCGCTTGTCCGACAAAAATTCCTTGCTTGCAACGTCGCGGGTGATGACTGTTGTAGTCTAAATATTGCTGGCTATCTGTAGGCTTCCGGTAAAGTGTCGTTCTCAGTTTTCCGTTTTCTATGTAGACCGTCGTGTCCAGGAAGTTGATCTGACTAGGAGAGTGGTGAGCAGTAAATTTAATACTCGGGTGAAAGCGATTGATATGGCTAAAAAAGTCGGTTAAGGCGCTTGTGCAGCGTTCCCGTATTATAAATATGCCAAATATGACATACCAGAAGGTATGTCAGCGCCTTGTGGTGCGGCAGACGAGTCACTATGAATGGAACAGCTGTAGCAGACCAGACCCTGTGTCTGGCATGCACTTGTGCTCACACAATATAAATGCACGAGGATGCAGCTGTTGTACCATATCATTGAAGAGTTAGGCAGCTGTGCATATGCATGTTGTGAACACGAGTTTAGTAGATAAAACATATTTTGACATAGGTCATCCAGAAATGTTTAGACCCTTTTCCTCTGTGTGCAAAAATAATGCTCATTACTTTAGTTTTTCTTATATGTATGGGAAGAAAACATTTCATGACACAAAAACCAATTTGCTACATTTATGAAAGCAGGCCGTCAAAGTGATGAGAAAGTGTTTCTGCACTGTCATTTGGCAGTTTTGTTCCTTACAATAACTGCAGTCCTTTTATGGTTAAGAACTCAATTTTCCATCATATTTGTTCAAATATTTATACTATTAACTAAAAAGGCAGTCTGCTGTGCGAAGGCAAAAACTGTACATTCCTAGTAATCATCAGACATTATGGAGACAAAATTGCAGAAATTTAGAGCCATAGGCAAGATTATTCTAGGGAACAAAAGTGCTCCTTTAGTGAAAACACTATGCGAAATTGACAGATAACAAAGCTCTTTGTTAAAATCAGCATGAACTTTGAATTAGGTTTAAATCTTCATTAACCTTCATCATCTTATGTGATAATATTAAAGAATGGAGCATCAAATTTAACAAGAACTGCACCTTAGTGTACTACATATTGAATGCAATCTTTCAGGAAGTAGTACGAACTTACACAGCATTTCTTTTTTTTCACTAATTCCATGCAGGGCTTTCTTTTTGCACCAGAGCAATAAGTTTCTACTCTAAAGCATTGTTCCCTTGCTCAAAGCAATACATTTTTCTGTTCCAAAAGCACATATTTGTGCTCCAAACTGCAATCTTTTCTGGTCTGAGAGCTGCTCCAAAAGACTAAGTGTTGCTTCCATCACTGGCTATATCAAAAGTAAAAAAGCAGTGTCCAAGAATATATCACTCCCGCCAAAGCAGATGTGTGTGAGGGCAAATCGGAAAGGCTTTGCCCCATTTTTCTTTTCTTTTTTTAGCCAAATTGCACCTGTAAATGCGAGGTCCCAGTGTAAATATTCATTTCCAGCAATGAACCTTTCTTAAACCGGCGTGGCCTTATCTGCCGGTAGCTCTGCGGCATGGCGCTGCTGTCAGTTGTTGAAGATGGTGGTTGTGCTTCACATGTCCACGGTGCATGAGCTACTAAGTGTGATTCATTTTCTATAGAGCAAGGGATGAACACCCATCGGGGGGGCGCAGGCCCCCCCCCCCCCCGCGCCCTCTTTTTGGGTACGTGCCTGTATGGGGCTATGTGGAAAAATCGTGTAAGGTACATACAATAGTGTGTATATTTGTAATTACCTGTATTTACGTAACTTTGGCTGATAAAAGAATAGGTGCAAAGACTTTGATTCACCCTTGTATGCGTTCACTTACAGCTCGAAATATGTATTCTCATTTCAAAAATTTTAAATACTTGGCAAGAACAACTTGAAACAGCACATTCTATACACGCATGCATGTTTTGACGAGCAGCATTGCTTGACTGGTCGGCACTCTGCAAGATGCCAGTTATGTGTGCTGTTGTGTACAGTTAGGTGCAAGCCAACGCTTCAGTTACGTGCAGTCGTGCATTAACAATGCAAGGCACGCACTTCTCATTTAGCTTTGTTCGTGTGCCACACATTGGCACAACTACGATCTTTCAAAACTGACAGGAAAACGTATGCTGCCTTGTCAAAGTCATCCCACACGTTTCTTTCGCATAGGCCCAAATACAAATTTGTAAATTTTGTGTCATCGTATATACTTTCAACATGTATCGGATATAACAAAGATGTCTTCATGTGGGATATTACTTTATTTTATGAGATACAACTGTATTTATATATCTGCTGCTTCTTTGCAATAATGCATAATAATATAGACAAGTAACAGCCTATTGCCTAGTGATAGGGTTTTTTGTCACTTTGTCTTGGCAAGGTAGGTCCAGCAGCTTGTATAATATAGTGCACGGCTAGAGGTCACCATAATGCGTTCTGCCCGAACAAAATTAATAGAGCATTGCAACATGTGTGTCTACATAGTAGTGTGCTTCAATCATTCACTACCTTTACTTACTGTGGTTACTCGCATAATGATCGCACTTCATTGTAAAAAAAATTGCCGTAAATTCAGGGGTGCAATCATTATGCAGGTTAAATATCCCGTGAAAAGGAAAAAATTTTTTCATCCCGCATTTGTTGCAGGATGACAACAGGTCAACAAACAGGCGGCTGCCGCTGTAACAGTGCGGGACACCAAAACAAATATGGCGGCCGGCAGAGCAAGCCAAACGCACCGAATTAGATTTTTTTTCTTTTTGCGAGTACATTACGCGCATTGAAACAGTTTCTTCCCTATCAGTAATGAATAATATTGTTAATATTGGCAAGTATGTGGCAATAACATAGCCATGTCCACTTTGAGGGGACAGTAAGAGAGGTGGGCATGCTTAGCTGCCAGTGACATAGAAACACATAGCGGGTATACTGCGGAAACTGCGGCATTTGTCTTCACTACTATCCTAGTATTGCACGTTTTCGCCAAGGGTGGGCGAATATCTTAGCTGTGTTACAAGTGTCGGCGTATGAATAGGGTACACTTCTAACATATAAATGTAAACGTGGCTACTATCGTTGCCACTTGCGATTTGTTGCGTGCCCACGAGTGCAGACGAGGAGAATTGAAAAACACCTTTTTTGTTGTTGTTGACCACAACCATTATAAAGCCTACAAATAACAAAGCCAAGGCAAGTTTGGTGGTAGCTTCTTTTTTTTCATGGAAGTGTAGAAAGTGATGAAAGGAATAAAATGGGGCATCTGCTTAAGAATTTTTGGTGCTTGCAGGCCGCATGCTATGTCTTGAAGAGTCGTTTGTATAGCATTCGACAGATGGTAAGCGCGATCATTATTAGCCAGACTTGGCAAACGACACATTGCTGCAGCAAGTTCAGGGTGCGATCATTACACAGAGTATCTTAAAAATCGGATTTTGATGACGAAATTCGAGGGTGTGATCATTACGCAAGTGCTATCATTATGCAAGTGAATTCAGTAGTTCCATTACGTTAGGATATTCTACATTGTTTGATAAGAAATTAATTAGACAGCTTGCCGGGTATGTTGGTAAGGATGATTAGAGTTAGTACAGTGAAACCACAATATAGCAAATTTCAATATAATGAAATTATCAATATAATGAAGTATTTAACTTTTATTACTTCTTGTTCATAGAACACCATGTATTTAGAAGCTCAGTATAGCAAAGTGTGTATATACATAATTTCAGTATAACGAAATTTCACTGCCGCTGTGAAGGAATACTGAGACAATAAATGGAAACTTCCATGGATACAGATACTCAAATGATCAAATTACAAGCGGCTGCTTGCGAAGGCGCGACCAAGAGTGACTGCCCAACTGGAGCAGTGTCATGTTCCATATGAAGTGCAAGTGCGATATGATCCTATTGCGCCCCACGCACTGTGTGCTTTGGGCACGAGGGAAAGCTTGCAAGGGTGAGCCGACAAGGATGGGGGCTTGGTGAGCACCGTCTACTTGCACGAGCAAGGGGAAAGGGGGGAGGGGAACAAGCTCACGGTAATGGGATCAAGTGCATATGACGGTGGTGGTACAGGTTGGCGCAAGTCTTCGTTTTCTAGCCAAGCTGAAGTGGCTGTGCATAGCCGTTTGCACAGCTGAGTGCATGCGCGGCCAGCGCACTTTACTTTAGACGGGATCTGCCGTGTGTGCAAAGAGTGGGCGTGCCGAGATAGCGTGGCATCATGTGCACTGCCTCCCTGTGCGTTTAGTACTGGAGGTAAGTTCTTGAGAGCCAAAGGGAGAGGCAGGCAAAGCACTCGCTCCTCGCTGCCCGCACTTTTTATGATAGCGTCGTCCCACTGCGGGTGACACCATCAGCCACAGAGGCAGAGGGGACACGAGAGAGTGGCTGGCTTGACTTCGTACTGCCAATGTGAAGATATTGTAAGCATGGCATGAAACTGTATCTTTAGTCGATAACTGTCGAATTCAAAATGAATGTCTTTAATTACGACTTTTTGTTTATTTATTTATTTTTTGATTGCCCAATAATTTGGAAAATTATATGGCTTCTTCCTTGTAAGGAAAATGCATCAACAACTGTGCTTGTGTAAAAGGTCAAATTTCAATATAAAAAAGTTTTCATATGACAAAGCAAATCGCCAATTTCACTGACTTTGTTATGTCGAGGTTTAACTGGTGAATATATGTATATTCACAAGCACATCACTACGAAGAAAATGTGGTAGGGAAATTGTGTTTACTAATGTGTGGTCGAACATTTTGCACATCTTTCTTGTTGCGCCATGCCAGCACTTGATCTGTGTGTCATGCTTTCATTGGCAAGAGGAATGGGAAGAGAAAGATAGAGGACTAGAGCTCTCGGAAAGGCATTATGTCCATTTCAGTAATGCTTTTAGCAGAATCAACAGAATGAAAAGCAGTTAGAACCAATTTGGCAAGCCTTTGCAAGTCATAAATGACATGTTACTCATATTCTTGAGAAAAGTATTGTATAATAGAAATTACTGTATGCTGCAAGTATAAGCCTGTTAGGCCAGAACTTGGAATATAACAGAGAAACTCTTTAACAAGGACAATGAAGGAAGCCAAGGACTGTGTGCTGAGTGATAGAACAAAGCAAAAAAAACTGATAGGCATGATGTTATAAAGCGGGTAGACGGCAGCATTGTTAGGAAACAAACAATATTGTAATTGAGATTGAGACAAAAAGAGTAGAGTTCAACTGTTCAGGTAATGCATAGAAGACAGTTGGCCTGTTAGAGTCATAGGGTGTGTACCAAGAAAAGAAAAATACTGTCAAGTGAAGCAAAAGATTAGATTAGCACCGAATACAAAAAAAAAATTCGCCAATGTTACACAGGTTCTGCTGATACTGGACTTACCTTGGAGAGGCCTTTGTTCCACAGTAGACTTTAATACTTGTTTATCTTTATTAGGTACCTGCGTTGCACAGTCTAGATATGTTATCACTCAGCGTCGGATGTGCCTGCATGTATTGGAACTTTCTTGAATGTTATCGAGGGTTCTATCTGCTGTCTGTTGTCACTGAACCTTGTGTTATCTGATTGCTTGTATGCGCAACATGAATTGTGTAGAACTTTCTGAAAGACACGTGGGCACCAGCGATTATTCTGGAACCTTGGATGACTCATATAAAAGCTGACGCGCTTGCCCCGCAGACCAGATTCCGTTGATTGGCAACTGTGTTCACCGCTACTGTTGTGCTTTAAGCGTAACTTGCTTTTGTGGGCACAATTTATCCCAATAGAAGTCAGTTCTGTTATTCACAGTTTTGCTACTGTGTTCTCGATGGTCACTAGCACGTAACAATACTGTGATGACCATGGTGAAATATTATTAGAAAAGCAATTGAAACATGCAATATGTGGAACATGCTGCTTTTTTCCCAGTTCAGTAGAGTGACCTATTACAGTCTCCTGACTTTGAGAACCTACCATCTGAACCTCTCACTTGTAACCTTATTTGTGTTTGTGCAGATAAATATAATTTAATTGGGCTTGACTGTTGAAACGGATCTTTTACTTTCTTCTTGTTCATAGTATTTGTCTCCAATGTTCTATTTTCCTTCCATAGCTGGGTCAGCGGCACACCAATCGTGCGGTGTGGGTGCGAGTCCTGTCATCCATGGAACGCTTCCTGGCGGTTGCCCTGCGTGTCTGGTTTCCCACGACAATGGAAGACAGCAGCCCTGCCACCTCAGATGTTGCGGCTGCGGCCAAGACCGTGCATGTCGGTGCCGAGCCTTCAGCGGGTATTGCTCTGTACAGGAATGGCCTGGAGCCACAACCCCGTGCCTCGACCTTCCGCATTTATGATGGCTTGCTCTCGGTGGGAACCAGCAGTACCAGTGGCCGTAGCGGTGCTTCCAGCACCACTGGTGGTGCTGTCAACAGTGGCAGCAGGGACAACGCCCGTGAATTTGCTCTTGAGCTTGTCCCCCTGCTCCTGGACATGTGGGTTGAAGCTGACCCAGACTCTGGTGCGTGTCCCATCTTCTTTTGTGAAATGGTGAACCGGGGGCAGTATTCTCAGTAGACCACTTTCATGGGATTTCACATCACTTGGCACACAATGCATCGTCGTCTACAGCGACGCTGTTTCTGGCACCATGCCAAGATATCGTACCTGGCACCGTGCAAGCCACGAAATGCAGATGTTGCTTGCGGTGGTTTTGCAAAGCCCAAATCGTAATGTAAAAATTCATCCAAGTAGGAGGTTTGAGTTGGATTTATTTCAGTTGCCCAAGGAATACTAAAATAAGGTTCATGGAAACTCCTGGTCTACGAGGCCAAACCCGGTGGCACAGCTTATGTCCACTTCGGCATCTTATGTCTGGAGCTACTCGATGAAAAGATCGAGTCTCATCTGTGCTTTCTTGTGGGACACGTATCATGCCAGGAGGCTGTTCGCATAGTTGAAGTAGAGTGGCGATCTGCTCTTGCTGATAACAAACGGCCATAGTTTGTGCGATTGAGATGTGTGTAAGGAGCACCATGCTTTTTCCTCCAAGACATGCACTGCCTGTCAAATTAATGTCTTGTTTGACAGCATCTGCCAGAGTTGTGCCATTTCAAATTCGTCTGCATTAAAATTTCTGACTGGGCAAGAAGTGATTGTGTGCTCCCATTAGGAGAAGCGCACTTGCAGGGGTGCAGTGAGGCGCAGTGTTCGTTATACCTAATGTGGTGATGCATAGGAGTTTGATACATGCATATTACAGCACTGTACTCTTGCATGGGATTTCCATGGTGTTGCTACAGTTGTTCAATATCGACAATAATTTGATGTATTCGGATCCGATATATCTGATTTCACAGTGTAAACAGTCACATCACTCATGCTTGGCTGCTAAAAGCATAACAGTTGCCCTCTTTTGCAGTTCAATTTAGTTGTTTTTTAAGTAAAATTATACAGTACACTTTATGCTGCAGAAATCAGCAGCATCAGTTTTTGTGTGTCTGGAAGCAATTCTGAGCTTCTTGGATGGTGGACTTCGTCTGGCACTAGGATCAATCGTCTTACTTTTTTACTGCTGAGTCATGTGAAATCTCGCGATGGGGTTCATATCTGTGAAAGTGGTTGACCAATAATGCTGCTCCTGATATTACTGAATCTTTTTCAGGAAGTTAGTGGTTATTGGGACCATTCTGAAAAGGCTCTGTGGAGTCTATGCACAGCCTGTATGCTTGGATTTTCTTGTAACTCTGCTTATGTCATAATTTTTCCACTCTTTACGACTTTGAGTCAACAGGGACTACCCACCGGGGTTGCTTAGTGGCTAGGGCATTGTGCTGATAAGCACGAGGTCGCGGGATCAGATGCCAACCACGGTGGCCATGTTTTGATGGGGGTGAAATGCAAGAATGCTCATGTATCATGCATTGGGTGCACATTGATAAACTCCAGGTGGTCAAAAAAAATCTGGAGTCCCTCATTACACTGCCTCATAATCAGATTGTAGTTTAGCACATAAGGCAGCAGAATTTAATTTAGTTAATGGGGTTTTACTGTACTTAAATACGATCAGTCTTTGGACTTTGCCATTCAGAGTAGGATAAATGCACCTTCCTATAGTAGTTAACAAAAGTCTATGTTCACAAGGAGTTTGAATTACAACATGCTGGCTGTAGTACACTCTTCATACTTCATACTGTGTTTGGTTCTGTTTCAGGGGAGAGCATGCAGCGCGACTCGCTGATCCTCATCGACTGCATCCTACGTGTCCTGCTGCTGCTGATCGAATGGCTTCGCAAGGAGAGCCTTTCCAATGTTAGTTCTTTCTTCTTCACACCTAAATCACTCATCCCGTCCCCTTGATATCAAACTGCTGTGGTCCAATGGTGGTATACCACAGGCGGGGGTAAAGCCACATGAAAGAGTGTAGGTTTAGCCATGTTGCTACATATTCCACTGTAGTGGACCAGCACACAACAAAACAGGGACAGTGAGATGTACCTGGACAAAGCACTCAGCTTCCGAAATGTCGTTGTTTGAAACACTATGCATATAGGCCTCGTATGCCGCTGTTTCAAATCGGCCATGCAGCGCTACTGTGGCAAGTACAGGCAGAAAATCTGTGTTCCTTGCTCGCCGCCAATCGGTTCATAATGGCCACTAGCGACCCGAGCCTGCGTACTGAGTGAAAAAACTCAATACCTGTCTACTCTTGTGTGTTTAGATGTCACAGTGTCCATAAGAACACTGCCTCGAAGCTGGCAAAGGTGTAATTTTATCGATTTCCATGAAAATCGTGTGACGCTGATTACAGCCGTCTGGCACACGAAGGTAAACAAATCCATCTATTCTTCGCATGCTTTGTTATGTTTCCTCTTCAAGATATTATTAGGACATTGTCATGTCCCTTGTTTTCATTTATTATTGTTACAGAACGTATAACTTAGTGCAATTCGAGTCACTCGATCCATGCAGGTGCACTGAGCAAAACGCGGAAAACTCAGTTTGCTGCACCTGCCTTCATTTGCACATCCTGATCTGACGCTGTAAGCTTGCTTTTAAGCTTGACCAGTATTCACAAAAGCTTCTTAAGCTAGAATTGTTTGTAAGACAAAACTATACAGCTGATCCTGATGCCTGACTTATTACTAGCAGCAGCGGCTGGCTGATGGCAAAGAGCACTTACTAATGAGAAAATTTGTGAATTCATGCTGTACTCGGATTCTTGGTTCATCGTCAGGCCGGGCCGGTCTGCTTTCTGCTAGCATCAAGCCTGCGCTAGGTTGGTAAACTACGGCACATGCACATCTGTAGTGCCATCTGTAATGCGTGCCAAGAATGGGCCTAGCAAACGCACCATGTTGGCCATAAAACGTAGCTTTCTAATATGGAAGCATTACAAAACAGGTGCTGCAATAACAACCAGAATGCATAGCAAGAAAACAGTGTGCTCATGTTTAAGCACAGATCACGCCCCATGTGCTATTAGTTACTGTTAAAACGTGCAAAAGAGGGGTGAATATGTGAAGACGACGGTCAGTGGAACAAAGTGGGAGCATCTTTTGGACATGTGATCCGTGAAGCACGGGAAGTGCAAGAGAAGATGAAGAAAAAGGAGGCAAAAGCAGATGCGCTGGCTTTGCTCACGTTGGCTAGGAGCAGGGCAGACACATCTACACCTGTGCTCTGGAGACAAGAAGCAACAGCTTTGGGGACCACGGACCAGAGAAGGGGGACGTCGGATAGTTGGCCGGCAACAGCTCCAACTCCCGAGCGCCGGCTATGGTGCAGTGGCAGTGCTCCACAGCCTTAGTCCTGTCCCGTGGTGCAATAACCGGCCACTGCCCAGTGCCATGGAGGCAACTGCCTGGCCACTTCAGCGGTACAACGCCCGACTGGCCCTGTGTCATGCTGGTCTTGGCAGAGGACCACAACCGCATCACTTGCAATGGAGGTCGACACCTACACCATGCCAGAACCACGCAGGCCAACATCCGCCAATACTGGTGCCAGTCCAAATGTTCGATTCTTAGCGGCTTCTGGTTATGTGTTTAGTCGAACGGCGGAACAATATATAGCTGAGGTCTAGTGTGTTTCTTATGTATATAGGTAGTTTTGGGAATTTTTCGTCTGTGTAAGGTTTATGGTGTGTGAGATTACTTTGTTGTTTGTATTTCTTGGTTAGAATTGTTTCTTGAGATAAACGCTTTTTAATATGTATGCATCGTGTCTCTGTCTGTTTCTAGCAAGCTGAAATTTGTGACATTATGCTATTTATTTGTGCCAAGCACTTTCCTTAGTTTTTCGATAAACTGACAGCACTGTGGATTCCTTCCCTCACGCTGTGATTAGCAAAGTACAAGTCAGCATCACAGACCAGACTGCTTCGTTTGAAGTACTTGTCAACACTGCTTATCTTTCTGCAGCCGCAAAACAAAAGGCGGTGCACATTTCGCAATGCCATTATCCCACGGCAACAGCTAGCTATCACGCACAGTATCGGTCATCATGCTGGGAAGGGAACACAGGGAATATGCTCGACCTGACCGCGGTGGCGCTGTCACATTCGGGAGCACTGGCACGGTCATATGGGCGCACAGGGCCGATAGTGGTACTAGTTTGCTGAAGAAAGAACTGCAGCTCACACAAGGTGCATGGGAGTACTTGAGCTAAGGCCTTATCACACATAAATGACATGTAGAGAAAGTAGGGAGTTTCCAAATAATTAAATTTCCAAATGTAATCAAATACGAATATAGTTAAGAAAGCAACATTAAAATATTTAATCAGATACTACAGAATATTTTCTAATTTATGAAAGTGGTATACTATAATGTCTGCAGGAACTCTATTCATTAACCCTTTGAAGGTCTATTTTTTTTGCCATATGCGACCTCCCAGGGTCGATTTTGTTTATTGCAGATTCCAGTTCTTCTTAGTGACTTATTTTGAAAGAAATTTACCGTAATTTTTCTAGGGTGACCATAAAGTGAGAAAAAAATATTTTTGCATTGGTATATATGCACTCTTCATTCATGAATAACAACAATAAAAAAGGAAATAAGCTTATCAGAAATAAAAATTTGATGCATTTTCATGCACATAGCTCAAGGCTTTGAAAATCCGCACACGAGAATATTTCGCAAGTCTCAAATGTTCCTGCTCTTACACTAATACGTACGTCCATAGTGTAATCGAACTGCGTAGGTACGTGCACTCAAGAAAAATCTTTGGTTCTGTGCCCATCAAGAAAGCAACACGTGTGACAAACTTCCGCTAATCTTCATCTTATCGCCAATCAGTAGGGGAATTAGTTTTTGCGGGTGTTAAAAAAAAGAAGAAATGGAAACACATGCACAGTGGCATCCTTCTTATGTGCACCCCTGTGAGCACTAAACGAGCGAGAAACAAGCGGTCGCCCTTTGAGCAATTAGTAACGAGATAGCCATCACTTTTGCAAGCACAAAATGCTGAAACCGCCTGTGAAACAAAATCCAAACGGCCGCCCGCACATGTGCGCCAATGCGTGAGCGGTAGTATATAGACCCGCGGGAGCAAACTAGCGCTAAAACAAACCATGCAACGAGAACCGAGAGAGGGAGGCGCGCGAAAAAAATTTTCTGTATCTCCACATAGTGGCAGCACATGACAGAAAAGAAAAAGTTAGGAAATTGGCGTGCTTTTTAAACGTACAGACGGCACCGTAAATATACGGCATCGACCATTTTCGGACTTCTTCACGGCGCTATATATTTACGTCATTGACCGTCAAAGGGTTAAGCCTTTAGCCTCTGCCCCTCTAGCAGGCTCTGTATTAGGTCTGTTGAAAATAAAACATTCTAAAAAAAAAGAAATGATCCTGTAATTGGCACACTTTTTTGTTCACATTTCTACATAATACTATACTGCGTGTAGCCATTAGGTTAATTCATTTCTGTGTATAAGCACATCTGTTAAACGAGGGAGAGTGTAAAAGTTCAGCAGCACTCTAGGAAGGCTGGTGGGTTCCCCAAAGCCAAAAAATACGAAAACCCTGGCTTTGAACAAAAGTGAAAGTTGTGTCAAATAGCAAGAAACCAGGTCGACTTGTGATGATCCGTACTCTTTTTCCCCTTCCCCTACCCCCTTTCTCCACTTCAAATTGCAGGTCTCATGGTTTGAAGAAAACTTTGGCACCCAACTGCTCAATCACTTTGATGGGCGCTTCCCCTTCTCGCATGACTGTGTGGCTGGAAGTGGGTCATCCTTGGCCAAGAAGATGAAGAAAGACGCCATGTTTGATCGTCAGGTGAGCAGCTGGCTCAGCCACTTGGATACACTTCAGTGTACTTCTATGTATAACGCGTATCCCCAGCAAGAAGAACCTGAAACTGAGGTACTCAGTTTTAATCACGTAACCTTCATATTTTTTGACCAGTGAATACTGGCATCAAGAGAAATGGAAAAGTGAATTGTTTTTCTTTTGTGTGTGTTCAGCTTCCAGGACCTTACTGCAAAGTTCTGTGGTTTCACATAAACTGCAACCATTGTCATTGCCTTCAGTAACAGCTATGTGCACTGCTCGTAGAAATGCACAGAATGGAAATACTATTAAATGGTGCTCGTACTGCCAGCGAAATTCTTTCTGAAACTTTGCAAGCTTCAAGCTGTTTATAAGTGTTGAACAGATGCAGTCGAACCTCGTTATAGCAAGGTCACACAGGACACGAAAATATCTTCATTACATATATCCAATATTTGTGATTAGCATGCATGTAGATATTGGCAAAAATAATTGTGATCAGGTCTATGTGAAAAACAAAGTGGCATGCCTCTGACGGGCTAGCAAAGGGTCTCTCGTTAATTTCAATTACTTGTTGACATCTTGCTGGGCCGATGCAAAGCACAGCAACAACGATAAATCACGTACACACACTCTGCATTGCCGTGCATACGTAACCATGCAATCAGTGATCATGCAGGATTGGCACTTTGGCTTGCCGACTCTGGTCCAACCTAACCAAGCCGCTTGCCAGAATGTGCATGCTGCCGACAGACTTTTCGGAAACAGGGAGCACCACATGTGAATCCGTACTCTGCTACGACAGACATCTGTATGACCCGTGCTTGTAATCTTATTCTCGATCGCCAATAAAGCCTACAAGTGCGAACATATTGGAGGGGACTGCACATGGATCCGTACTCCACTACTACAGCCATCAGTCTAGGCTGTGCATCTGACCTCATGCTCGATTGCTGATAAGTTCTACGAGTGCAGACATATTGTAACAAGCTTCTCATGATCGCTTATCTCGAGCCACTTTACCGTTCATACTGCTTAGGTTGCCACGGCCACTTTGTTGGTACAATTTCGTGCCAGTTGACATGGCGCCAACTTTGTTCATGGCTGCCATGTTTGCGGCATTGCACGTACGGTTCATGCCTGACACACCGTGTGGCATCCAAAATTTGTATTATTGCCATTATACATTTACATTAGTTTCAGGAATAGGTGGCAGTGCCACATGAATAGTGCTGGTCCGAAAAATCAAGTACTATCTGAAATATCGGTCAGGGACTGTATTTGACATTTCTGATATAAGAATATATGTTTTGAGGTATATGTGAAGAAATATTTGTTTTTCTATATATGATACTGTGTCAGATCCTGCATTTTCGATGTCATTATGGCAGAAGAACACTCCATTGAAATAAAGGGTGACAGACCAAATTTTAAATTCAGTTCGTTAAATTTGTGTTCATTATACTGAGGTTCGACTGTATAGACTAAGACACACAGAGAGTCAGAGACGTCGGTTGTTTTATATAACAGTACAATCTCTTCAGTACATACCTGGCAGGAATGTGGCATAACTGTTAAAAAAATGGCAGTACGACAAGGCCTCATTAATTCAGATTTCAAGAGACTAGAAAAAATGTCCGAACAAACCGTATGTCAAATTATCGAGTGTCTCAAGAAAACAACAAACAAATGCTTACTGCATCAATACACCTTTATTTAAACCAGAAATCTGCAGCCCTTGTGTCTAGTCTGCGCAAAATTCTGCAATTTTCGGCATCTTGTGACTGATAAGTGCTCACAGTAGCAAAGGCCTTACAACTTCTCTGACAGTGCGGCAGCAGCACAGGACACCCATCTTCATCCGAGTAGATGTACCTTTTGCTGCCATACGCACATCTAGATATTTTGTCACCTCTGAGCTGGTCGGCAACTGATTATCCCTCATGATATAGCCTGTGGATTTGATGCGAGCATGTGATCCACAGCAGCTTCCACCGTGTTTGTAATATCACACATGCCTTACACTGAATCAATATGAAACCACTGACTGCAAGTGATGTACACACAATCAGACTGGTCACACTCAAATAGGCTGCACAGAACGGGGGCACATTTGGCTTATCACATTCAGTATGCTTCCAACGGCACTATGCCACATGCACTGTCAGGCAGATAAGTTATGATGCTTATCACATTAGGGTTGTGTCAATAGGTCACACTGGTGTGCTTGTCGTTGGATGTGTTCTTTGCCGATGCCGCTACCACACCTCCGTGCATTTCCACTGATACGAGATTCATTCGTGGAGCCGCCTCTAAACTTTTTGGAAAGGCGGAAAATTGATTGTGGTAGAGCACGTTGTCAGCCACACCGCAAATCTAGGTGACGCAGTTAGCTGCAACAAAAGGTGGTCATGGTCTGCACTAATTGGTAAGCATACGATGATCCACTACAGTTAAGTAGTCGGCCAATATATTACACTTTGTTGAGACTGTATCGTGGATTCATTGCATCGGCATTTAAATCATTATTGATGTGTTTGATTGACTGACTTGTACCTTGGGAAATTTTTGTCGAGCTGGAAGAGTTAAAAAAGTAATTGGCTGTGAAGCGAATCGGGATAAATTGAGGTCTTTGGGATCCTGATAAGGAATCGAAAATACTTCGTTGTCGTAGGAATTTTTTTGCAGCAGTGTTTTACTGCACAGTAGAATCTCAGTGGTAACATACCTGATCCAAATTGCAGGATGATGCGACTTTTTCAAAAGAGCCGGCCCAAGTCCATCTACAACATCCTATATTTCGTAAGTTGCGAACCACATTTCATGCTGTGGTGCATGATATGGACAACCTAGCCACCGTGTGATTCCTGGTAGAACCGGCTGGGAGGCACCGGCAGTCGCGCGCTGGTAGCTCCAGGCACTGGCTGTTGTCAGGCTAGTAAAGCAGCCGCGCCGATGATTCGTCGCGTTCTTGTTGCTAGGGCAACCTACGTCATTTCGCCTTGACTCTGTCCACCGTGTACCCGCCACCGCTTGGAAAAAAGAGATATAAGCAGGCATCAGAAGCTGGCAATCGCATAAGGCCCAGTCTTACCACGTGAGCAAGATCAGTGGCATTCGCTTATGGGTTCCCTTATCTCTCTATTCCACACCTTGCGTCATCTCTTGTGCCCGATGACAATCCGAAAATTTTCTCCCTTTGCACCTGTCAGATTGCACAATACGAAGTAGCTTTGCGAATGCAAAGTAAACAGATTCCCTTATCTTGCGCAAATCATGTCTCTATGACCATCAGGCAGCAGCTATAATGCAACACCTAAGAAAACTCAAGATAACCAGGCAGATCTTGAAATGCCTGACTTGAAACTTGCAAAGTGTGCAGCTTGCTGCTGCCAAAAATGTATGCGAAACAAGAGCACTAGTGTTTCAAAGTCGCGCTGGCCAATGGGAGCTCTCTCTGCATGCCACGTGACTGCAGTAACGAATGACAAAGCTTGTTCTCCATTTCTGTTCCCCCCTTTTTTGTTTTTATTTCTGCATGGTGAAATACGGTACTGCGGCTATCTGAAGCTCCAACATCTTGCGTTTACGGGGATACCAAGATGGTGGCGCTGCGTCAACGGAAAGCTATGTGATCAGCAGTATGACAGCACCAACTGAAGTCATGTTTTACTTCCCTATTTTAACAACTCACTAAAAGGGGATAATTTTCTCAGATTCTGATGTGTAGTTTTTCTTAATGGCTTGCCATGAGATAAAAGAAAGTCTTAGGGTTGCAGAAATAAATTAATTTAGAAATAAAATTTTTACGAAATCGTCTATTTCATTGCTGCGCGTAATGTCCTTATTTTTTTAGCATTCTCGGGGCTATGAATTTCGGGTGATAGAATTCTTTTATGTGCCCCAAGAGATTCGTATCCTTAAGATTCTACTGTAATAAGCTCTTTGGTGGCTGTGTGAGGGATTAGTTGCTACTATGTTCTAATTATTATATTTTAAATCAATTGATATTGATGAGATTTCATTACTGTATATCAAATCTGAGTGTCAGAATAGAACGCAGGAGCAGTGACAGGGATGGCAAGGCAAGTCAGGTCACCCTTCAATTGAGTGGCATATGCATCCATGCACGTACATTTTGAAAACATAATGCTGTGGTTCTCAAACTTCTAATCTTCTTGACTTGACCACAAGAATGCTGTCAAGCATATTGGCATCATTACAGACAAAAGTGTAATGCACTTTAATTAAGCTTCTGGATTTATGCTGTTGGTGCTCTATGTACCATTCACAGTCTGCGATCAATGAGAAATGGGATGTGTGCCAGAAATGAATCTGGCTGATGTTGAATTCTAGTTGGAGTTTGAAAACCAGTTCAGGAATCACTGCCGTTTCTTGTTTTTGACTTGTTGTCTGAACTGGTCTTAAGCTTTTACTTACAGCCTCCTACATTTTTTTTTTTTTCGATAGGAGTAGCTAAATGGGCTTGTATTGCAATTCAACACGTCCATAAGTTAATGCAGTCGAAAAATCTGGCGAGGTATTCGCTCTTTTGACGCTTTGTCTTGAGGCATTTCAGCTCTCTTTAGGAACCCTGAAGGACTGCAGATAACTGCTTTCAGAAGTTCTAACTAGCAAGCTGATCTGTTTGGTACCACATGTAAAAGTGTTTCACAACTTTTATAACTTCTGTAAGTGCCTCCACTGCAATGCTGCAGGTGTCTGTGACGTCCATCAACCTGGGCATCTGCGAGGTGCTGGCTGGCCTGCTAGGCGTGCTCAGTGCTGACCAGGGGCAGCGTGTACTGGCCTTTTTTGGTGATCTCATCAATACTGGCCAAGTGCGATCGGGAGACACCCGTGTTGTGGTCAAGATCGCCCGTCTTCTGCTGCCACGTGTATCCCCTGGTGGTGAGCAGAGCCATGAACATTCCTGCCATTCTGACAGCGTATGTTGAAGGCCACTCGAAAGGCCATAGGTACAGCTCTAGCTGGCTCCTGACAGTGTCTACCATTGCACCAGCATGCCATCTTGAACATTCTTTTCAAACTATGCCATTCATATTTTTTTTTTTCTGTACAGTCTTCTACTTACTTTAGTTACACTAACCACCAACATTGTTCCCAGCCAAGGAAGAGCCTATAAACGCTATCACTTCAAGCTGATGTTATATAAATAAAAGTGTTTTGCTTGGTGAGTGTCTCAATCTGAAAACTTTGGTGTTCTAATGGTAAGATGCTGATTTTCCTTGGTAGACTGCCTGCAGTTGGTGGAGGCCATGCTGTCCTTGTATGAGGAGGGCGATATACTCCAGCCCAAGGATGCCCGTTTTATCCTCGACTTTTTCCACGAGCTCATCCTAGGACCGCGAACACTTCTGGAAGTCGTGTAAGTAAGCAATGGCTCATCAGTTTTCGTAATCAAACCCATCAAACCCAATAGTTCCGCAAGAAGTGTTTGTTTTATCAGTAGTTCATTACAGTAAAACAATCTTGCTGATTCGACCCTCGTCAATTTGGAAAATCAGTGAATTCAGAATCATCCTTTGGTCCCAGCAGGCGTATGCCTTCAAACTATGCAATCAAACTCTTGTCAATCCGGGCGTATTTGGCCGCACGCCGGCTGGTTCGAACAACTCTAGGAGCTCGACGAGGGCGAAGCGCCACAAATGTGCAACACAAAAGAGCAAACGCTGCTGTAGCGTCTACGAACTCTCTTCTAAGGAAGCGGCGGAGTTTGCATTGCCATAGTCATCAACAGAAATCATACGTAAACAATAGGAACACCTGAATGCTTCATGCCTATTAGTGCCTACATAGCCTTTATTCTTGCGTTTACTGCCATGCGTAACACCGCATTGGCTGTGTACCTTTATTACTGGGCAGTTGCCATCCACGATCACATCGATAGCAATCATCATTTCATCTGCAGCGATTGTGGCAAACAGTAGTTTCGTTTTTACTTTGTGCTTGTGTCGGCTGCTTGCTTTCAAACTACATGGTTGCCGTTCTTGATTGCATCGATAGTAACTACAGTTTTGTCCGTAGTGGTGGCAGTTTCATTTTGATTCCGTGCAGTGGCTACACGCACAATGTCGCAAACGCAACGGAAGCTATCGAGGATGAAGAGACTGCATTGTGGCGGACGGATGATATGTTGGTGACCAGCCCACTGGCAAAAGATAATTGGGATGTGTGCATTATTGACCTCGAATGTAAGCGCGTGCCGCGGCCGTGCTGTGAAGTACATCTCAATGCTTTCGCCGCTGAGAGCTCTGATCAATCTCCAGATGGTGAGAATTGCCGCTTCCACGCTGCTTTTGTGCAAAATAGAAATGCAGTTTGCTGATTCATTCAGTAAATGAAAGTGTGTTGAGATACAGTCGAACCCGACTATATCGAACCCGTTTACATCGAATTATTCTGTATATCGAACAATTTCTGGTCACGGTATAGTTACAATGAGTATATATAGCAAAAATTACGCTTACATCGAACAAATATTGCAGTGACTCCCGATATATCGAACTGTCAAGCGGCGGAAAAGTGCCCCCAGAAGTTGGCTTTCCCTCGCGGAAGCGGGGAAACCCGGTGGCGCGGCTCCATCCAACCGCTCTCCCTACCGTGACCGCGCTGCCTCGGGCTATTCGGGCGAGCCATCGACACTCCCCCTGTCGCGCATAGTAGAGTCTATTAGGCCACCTCCTCCCTTTTTCTCTCTCCCATCTTTTACTTCCTACTCTCTCTCCCCTGACGACGCTTTGCCGTATTCCCTCATGGGTTGCAGAATCAAGCGTCATTCCTTTCTTTAGATCACTATCTATCGACACTCCCCAACAAAAAAATGATCCTGGCCCGCCTACAGCGCTTGCTCAGACAGCCAATCAGAGGCTCTTGTGCTCTCTGCGTGCAAGATGGCGAAAGTGCGAGTTGTCAGGCTGGATTTCTGGTTTATCGTGTTTGCGCCTTGTGGGACTTCTCCCGCAGTGTTGCCGTGATGAAGCAGCAGAATTCGCCTTTCGTCGTGAAGCTCGAAATCATAAATCGCGTCGAACGCGATGAGAAGTTGGATGGCCCCGCAGCGTGCAAGATTCCGAGGAGCACTATCGGCACGGTTAGGGCTAAAGTGACCCGATTCGCAACCCGGTCGGTGCCCGTGGCGCCCGACGCGTACGCACGGCCGTGTACGAGGGGTTCTTCATACGTGCCGGTTTCCGCGTGCTCGGTGATGACTGTAAATTCTGATGAATGCGACAAAGCCGTTGCCGGTGTTGCCGAAGTTTGGAGCGAGCTGTCAAAATTTCCGGGACATTCGAATCAATGGCGGACGAGTTTGTCAGTGCAGATGATGGTGTCGCGACCACGGGAGAGCCCGGAAACGAAGACTACATCGCCGACATCGTACCGAGCACAAATGAAAGTAGGCACGTTGAGGAAAGCAACTACGGTCCTTTGCCCACATCCTCCGAAGTGATTGGTGCACTCGCATTAGTCCGGTGCTTCTGCGCGAATGCGGAAGGTTGCGGCACAACGTGGGGAAGTGCGTGCGTCGCAGGCAGCGAAATTGCCCGAGCAGAAGAAAATGCAGGACTAATTTATGCGAAACTAAACTAGTTTCTTCAATAAAGTGATTTTATAAATGGTATGTGCTTTTATGACATCCAATTATTTAGCAGGCTTATATCGAATTATGCTCTATATCGAACTGATGGGCTTTTTTTTGCGAGTTCGATATAGCCGGGTTTGACTGTAGTAAGCATTTGTTTATTGTTTTCGTGATACCCTCAGTAATTCGAAATTCGGTTAATTCTGACATTTTTTTTCAGTCCCGTGAAGCCTGAATTAACAAGGTTTTATTACTATATGGGGACTTTCCTTTCGAAGCACTCAAGAATTAGCGACACTAAAGTTGGCTTTGGCAGTTATGATTAGGCACCAATTTGTCAGCAAATTGTATTTTCAGTACGTTCAGTTTTGTTCCCAACACCTTTCAGTACCTAGCCGCTAATTTTCTTAACAAAAAGAAAAGGGGGGAGAGGGGGCTAGTTTATACGTAATGTTGATCTAAAGAACGAAAACCTGCTTCAGACCTTTTTCAATACAGAGTCCATTTCTGATCGCCTGTGATTTCAAAACCGCGAACACAACGGATGTCATTTGTTTTCTTTGAGAGCTTGTGATATATTTACTACCAGCGGGACTGGAGTAGGTTCTGGATACAAGAACGGAAATGTTCTACTTGGCTGGAAATGCAAACTACTGCGACATGCCATATCTTTCGCAAAGGTCTCTCTGTTGCAGCTGCGTATCAGCCACGCAAAACTGAGTCCATCTGGAGCCGGGAAATACATTTTCTGAAACGCTTTAGCTGAAAAAGTACCAAGTTCTAAAAGGTAGAATGTCTCATCGTAGCTTGTCAGCAATCAGCTATGGCGTAAACGTAGATGAACCATGCTTTCCTGATACTGGTATAGTAAAGAGATAACTACGAACACTTTGCGCTTTTGCATAGTAGCAGTACGACGTGCCACGTGCACGCTGATTCTGGCCACATGATTATGGACAGCAATGATAGCAACACTGGAGCAGCTGTTGCGTGGATTCCAAAATCGATGCGTGACGCCCACTCATATTGAAGGTCATATTTTCATGGGGGTTCGGGCGAGAGCCCTATTTTGAAATCTTTTTCACTTCACATGTGCCTTCTTTCTGGAAGCAGCTTTAAGAAGTAGCATCAAGGAATCATAAATGCAGTGAAATCCACTCATTTTAACTGATAGATTGTTATACCTCAAATCATTATTAAGTGAGTTCAACTGTATTATAGTGCATTGCAGTCCAGGCAGGTGGTAACTAGGTAATGAATAACCAATTTTTTGGTCGTGGCTGAGGCTTTCTTGTTTTTAGATTTTGACAGATAAGTGAATTTGTTCATACCATACTCATCTTTCGCTTTAGATACTGTACGCTTGAAAGATGCAGCCACTCATTCGTAATCACTTCAATTTTTTAGGTATCGTTCGCAAAGAAGTTGCTTCCAGGCAGCTTTTCATTTTCGGTGAGCTAGCATGCATTCCGAATTCCGGACTGAAAGACCCACTTGTATTGGAGGTTAAATTAAACACTGCATTCTTCAAGGAATGTTTTAAAGCTGCACAGAGGCTCATAACCTTAATATCTTCTTGTGTGCTTGTACGCAAAAGCATCGTTGGCTTCAAGTCCTTTTGATATTTGTCATAATTTACAAATGGGTCAACTCCGCAAAGAAATCAAAGGGAAATTAATCTAAAATATAATTGAAATGTGGTCGCTGTTTGTAGCACAGTCTATTGTATTCCACGAGGTTATAGTTAAAGACGAGCTGGAAAAAGTGAGACCTATGGCCAAGTGAGGCTGGCCACAAACAACCATAGCAACTTTTGAATTTAGACAAGAATAGTGATTATCAAGAGTCAGTTCCCACAGGCGTTTTCCACCTACCTAAATCAGTTTTAATACCCCAAGATGCCTAGCGAGAACTAATGTGACCAGCGAGTACTGTGGCTTTTCTGCAGGAAGCTAATGTGCTGTCTAGCTGCACTCCTGCAGGGAAATATATGTTAACTAAGGAAAACGGGTAGCAGTCTAGGAGTGTTAGGTCTGATGCTAAAATTTCACACTCGGTAGACATACTGTATTCACTCGCATAATGATCGCACCCCTGAATTTCGTCATCAAAATTCGATTTTTTAAATTTTCCGTGTAATGATCGCACCACGAACTTGCCACAGCAATATGTCGTGTGCCAAGTCTAGTTAATAATGATCGAGCTTACCGTCTGTCGAATGCTACGCGAACGACTCTTCAAGATAAACCAGGCGGTCTGCACGCACCAAACATTCTTAAGCAGATGCCCCATTTCATTTCTTTCGTCACTTTCCGCACTTCCATGACAAAAGAAAAGCTACAATCAAACTTGCCTTTATTATGTGTAGCCTTTATAATGGTTGTGGTCAACAACAACAATAAAGGCACCTTTCGATTTTTGTCGTCTGCACTCGTGGGCACGCAGCAATTCGCGAGTGGCAATGATACTAGCCACATTTACACTGATACGTTAGAAGTGTACCCTATTCATACGCCGACGCTTGTAACACAGCTAAGATATTCGCCCACCCTTAGCGGAAACGTGCTGTATTACGATAGCAGTGAAGACAAATGCCGCAGTTTCCGCAGCATGCCCGCCATGTGTTTCTATGTCACTGGCAGCTAAGCGCGCCCATCTGTTTCTGTCCCCTCAAAGTGGACAGGGCTACATTATTGCCGCAAACTTGCCAATATTAACAATATTAATCATTACTGATATGGAAGAAACTGTTTCAGTGCATGTGATATACTCACGAGAAGAAAAAAAAATTTAGTTCGGCTTGCTCCGCTGGCCGCCATTTTTGTTTTGGTGTCCCGCACTACATACAATGGCAGCTGCCTATTTGTTGACCTGTTGTCATTCCACAGCAAACGCGGTATAAAAACAAACTTTTTTTTTCTTTTCGCGGGAAATTTAACCCACGTAATTATCGCACCCTTGAATTTTTGTCAATTTTTTTGACAAAGAAGTGGGATCATTATGCGAGTAAATACGATACATTGATACGAAATCATGGCCTTGTGACTGAATTTAGTTGAAACCATGAAAATAACACCACCACCTCTGGCAGGTTGATCCAAACGAAATAATAAATAATTTTTTAGCATACATTTTCGACCGTTTGAAAGCCAGGTTTATTATAAGATGATTATGTCTGGGGAAAATTGCAAAGAAATATTTGATAAATCTGTGAAACTTCACTAAATGGCACCATACATTTAAACACTCCTTACGCATGTGCTACCAAGAAGACACTTGTAGTTTCCAATATTTCAATGATAAAATGATAATTTAAAAAATGAAATGAGATCTTAAATAGCATCTTTGATGGAATCTTTGATAGAAATGTGATCTTTGTTCTTTCCTGAACGTGCGCTGCACTTCTGTACAGACGTCCAGTGGTAGACCGGTTCCTGGGCTTGCTGCCCGAGCGCACCTTAGGCGAGAGCGGCGAGGGCCAGGAGGGAGCCTCTCTGCACTTTTTGGGCAAGCTGGCACAGCTGCGACTGCCTGCACTCCTGGAGAGTCTCCAGCATCACATATTGATGTGTATAGGTGCGTCCAACTTTGTCTGTTCAGCTCCACCTTTTAAGCAACTCGCTGACAGTATTAGTTGTCTTTACACCCCTCAATTATGGCATGTATCCACTGCAGGGAGTAACCCACTGCAGCTTGTGTGCTAATAGTGACAACTCTTGGCCTGTAGTATGTGCATAATGCATAGTTGTGTGCAGGGGCATGTAGTGGGTACAGTGTGAACAGTCCACTGTAGTAGGTATGTACTATACCACAAGGTAACTTATAACAATTAAGTACACTACCCTCTACCCCACTGTGGGTGTTAAGTACTCACTACAGGGAACAGGGCACAGGATGGCAAGCACACTGTAGTGGGTTTATAGTACTGTCTGCTCTAGTACTGTGCTGTCTGTAGTATAGGCTGTACAGGCACAGCTGCCAGTTCTGCCTGTAACAGCTTGTAACAGCTCCATATTCAGTAATGGGTACTCTGTACCCACTGCAGGCTATAAACCCATCATCCATTACCTACAGAGCCATTACCTATAGATCTAGTAGGTACCACAACAAACTTATAACAGTAATCAAGTGCCGAGAAAATCCCATTGTTAAAATAGGTAGATAATTGTTATAACCTGGTTGTACGAAAAAAAAGCAAAAGGGACCAACATTCAAACACTTTAATTAGAAAGAAAGAAGTATAGTCAAACCCACTGATAGCATTACTGGTTTTAACTGTTCTCTTATATAATAGGCAGCCAATGCACCTTCAAATTTTGTGTGTGTTCTGTGGTAGAATAAACCACTCACTACAATGTTCCCTTGCCACGTTATTGCCTATAACAATTAAATCTGTCTATTGGGTGCCTGCGCTGAAAAAAAGAAAAGTCAAATCTGGGAAAAGAAATGCAAGCCGCTTTGCCACAACTGCTTTTTGCTGCATGCGCCACGACTTAGTGGCCCCTGTACCTTCCACCCCTCCGACATCGGCAGAAGAGTGGAAGGGAAACAGGAGTTGGGTGTGAGAGGCCAGAGATGTGACTTGACAAAAAGGTGCCATGCGGGGTGAGCCTCACAAAGTGTGGCAAATAGGCATTTCTTTCTCTCTTTCTTTCTTTTTTCTTTTGCTGACAATACTGCTTTCTTTTTCGGTGCACACAACCAGTAGCCAGGTTTAATTGTTACAACTGATGAAACGACATGGGGGCATTATACAGTGGAACCTTGTTCATACGTGTTGTGAAAAACAGTGATAAAAAACATATACTAACCGGGAAAACATGCGATCCGAAGTAACTAAAACAAGTTGACAGACTCAACTATTGTTGACATCTACGTAATGCAAAGCGTCATGTGGATTGTTGTGGCACGAGACGCCGACGTGTGTCGAGCTGGTGGTGTGCCGGCGGCCTGAGACGCATTTTGTTGTTCCCATATTATGTGGTGTTTAAGACGGTGACGGGAAACTGAAACAAAATAGAGCTGGTGGGCTACACCGGATGCCGCCGAAGCGAAACATGATGTCCACATCACGTCGCCTGCAGCATGGAACAGCGGCACATTTGGGTTATCGCCTACTAAATGCGTGCAGTGTGCTAATAAGGGCAATACGCACCATAGGCTGTAAAACAGATAGGTGAAGATGCTTTTTACAGTAGGTTCCGTGGCAATAGCTGGGAATTTGGCGTGCGATGACCCGGGCAGAGATTTGCTGGTGCCAGAATAAGAAACTGTGCACGCCATTGTTTTCACATGAGACACGTGGCTATATACTGTTCTTGATGGCGCGTGTGTCACGCCTTGTTCACGTGGGATCTAGCGCAAAACGTATACGATCGCAGTCTGCTGCAGGGAATGGCGGAGCATTTCCGTTATTGCCTATTGAAAGCACGCGCTACGCTTCCGACGGCACCACACGCTGTGAAACAGATAGGCGAAGGTGCTTATTACAATAGGATTGGCAGTGATAGCTGTGAATGCTCTGTGCAACGACCCCTGAGAAGATTTGCTGGTAGTACTGAAATGAGAAACTGAGTGCACGCCGCCACTTTCATGCAAGATGTGCGGGCAAGTATTGTGGTGACGCTGCCACTACGCACAGCTATATAGTATACTGCTCTCGATTGCACACGCCTCGCACATTTTCTTGTTTACATGGGATCTAGTAGCCAGAAAATGTATCATATGGTCAAAGTGTGGCGACGTGCTTCCGGGAACATACGAACTGGTAAAAAATAAGCGTAACTCTATTGGGTCATTTTTTGTGTTCCCGATTACGATCGTTAGCGCCAGGAAAACGTACATAATGCCAACTTATCAACGAGGTTCTGCTGTAGTAAGTGGTTTATTTTGCCATAGAACACTTATAAAAGTTGGTGGTGCATTGGATGCTTATTGTTATATCTGATAGTATATTGTTAAAACTGGTATCACTACAAGTGGGTTCGATGGTATGTATCCATTTGGTCTGTGGGTAATGGATCTGTGGCCTGTAGTGGATACTGTGCACATTGTCATGGGTACTATGTGCTCCCTACAGGCTTTACAGCCATACACTCTACTATGGAACTGTATTGCGCTTTGAAAGAGAGCAGCAGCATACACGTTGACAACCCAGTATACAAAGTTAAATTCTTTCTCGAGCTGTGCCTTACAACTATAATTGGGCCGGCTTGCTTATATAGAGATTTGAACATTGTTGTATGCAGTTATTTGTGTGATTTGAAAATTGTCACCCTCTCTATGCATCACAGCGAAAGACACTGGCTTCTGCACTAGCAAGCATTGGCAGGCAAACATTGTCTCAAAGCACAACTTTTTCCGCAATGTGTGACTGCAAAGTAGCAGCAACAGCTACAAAGGCTGCTCTGGACTACAGTAGAACTTAACTTATACGTTTTGGAAAAAGACGCAAGAGAAAAATGTGCTAATTGAGAAAACACACAATCTGAAGTAGGTAACTAAAAAATTTGATAGACTCAAGTGTAGTTTACATCTGCGTAATGCGCAGCGTCGTGCAAATTGTGGTACAAGGCACGAGGTGCCGATGCGCATCTAGCTGGTGAGGCTCCGGAGGTTTTGTTGTTTTTCTTTTGTGTAGTGTTATAAGACGGCGATGGGAAACCGTAACGAAATCAAGCTGGTGGGTGATGCCGAGGACTGCTGGAGCAAAATGGGATGCTTGCATTGCGCCGCCTGCAGCAAAGAACGGTGGTGCATTTGGGTTATTGCCTAGTAAATTTGTACGATAAGCTTCTGACAGCACTACACCCCATATGCTGTGAAACAGATAGGTGAAGATGCTTATCGCAACAGGGTTAGCTGCGATAGCCGTGAATGGGACGTGCTATGACCTAGGAGGAGATTTGCTGTTACCAGAAAAAGAAACTTAGTGCGTGGCGGCGTTTTCATGTGAGACAGGCTGGTGGGCATTATGAGAAAGCTGATGCGGCAGGTTGTTACTGTTCTCGATCGTGCGCGCCTCGCGCCTTTTCTTGTTTGCATGGGATCTAACAGCTGGAAAACATATCACATGATAGCAATTTGGTGGTGTACTTATTGTTCGTGCAGAAGGTTAGTGTTTTCTGGGAACGTATGAACCGGTAAAAAAACAAATGTAACACAACCGGGTGGTTTTTTTGTGTTATTGATCGCAGATGTTGGTGCCAGGAAATCATACGTAACGGGATTGCATCAAAGAGATTCTACCGTATTTGAAGATCACTGCACTAGACTGAAAGCTTTAAGGAAACCACTGTTTTCTTGCATATATGCATTCCTTCTTCCTGTTCTCATCATCATCTTTCATGACTCTATTAGAGCGCAGCTCTTAATGGCCCGTTCCTGCGGCGAGCGTCGGCGTCGGTGGCGTAACTGAGCGAATGAGCACAACAGCGAAAGATGAAAGAGCGAATGCAGAGTGGCAGATGAAAGATGCTAGCTGCAAATGGCAGACACCAATGAGAACGGCCTCTTCAGTGATGTGTGTGCAGGAAACTGGTTTCACGTGGACCTGCCCAGCCGCTCTATTTGTACTCGTATCTTTGCTCAGCCGGACGGCTAGATTCATACTATCGTCTGCTCTCGTCAGCTCTTGCTCGCGCTTGTTTGGTTTGCTTGGTTTGGTCTCGTTTGTGCTTGTTTTGAGTGTCATGGTTTGCGATTGCTTTGTAATCTGATTCTATGCGTAACGCGAATTGTGGAAGCCTGGAAGCCAAGCGGCACCAGCGATTACACTGGCACCTTGACGAGTCATATATAAAAGCCGACACGCTTGGCCCACAGATCAAATTTTCAATTATTGCCGACTCTGCTACACGTCTCTCTCAAATTCTTTGCCTCCATATATCGCGAAACGAAAACCCACTCAAAAGCTACACTCAAATTTCACATTAAAGAGTATTGTAATCGTTGGTGAACTTTTTTTGCCCCTTTCCTTTTTCCCCTGTGCAGTGAAGCAAGCCAGAGCATACTAGCTCAGGCAGACCTCTCTCTTTCTGATAAATTATCTCTCTTGAACATTGTTATATGCAATCGTTTCTGTGGGCTGTATGAATTTTTTTCTATTTACTTTCTTTTTGTTTATTTCTGAGGGTTGTAATTGGGAATGCAGGTTTTGAATGTTTCTGTATTTCTGTCAGACAACTTGAGGGCTTTGGCATTCAGGTTCTGAGCACAAGGTTGTACATGTGTTGTTCCTGAAAAGGGTGTATGCGTTTCGATGCTGGGTGAAAGGCTCAAATTGTCCTTGTACATACTGAGATATCTGTGAATGTTAAAGAAACCAAGGTGGTGAAAATGAATCGGGAGACCGCCTCTTAGGCATCTCTTGCAGCCCAGCTCTGGCTTCGAGAAGTAAGACACCCCATTTATACTGGTAATCATAAAATTTTTTTCCTGTTCCAGAACTTCTACCTCAGACGACTCAACAGGAAGACCAACGCACACTTGTGGAGCTCATCTGTCGTGTACCCTGCTTGGAGAAGGAGCACTTTGAAGCACTGTATGCTGCAACACTTGACCCATTGCCAACGTCTGTACTGCTGTACTTGCTTCAGCTGCTCAAGGGGAGGTAAGAGGGAAAGGAGAAGCAGGAATTGGTGTTGGGGGTAGTCTTGGCTTTGGAATGGCAAGGTCCCTGTGCTGTGGAAGATTGTGACATTCCTGCCTTTTTATCTATTTTTTCTTCCAGACCTCTTTGCCATTCTTCACTGCAGTCATCAGTTAGTGTAATCATTATGCATCCAAAGCAAGAGGGAAGTCGTCGCTTCTGGCCTTCTTGTTCGCTAACGATTGTGTGAAATACAAGAATTTAAGGGCATGAGTTTGAGGGCATGAGTTAAAAACGGCTCATTGTTCGAGCAGTCGGCGCTGGTACACGGTCATGCCGTGCTTTTGCGATTGGGAAATTTTATAGGTGTGCTGAATGTGTTGCACTAAGGTTGTCGAGCAGTGCATGAAAGAATGCGAGCAAGATGGTCACCACGCGAATATTAGTTCTACAGTGAAAACTCGTTAAACCGTAGTTGGCCGGAGCTCGGAAAAAGTACGTACTAAACGGTAGTACTGCTTAACCGAAATAGCATGAGATCGCCAACTTACCTATCTAAAACGGAACACGGAGAGAGTGCGATGAAAGGGGAAAAAAACATGCAGTGTTTATTCACTTCGTGAGACAAAAGTGTTATTTTTGTCTGATGCCTTGGCGGCCTAGCACGACGAAAGTGGCCTCAAACTTACTGAAGCTGCGTACCAGCTTTTTAGCCAGCCCTCCCCGCTCGGCAAACACTCGCATGGCAGATTCCTCGTTGGTGTTACGTATTCTCCGTGCATGTGCTTGGTAGTGCTGCAGAAATCTTGGGGTGCCTTTTTAATTGCTGGGTGCTGTTCTCATCGTAACGATTGTACTCATCAGGCTGACGTAACGTGCAGCTTCTGCCACTGTCGAGCCTGAATTGCCTGTGCTGTCGCTTTCCGTGCTGTCCTCATCACTGTCGCTAGTCGGCACTTCGGCAACAACAGAGGCAACGATGGCGAAAAGTCGAACCTCGTAGCCGACATCTCTTTGCGGTCGCAGGAGCGCTGCCGAGCAACTTCTTCGCATTCCAAATGCCACACACCGTAGTCAACAGTAGACCCATGTCGCGGGCCAGCGCCGACTTCTCGTGTGACGTTTGATAGCACGAACGATGTCTAATTTTTCTTCTATGCTGAGCACCCGGCATCGTTTTTATCCGAGTTTCGGCATGACGCAAGTTGTCGCTTGCACGATGACACAACATGCTCTGGCCTTGGCGCCGAAATGATGTTGATGTTGATGTGGCTTCATGTGCAAATGCACAGTGAGCTTGGAGGCCGTTGTGCTGATCTCTGAGGCTTGTTGTTCTGCTGGGCAGCCCGATGGAGACGACGTACCGCCGTGCTTGCGCGACGAAAAGTGGAAACAGTACGTGTTAATCGATATGTACGCAATAAGCTGGTACGGTTTATGCAGATACAAAACACATTATGTTCAATGGCCGCTGAGTCGGGGATTTGACTTTACTACTGTTTAAACATCTCCATGCTTGGAAGTTTTCATTCATTGTCTAGGTATTCCATCACAGCGGCAGTGAAATTTCGTTATATTGCAATCGTGTATAAACATACTTCGTTATATTGAGGTTAAATATACATGCTGTTTTATAGACAAGAAGTTATAAAATGTTAAATGCTTTGTTATATTGAGAATTTCGTTATCTTGAAGTTTGTTATAGTATCAAAGTTTAACTGTATACTAAACATTTGAAAATTCAAATTGTAGATATTCGATTCGTGAATCTAATTATTTGACCATTCACTATTCGATTCGATTCGGTGATATTCTAGTATTTGCACATCCCTAATAACTACCGTATTTACCCGATTCTAACGTACCCTCGATTGTAATGCGCAGTCATTTTTCGTGACCAAAAGAAAAAAAAGAAAACGCCCTTGATTGTAACACACAGCTGTTTGCCATGACCTAAAAAAAGGAAAGTCCTTTACAGTACCACACACGTCATTCTTTCATACAGAAATACAACTTTCCCTCATTTGGAAAAAACAAGATTTACTCCCAGTGCACTAAAGTTGCAATAAATAAAAAAAGTTGCAGTTTTGCCCGAAGGGCAAAGCATCGATTACGATAACAAATTAGTAGACAGCTATACGAAAAGTAAGGATAGTACTTTTATTGGCCATATAAAGTTTTAAACATTCGTTTACTAACTAAATTAACAAGCATGGTGTCATGCTTTTAACAAGCATGGTGTCATGCTTGCACAAGCAAACGTGAACATGTCTCACTCAGTAACTGCACAAACCCTTTAAATGCTCGAGGGAGGGAACTGCGGTAGCAGGAGTGAAGGAATTGACCTTTGTGCAGCCTCTCGCTAAGCAACGCGAACACAGCGCGCTGCGCCTAGATGCATAGACTCCTGTCTCCGTTGCAGATCGCTTTCAAGATAGGGCCGCGCTGTACATAGCAGCTGCCGGTGTAGTACGCCTCTCCTGTTTGTGCCAGTCCCACATGCTAGTTTCAGGAACTCCGAACGCCTGTGATGCGGCCCGATTTCCGTCCGTCTCCACATGCGCGATCTCTTTCCTTTTGATTGCGGCATCGTGATGAACTCGGCATGTCTTTGCAGTCGGCACTTCCATGCTGATAGAGCAAACACAGAAAACTGGAAGGCAGACGGTGCACTAACCTAATCTGAAGGAAGCATTGCCTAAGCACACATACTACAGCACATGGAGAAAGCTATGGCAGCTAGGCTCGAAGTGCATACGAGGTGGCCATTTTGAAATACCGATGGCGATATGGTCAGGCACATTTAGGGTGGTACTCAATTCTAACGTGCATGCAATTTTCAAACACATTTTATTGGGAAAAAGTGTGGGTTAGATTCGAGTAAATAAGGCATGTTCTGCAAGACTACAGCTGAGATTGGTAAAAGGGAGTATTTTTATGCAGCACTCTGCAAAAGACCAGTCCGCAAACCTAGAACTTGAATACGAATGTTTTTTTCTTGTATCTGCTGAAAAAGACCAAAGAGATCGAAACAGAAATACAGAGTTGTCATTGATTTCGGTGGCTGCTGATAGGTCAACATAATTGTTGGGATTCTAGTGACTCTCTCTCATAGTTGCTCTCTCATTTTATGTCTGGAACAGGTTTGATGAGGAGAAAGGTGGAGTCACATACGTCGCTGCATACAGCAGCTTCCTGCTGTCTGTTGCAACAGGTAAGTGCAGTGAAAGCAAGCCATGGATCAAGTGCCATATTTGAATCTGTACTGTACATCCGCTGGTTTTAGAATGCTGTAGCCTTATTTTTAGTGCCTGAAAGATGACTTTTTTATGGGGTCTTCAGATGATCGTGAATAAAGTGTTGGACCTGGCAGCTTTTCTCAAAGGGACATAAAGAAATATGTTCAGCTGGGTTTTATTGATATATTATTTGTTTCGAAGTCTATCATTGTTGTGTGTGTTCCAGTGTATGACCTTGTTGCATAGAAAATTGCCACTGTAGGTCCCGCTGCTGCTCTTCGATTTGAATCACCCACGATTCTGTATTTCCAAGACAGTGTAGTGTCTCTGTGGGGGCATTACTGGAACTGCTATCTGTGTATTTATCCTCGACGCTGGTCACTTGGTCTGATGAAGTTTATACCCAGATATATAGGTTCCCACGTGGCGGCAATACTTAGTGAAATTTTCCTGAGCAGCTTTGATTGTGACCTAGTGCGTGTTTTAGAAGGTGTTGCATTAAAAACAATGTGTTATTTTGCCTTGTTTTCGTTGAAGCGAATGGCTGCGTCAGTACCAGAGTGAATGTGCTCATGATATTTAAGGAGAAGGGTCGTGGTCTGAACTTCACTTTTGAAGTATCTAGGGAGCAGAGCGTACAGTTTTTGGATATAAATATCCTAATTGGGGGGTGAGCATGCCTGTTGGGTGTATTCACCGAGGTCTGTGAAGCCCATTCTGGATTTCCGTTCTGGTCACTCAAAGCTAGTGAAGAATGTTATTGCCACATCCTGTTTAGAAGCCGCATTGCGCAAGTCCTGCCTGCATCGAATGAGTGAAGCTTTTTCTAATCATCTCAATAGGCTCAGGCAGTCAAGTTATCCAGTAAATACTTTAGCCTCGCTCAGTAAAAGATTACTGAGGAAGTTAAAATTGGAAGCAAGAGGTGTCATGATAAGGGGGGTCAATGCCAATGATAAGCCAGTATTCCATATCTGCACACCTTGCCGCGCCGCGTGAAAAAATTCGGTAGTAGATTTGGCGTAAATGTAGTCTTCTCAGCAAGAAACAAATTGGGCAGCGTCTGCGCAACGGCAGGAAGAAAGGTTGAAGGGAAGACACAGAAGTGAAGTGATTATGATGTCAAACACAGTGATGGATTGGTTGACTGTGGAAAGGGTGTAGTGTATCACATTCCCCTGTCTTGCGGGAAATGGTACACCGACCAAACAGGACAATGTCTGAATAACCGATTTAAAGGACCACAGAGCTCCTTTGAAAGGGTACCTGTCATCTAATCTGTGCCTATATTGCAAAGAATGTAAGTGCAAACCGTTGCCAAAAGAAACCAAGGTGCTGTCAAGACACAAAGGTAGGATAGCGAGGGAGATTGCTGAAGCATTCTTTATTCACAAGTCCTGTGACATGTGCGTGGCGAGGCCATCAATGAGTTTGCACGAACTAGAACTTGATTATTTAACCACTAATCTTTAAAGGGCCCCTCACCAGGCCCCATAGCAAATTTTAATTATATGCTGGAAATTGTTGCATGCCCTCTAGGGAGCGGTCTGCCCCCAAAATTTTTCAAATTGACTCGTTAATAACCGAGATAGAAATATTTCAGTGTAGCGAAGCCGTGATTTCAGGAGGCAAACTCCACTGCCAAGCAAGGCACTTTCTCCACTAGTGCCATCTAGCCCTCCACAAGCGAAATTCCTTCCCTGTGTTCTCCCATATCGGACCTCAAGGATTGCGTGATGCATACATCGCGGGCCCCGGCCTCATTTTTTTTCTCCTCGCCTTATTTTGCTGCGCTGCACACTTTTGCTGACTGCGTCGCACGCGAGCTGTTCTGATTGTCGGGTTTTGCCATGATCTTGCATGCTGTGCACAAGGACACATGACTAGCGGTATAATTCAGTGCTACACGAATACTGTGGCAGAACAAGCGGATCGCAGAGCAGGATCATGCCACTGGAACACGGTAGAAAATAGCATAGTTTCGATGCCTGCAGCCATTTTGGCCATTTTGTCAGCTCAACGTGGCCAGACCTGGTGAGAGGCCTTTTAATGTGCCACACGTGTTTATGCCAGGGTATATATTTTGCGTGTTTTTCAAAATAAATTATTGTTGCTAGTCTGCGCTCGTCCATGTTTTCTATCTTGTCTCTGTCCGTTTGCACCATTCTTCCTTTAGTACTTCTAAACCACTGAACGAGTTGGCGTAATCCACACGGGGCCATTCTCTCTGCAGCTGTCTGTAATTCAGCCAGTGCCGACGTCACATGAGAGGTGCTGTAGTCCAAAATAGGTTATGCCACTAAGACGAGTAATTTTCGATTTCTCGCTTACAAAAGCTCTGTCCTCACTATGAACGTCAAATTCGTTCTTACAGAAGCCTAGTCCTTCAATCTAATTTGACTTAATATTTTTCTTTAGTGTCCCTCAACTCTGAAACACCCGATGTATCATATATGCTATGCTTAGTTTGGTACCTCAAAATGTTAATTGAAGTGAGAGAAACATTATGCAAAGTTGCATAGTTGCATCATTGACATGCTGGAATGAAGTTTCTGCTGGGGATAGTTTGACAAACAAATCACGAATTAATTAATACATTCAGTAATTAAGTTTTAACTGATAAACAACTTTCTTGTTTATTTTCTTTTTCTTTTTTTTTTTTCCTTTACAAATGCAGTCTGCATGGCGAGATATAAATGTCAACAATTTGTTCCAATTTTCCTACATGTGGAACTGTGTTTGGGCCTTGCAGGGTCAAGGTATTATGCTGCCTTTTGTTTCAAGACCGTTTGTCTGCATTTTGCAGTCCAATTTTGGCTACTGTGTATTTTTAGTTTTCTTTTTTTGTTAGCCACCATAATGGAGGGGACAGGTGCACCAACATTAGTTGCCAATGCCACATGTGCAGTGGGTATTTGCACGGAAGTGGAAGATTGGTGCAAAGTTCTGACAGTTCCGAAAAAATATGACATTCATTCTTTTTTGTATAGGAAGCATGTCATGGAAAAAGGAAAGTGTATTATCAATTAGGTAAGCCCAAGTAAATGCCGTCAAAATTCGTGACGGCATGGCAGGCTTGAGTGGTAACTGAAGGCGCACGATTGCTACTCATCTTTCGTTTTTGTGTCATTTCTGACTCGCGAAGTGTCCTCTCCACGTAGGAAGAGCTGTTTTGCAGTTGCAGAAACAGTTTAATAGCACAGCCCAACTTGACGTACAGTAGAACCCCACTCATATGTCTTAGAAATAAGCGCAAGAAAATACGTACTAAGTGGGAAAACACACAATCTGAAGTCACAAAAATATTGACAGACTCAACCGTCAAATCATTGCAGCGCGCGACACCGACGTGCCCAGAGCAGGTAGAACCCGAGCAGCCAGAGATGCGCGTCGCCGTTTTTGCGGCCTTGGCAAGCTTAAATTTGCCCTCCTCGAATTAGGCGTGTGTCAGTGGCTTCCTCGAGCAGGGCATTTTGATAGGAAGTTTTCACGTGCCCACTCAGCATGAAATGTTGCCACGCGAAACAATGACACGTGTCAAGCTGGTGGGGCCCGAGCAACCCAAGACGCTCACTGTTGTTTTCCTATTGCACCGAAACGAAATCGAGCTGGTGGGCAGCACCATATGATGCCTATGATGCCATCAGTGCAAAACGTGACACTCACTTCATTTGTCCCGCAGCAGGGAATGACAATGCATTTGGGTTATTGCCTATTACCATAAAAAAACGCGTATAATACGAACCCGCATATGTATACTAGTACCAGGTGAAATTTTTGGGACGCGAAATGGACAAAAAAAATTTTATCCAGGTATAATACGAGTTAGGAAAACTCGAGGAAAACATTTATTTAAATTGCACTCCGCACTTCGATCGCTGTCTTCCTCAGCTGCACCCTCTTCGATTAGTTCCTTGTCGGACATATCTTCCCAGAGGCACTCATCCTCTGTGCCATCGAGCGCATTCAAGATTCCGCACTTCTTGAATGCGCAACGCACAAGGTCCTCTGGTGTGCTGGCCCATGCGTCCACAATCCACTTACATAGTGTGGCTGACGAAGCCCGCTTCAGCCGCCCGGTCGGCGTCACTGCATGCTCACTGCGTGCAACCAATCTGCGTAACCCCGCTTGACCGCGTCCTTGAGCGGCTTGTTCACACAGACATCTAAAGGCTTAAAATAAAAACAGGAACAGCACAACACAGGACGAGCAAGTAAAAAAGCACAGGACAGAGCTCTGTCCTGTGCTCCTTACTCGCTTGTCCTGTGTTGCGCTGTCCCTGTTATTACTGTAAGATGAACCAACCAGCCCCATTGATCACACTGCTATTCTAAAGGCTGCAGCTGAGACGTCATTCCACCCGGTATAACGGCGAGTTCAGTGCCGGATTCATGCAGCAGCCTCATCACTAAGTCGGCCAAATGGCAATGAAATGCGTCCAGCACGAGGATGGACGGGAACGGCAACAGTGCGCCGGGCTGCCTACACAAGACGGATTATATCCAGTCGAGCACATGATTCTCATTCATCCAGCCTTTCTCATGGCATCTCACGACCACATTTTTGGCAGCACCTCACCTTTAGGCACTGTCTTGCGCTTAAAGACGACATAGGGCGGGAGCTTGCATCCGTCTGTCTTGCACGACATGACGGTAACTCGCGTTTTCTCGTTGCCAATAGACTGGACATAAACTTGTTTAGAGCCCTTTTCGTGCACGGTGAGGGGCGATGGCATGTCCAGATAAACCAGCGTTTGGTCAGTATTGCCGATTTGCCCTAGCTGGAAGTTCTTGGACTTGTGCAGCGAAATAGCGTGGTGCTGGAAAGCCACAAGCAGCTCTTCTTCGAACGATTTGGGCATCTTTTGCAAAAACGAAGTTAGGGGCGTAAGGAAAATTCAGCACAGCACATGTAGCGATGAATTCAGTGCTTGCTTGCTTTGAAGACAGAGCTCGGTAGCCCTTTTTCTCTTGCAAGCTCCTTAGCTTTTGCTTGCATAAGCTCCATGCTCATAGCTAGATGCGTGGCTCGCTGTTGGCATACGAACTCCATCAAGGCGAGTTTGATTTCCAGGAATGTCCCACTCTTCGCATTCCGGGAATGTCCCAGCTTCTTCACATTCGGCTGCACGTGAAAAGGTCTTCCTTCTGTCGACGCCATCCGCAAATGCTTGCCTCGTTGATGCCAAACTGCCTCCTGGCCGCACTGTTGCCAATGTCCTGTACGGCTAAACTAACCTTTCTCTTGAAAGCAGCCGAGTACTGTTTTCGCAGCCCGGACACCTTGGTCCTTCACTGCGGAATAAAAAAGATGCACTTCACGAAGCGTGGTTTGCACGTGTGCTGCCAAGGTGCACACTCAACAATAAAGAAACGATGCTGTAGTCACGCAGCAATAACGAAACCAAGCGGTAGCCACGCAGCAAAAAGGAAGCCAAGCCGTAGCCACACAGCAATAACGAAGTCAAGCCATAGCCACGCAGCAATAAGGAAACCAAAACTTCTAGCCCAAATTTCTGACTGAAATTTTTGTTCAGATCTGCATATAGCACGAAGCGAAAATTTGGGATGCTAATAATAGAAAAAAAACCTCGTATTATATACGGGTTTTTATGGTAAATGCGTGCAATACATCTCCAATGGCACAATGCCTCACACGCTGTGAAACAGATAAGTGAATACGCTTATTGCAATAGGGTTGGCAACGATAGCTGTGCATGCTGCATGCGACAATGCGGTAAGAGGTTTGCCGATACTGGAATAGGAAACAGAGTGTGCTTCAACATTTTCACTCGAGATGGGTGGGTGAGTATCGCAGGGGAGCTGCAGTGGCGGGCCGCTACTTTGCTCGATCATGCGCACCTCCTGCCGTTTCTTGTGTACATAATATCTAGCAGCTGGAAAGCGTATCATATGATCACAATTTGGTGATGTATTGAATGCTGGTGTCGAAGGATTGTGTTTTCCGGGAACCTACGAATGGGTGAAAAAGAAGCCCGTCTGCACTGGGCCATCTCCTGGATTCCTGATTGTGGTGCCGGGAAATCAAACATAAATGGATTGTATCGATGAGGCGTTACTGTATTTCTCTATAGTGTCCCTTAGGAAGTGCAGCTTCCATCATACTTAGCCTACACACGCCTTAAGCCTTTTTTCGTTTCTCCTATGGATGTTGCTGGAGATTTCCGGTTTGCCGTGGTCTGAACATGCTATCTCAATGCATCCTTCCAAGACCTTCTATGTTTGCTCTTACAACTTGGGTTTGTTTGGATTAAGCTGCTGGATATGTGCCTTGATTGCGGGCGTTAAGTCTGACAGAGACTACACTCTTCATCGCTGTTGCAGGCATGTCACGCAGCAAGGATGAGCAGTTGAGAGCAGTCTGGCGAGATGACTCCTCCTGGTCAGAGCTGAAGGAGCTGTTGCCGGAAGTCAGCCAGATTCCTGTGGTTCCCATTGACTGGGACCTTCTTCCCAGCCACCTGATGGTGATTGAGGTATGTTACTGCTCAACAAAAACTTTTGTGGAGCATGGCATCGGATGCAGAGGATTGCCTGCATAAAACTTGAAGTTGAAGTGGCCGAGTTATTCAATTCATCTGTACATGTAGATAAGACCTTCAGCGAATTAAAATTTAACACGCTGGCGACAATCCAAAATAGAGTCAAACACTCTTTTAGCGTTACTCAAGTGCCAAGGAAATTCAGTTGTTATAAGCGGTAATTGTTTAACCAGGTTGCACAAAAAAAGAAGGGGATAGACATAAAAACATTTTAATTAAAAAGAAACACAGTTTAACCTGCCTATACCATTACTCTTTATAACAACACTCGAATGTAACAATGAGTAGTCTCAGCACCGTGAATTCTTGTGCGTGGGCTCTATGGTAAAATAGACTGCATACTGCAATGTTCCCATGCTGTGTTATTCCTTATAACAAATAAATCTTACTACTGGCCTCGCTGAGAGGAAAAAGAAAGCGAAATCCTGGAAACAAAAAAATTTCACCGACAATTACGATACTCCCTAATGCGAAATTTGAGCGCAGCTGTATACGTCTTTCCATTTCGCAATATATTGGCTGGCGCAGACGATCTGTCTCATGCGGCACATTGCAAACGGATGAAGTGGTGGCTTGACTGCGTCGCTAATTGGAAGATTGCGAGGAGCAGCGCGTAGGTGATGCATGGGCATGTTTCACAGGAGCCGCTGCCGATGGACCTCCACTCATCCAGCACTTTTGTTCTATATACAGGTTGTCCCACATAACTTGAGCCAAAGTTTTAAAAATGAAAGGATGCAAGTTGAACCGAATGCATAATGTTGGCAGTGTCCTAAAGTTACTCAGGCTATTTTTTATTTTCCCTTAACTAACGGGTTAGTTATGTTTAATTAATCAACTTTTTAAGTATTGACTGCACACCCCAAGTGGGATACACACAGTTGTAGAGCACCTTGAGAAACCTCTCAATAAATTGTTTCCAATATGATAAATCTCACGTGGTCCTTTCTTCCACGTTCCAAAGAAAGCTTGTGAAAGATGAAAAAATATGATGTGACAGGATGCTTGCGCACTGTTATTGTGCTGCTCTCAGGCGTGCGATGGATGAACAAGGTCGGCTGCAGCGGGACTGGCCCATAACAGGGTGTCATGTCTGGTGTTGGCTTCTGGGCATGCGGTTTTTATCGCATGACGGCGCAAATATGGGCTGCTGGCCAAGCGGTGCCGAAGCAATAAAGCATCTAAGGAGACGAAAGAGAACAAGAACATAGCTTTATTTTGGTCCTTGAAATGGGCAAGAGCTGGCAGCCTGCCGATGGCGTGTAATGGGGTTGGGTGGGGACGTGGCGTTAGGCCGGAAGGATTTTCCATTGACCTTCAATCCAAGAAGCACCCCTTGATTATAATGCATGTTTGTAGAGGTCACCATCTGCTGTAATGCACATTTGGCATCTCATAGGCACATTTTCCGAGGCATTCTTGATCATGGTATTAGGGATGGAGTTGCAGACTTGTCTTATTTTCTTTTTTTTGGTTCTCTTATGTTGTGGTTGGTGACCAGTATCATCATCATCATCATCATCAGCCTGGTTACGCCCACTGCAGGGCAAAGGCCTCTCCCGTACTTCTCCAACTACCCCGGTCTTGTACTAATTGGGGCCATGTTGTCCTTGCAAACTTCTTAATCTCATCCACGCACCTAACTTTCTGCCGCCCCCTGCTACGCTTCCCTTCCCTTGGAATCCAGTCCGTAACCCTTAATGACCATTGATTATCTTCCCTCCTCATTACATGTCCTGCCCATGCCCAATTCTTTTTCTTGATTTCAAATAAGATGTCATTAACTCGCGTTTGTTCCCTCACCCAATCTGCTCTCTTCTTATCCCTTAACGTTACACCCATCATTCTTCTTTCCATAGCTCGTTGCGTCGTCCTCAATTTAAGTAGAACCTTTTTCTTAAGCCTCCAGGTTTCAGCCCCATAGGTGAGTACTGGTAAGACACAGCTGTTATACACTTTTTTTCTTGAGAGATAATGGCAACCTGCTGTTCATTATCTGAGAATGCCTGCCAAACGCACCCCAGCCCATTCTTATTCTTCGGATTATTTCAATCTCATGATCCAGATCCGCAGTCACTACCTGTCCTAAGTAGGTGTATTCCCTTACCCATTCTTGGACCATTACTTGGTCCTCATGTAGCCCCAGAGAAAGAATTCAAGGATAGTTAAATCTGGTGGCCGTGCCGGCCAAGCAATGGGCCCATGCCGTCCAATCCACTGCTGCGGGAATACTTCATGCAACCATTTGCAAGCTTTGCTGCTGCTGTGTGCGGGAGGAGCACCATCATGCTGATGCCAAATATCCTTCATCCTAGCCTATGGAACTCCGCAAAGAAAATCCTCAAGCACCCCATCAAGGATGTCATTGATATATCTTTCACCTGTAAGTGTGTTATCAAAAAAGCACGAAGCCACTAATAGTGCCACTATATATTCCACACCACACATTAACCAACCACTGATATCGGTGATGTGTCTTCAAAACCCAGAGAGGGTTTTCATTGCTCCTGTAGTGAACATTGTGGATGTTCGCTTGGGCAATACGTGAGAAGGTAGCTTCTCCGTACTGGTTAGACTAAAGGCCATAGCACTGAAGTACGGATCGATACGCAGTCCCCTCTGTGTCCAAAAAAAAGCCCTTCCAGTGGTGTGCACATTTTTTTTTACACATGTACACATTCTCGTCTATGTTGGCCTGTAATATATATACTTATAGTAACTATCGGATATAAGAAAGGCATTTTTGTGCCGGATTCAATTTCATTGTACCTAGGTTCAACTGTATTTGGAAAGGCTTGTAGGTAAACAGTGTCACTGTGACCCCTTCTATTCTTGCTTTTGAGTTACCCTTCTTTTCCACAGATGGTGGCCAAATCCTTTGAAGCATTTCCTGCTTCCTGGAACCTGTCTCGGATCTTCGAGCCTTTCCTGCACCAATTCCTTGTAAGACTGAGGCCTTGAGCATAGTTTACACATTATGCAAGCAACCATATTGCCGTACTTAACCAAGCCAAATTGTGTCATTTTAATAAAAATTTGAAATAGGTCAGTAAATCAAAAGTTGCAGTGTTGCACTATGTACAATGTAATAACAGTGATCATCATCATCATCATCATCAGCCTAGTTACGCCCACTGCAGGGCAAAGGCCTCTCCCATACTTCTCCAACTACCCCGGTCATGTACTAATTGTGGCCATGTTGTCCCTGCAAACGTCTTAATGTCATCCGCCCACCTAACTTTCTGCCGCCCCCTGCTACGCATCCCTTCCCTTGGAATCCAGTCCGTAACCCTTAGTGACCATCGGTTATCTTCCCTCCTCATTACATGTCCGGCCCATGCCCATTTCTTTTTCTTGATTTCAACTAAGATGTCGTTTACCCGCGTTTGTTGCCTCACCCAATCTGCTCTTTTCTTATCCCTTAATGTCACACCCATCATTCTTCTTTCCATAGCTCGTTGCGTCGTCCTCAATTTCAGCAGAACCCTTTTCGTGAGTCTCCAGGTTTCTGCCCCATATGTGAGTACTGGTAACACACAGCTGTTATACACTTTCCTTTTGAGGGATAGTGGCATCCTGCTGTTCATGATTTGAGAATGCCTGCCAAACGCACCCCAGCCCATTCTTATTCTTCTGGTTATTTCAGTCTCATGATCCGGATCCGTGGTCACTACCTGCCCTAAGTAGATGTAGTCCCTTACCCCTTCCAGTGCTTCGCTACCTATCGTAAACTGCTGTTCTCTTCCGAGCCTGTTAAACATTACTTTAGTTTTCTGCAGATTAATTTTCAGACCCACCCTTCTGCTTTGCCTCTCCAGGTCAGTGATCATGCATTGCAATTGGTCTCCTGAGTTACTAAGCAAGGCAATATCATCAGCGAATCGCAAGTTGCTAAGGTATTCTCCATCAACTTTTATCCCCAATTCTTCCCACTCCAGGCCTCTGAATACCTCCTGTAAACATGCTGTGAATAGCATTGGAGATATCGTATCTCCCTGTCTGACGCCTTTCTTTATAGGGATTTTGTTGCTTTCTTTGTGGAGGACTACGGTGGCTGTGGAGCCACTATAGATATCTTCCAGTATCTTTACATATGGCTCATCTACACCCTGATTCCGTAATGCCTCCATGACTGCTGAGGTTTCGACTGAATCAAACGCTTTCTCGTAATCAATGAAAGCTATATATAACGGTTGGTTATATTCTGCACATTTCTCTATCACTTGATTGATAGTGTGAATATGGTCTATTGTTGAGTAGCCTTTACGGAATCCTGCCTCGTCCTTTGGTTGACAGAAGTCTAAGGTGTTCCTGATTCTATTTGCGATTACCTTAGTAAATACTTTGTAGGCAACGGACAGTAAGCTGATCGGTCTATAATTTTTCAAGTCTTTGGCGTCCCCTTTCTTATGGATTAGGATTATGTTAGCGTTCTTCCAAGATTCCGGTACGCTCGAGGTTATGAGGCATTGCGTATACAGGGTGGCCAGTTTCTCTAGAACAATCTGACCACCATCCTTCAACAAATCTGCTGTTACCTGATCCTCCCCAGCTGCCTTCCCCCTTTGCATAGCTCCTAAGGCTTTCTTTACTTCTTCTGGCGTTACCTGTGGGATTTCGAATTCCTCTAGGCTATTCTCTCTTCCACTATCGTCGTGGGTGCCACTGGTACTGTATAAATCTCTATAGAACTCCTCAGCCACTTGAACTATCTCATCCATATTAGTAACGACATTGCCGGCTTTGTCTCTTAACGCACACATCTGATTCTTGCCTATTCCTAGTTTCTTCTTCACTGTTTTTAGGCTTCCTCCGTTCCTGAGAGCTTGTTCAATTCTATCCATATTATAGTTCCTGATGTCCGCTGTCTTACGCTTGTTGATTAACTTAGAAAGTTCTGCCAGTTCTATTCTAGCTGTAGGGTTAGAGGCTTTCATACATTGGCGTTTCTTGATCAGATCTTTCGTCTCCTGCGATAGCTTACTGGTTTCCTGTCTAACGGAGTTACCACCGACTTCTATTGCGCACTCCTTAATGGTTCCCATGAGATAGTCGTTCATTGCTTCAACACTAAGGTCCTCTTCCTGAGTTAAAGCCGAATACCTGTTCTGTAGCTTGATCCGGAATTCCTCTAGTTTCCCTCTTACCGCTAACTCATTGATTGGCTTCTTGTGTACCAGTTTCTTCCGTTCCCTCCTCAAGTCTAGGCTAATTCGAGTTCTTACCATCCTATGGTCACTGCAGCGTACCTTGCCGAGTACGTCTACATCTTGTATGATGCCAGGGTTCGCGCAGAGTATGAAGTCGATTTCATTTCTAGTCTCACCATTCGGGCTCCTCCACGTCCACTTTCGACTAACCCGCTTGCGGAAAAAGGTGTTCATTATCCGCATATTATTCTGTTCTGCAAACTCTACTAATAATTCTCCTCTGCTATTCCTAGAGCCTATGCCATATTCCCCCACTGACTTGTCTCCAGCCTGCTTCTTGCCTACCCTGGCATTGAAGTCGCCCATCAGTATAGTGTATTTTGTTTTGACTTTACCCATCGCCGATTCCACGTCTTCATAAAAGCTTTCGACTTCCTGGTCATCATGACTGCATGTAGGGGCATAGACTTGTACCACCTTCAATTTGTACCTCTTATTAAGTTTCACAACAAGACCTGTCACCCTCTCGTTAATGCTATAGAATTCCTGTATGTTACCAGCTATTTCCTTATTAATCAGGAATCCGACTCCTAGTTCTCGTCTCTCCGCTAAGCCCCGGTAACACAGTACATACCCGCTTTTTAGCACTGTATATGCTTCTTTTGTCCTCCTAACCTCACTGAGCCCTATTATATCCCATTTACTACCCTCTAATTCCTCCAATAACACTGCTAGACTCGCCTCACTAGATAGCGTTCTAACGTTAAACGTTGCGAGGTTCAGATTCCAATGGCGGCCTGTCCGGAGCCAGGTATTCTTAGCACCCTCTGCAGCGTTACAGATCTGACCGCCGCCGTGGTCAGTTGCTTCGCGGCTGCTGGGGACTGAGGGCCGGGGTTTGATTGTTGTATTCATATAGGAGGTTGTGGCCAAGTACTGCACCAGGGTGGCCAATCCTGCTCTGGTGAGAGAGTGCGTTACCGGTTCTGGTCACCGGGATCAGGCCGCACTCCAGGCCTGTTTGTGCAATTTTCTCAACACACGGTTTTTTTTTTTTTTTTGTATTTCCCGGTGGAGAATTGCGCGGCACCGGGATTTGAATCACGGTCCTCTTGCACTGGAGACGGATACTCTACCGTCCCCGCAGGAGTTAAATTAAAAATTGAATTATGGTGTTTTGCGTGACAAAACCACTTTCTGATTATGCACGCCGTAGTGGAGGACTCCGAAAATTTCGACCACCTGGGGTTCTTTAACGTGCACCTAATTCTAAGTACACGGGTGTTTTCGCATTTCGCCCCCATCGAAATGCGGCCGCCGTGGCCGGGGTCCGATCCCGCGACCTCGTGCTCAGCAGTCTAACACCATGACCACTGAGCAACCACGGCGGGTCCCGCAGGAGTTGTACGCCTCATTTAACCTACAGTGGTGCCCTATTTGATCAGTCAAGGTGGACCAATCTGAGCTCGGTTATACCGCATGGATGGCACTCGGCTAGAGAACCTGGTATTTATGACCTGCACATGTGTGGCCACACATAATTGAGGATATATAATTTTTTTTTTTTTTAGGAGGGTTTCCGTACAGTGATAAAAGGAAGGAAAATACATTAAAAGAAAAAGAAAAAAAAAGGAACATAGCATGTGATTTGAACTCGTGATCCTTCAATGTTGCCCGGAAAGGTAGCTTAGTCGGTTGGTTCGTCAAGCCAACGGTTACTTTCAAGCGCCAAAGCTCCTGCTCCGAGCTTCATACTTATGTGGAAAGGGACTGATGTTGTCCGCGGCAGTCGATTTTTGCTGATTCTGAGTGGTTGGAAGGCATAATTTCTTTGAAAAATGGCCGCCAGAGGAGCAGCGTGAACTCGAGCGGCTTTATAGACTAGGAAAACTGCCTTAAAATATTTAGACTTGAGGGGAAGCTTCGTTAACAAACTATAACACGGCAATCAGCACTCGTATACGACGAGAGAAATTATTGAGACGTGGGAAATTCCCTTGAAATAAATCTGGTTTGCGAGACAAATGCTTGTATGTATTGAATCTCTTAAAAGATGAGGGGGGAAATATGCGCTCACCGAGAGGGCATCTTCAGCACGAGACCACCGCGAGGCACCTTACTGAGATGTAGAGAGCTTCGCGGCCGGAACGAAATCTCCCCTCTCCGCCGGCTCAGGGTGGAAAACGTGCTTTCCGATCGCTCAAGGTTGCGCGGATATTGTGTAGCTCTAGCGTCTAGGAAAAAGCTTAAACAGGTGCGGGGGCGGCACGCATAGCGTGGGAAGCTAGCCGCCGGAATAGCTATCTCAAGTACTGCTGCTGGCGAGGGCGAAATACCTTCGTGTAATTATAATAACCCTAATAGGACTTCTTTCAAAGAAAAAAAAAGAGAAGAAAAAGAAAAGGGAAACGGCTCAGAAGGCTATACTACGAGAGCTATGACTGATACTTTTCTATATATATGTATTCATCTCATCTATGGGATCGCATGCGCGCGCTGTCGGTTTTAAAGCGCAACCGTGGTAGGGAAACGGAAGGCGATATAAGCATGCGTGTCCATTATATGCACACGACAAACTGCCTTACAATATTTAGAATTGATATATATATATACACACACACAAAAGCCAATATAGGCTGCTCGACACTATCTCGCGCGTTTTTATAGCGAAGTACATCAGAACCGACTCGTCGTTCCACAACAACCATTTCCTGAGTGATCGCCAGATATATGCCGAATAGCTTCCTGTCATTCAATAAGAATGTCTCTCTTTCATGCAGCCTACCAATTCGCGCTGTTTCGGTTTAGGCAAAACAATTTATCATTCGAGGCGCACTTGCCAAATTTGCCTCCAATTAAAACTGCCTGCGATGCCTATAGTGCAGCTCTTATCTCACTCAACATACACAGTTCTATATACGTGCATCCGGTGCAATGCTTTCCGTTGTATCAGCAATTTCAATGTCATGGCCGATCATGTAAGCAAAAGTAGCTGTTTACTATTTACAATATCCAGAATTGATCAAACGTGAAGTTGTCACCGGCATTCTGAGTGGTTGGAAGGCATAATTTCTTTGAAATATGGCCGCCAGAGGAGCAGCGTGAACTCGAGCGGCTTTATAGACTAGGAAAACTGCCTTAAAATATTTAGACTTGAGGGGAAGCTTCGTTAACAAACTATAACACGGCAATCAGCACTCGTATACGACGAGAGAAATTATTGAGACGTGGGAAATTCCCTTGAAATAAATCTGGTTTGCGAGACAAATGCTTGTATGTATTGAATCTCTTAAAAGATGAGGGGGGAAATATGCGCTCACCGAGAGGGCATCTTCAGCACGAGACCACCGCGAGGCACCTTACTGAGATGTAGAGAGCTTCGCGGCCGGAACGAAATCTCCCCTCTCCGCCGGCTCAGGGTGGAAAACGTGCTTTCCGATCGCTCAAGGTTGCGCGGATATTGTGTAGCTCTAGCGTCTAGGAAAAAGCTTAAACAGGTGCGGGGGCGGCACGCATAGCGTGGGAAGCTAGCCGCCGGAATAGCTATCTCAAGTACTGCTGCTGGCGAGGGCGAAATACCTTCGTGTAATTATAATAACCCTAATAGGACTTCTTTCAAAGAAAAAAAAAGAGAAGAAAAAGAAAAGGGAAACGGCTCAGAAGGCTATACTACGAGAGCTATGACTGATACTTTTCTATATATATGTATTCATCTCATCTATGGGATCGCATGCGCGCGCTGTCGGTTTTAAAGCGCAACCGTGGTAGGGAAACGGAAGGCGATATAAGCATGCGTGTCCATGATACGCACACGACAAACTGCCTTACAATATTTAGAATTGATATATATATATACACACACACAAAAGCCAATATAGGCTGCTCGACACTATCTCGCGCGTTTTTATAGCGAAGTACATCAGAACCGACTCGTCGTTCCACAACAACCATTTCCTGAGTGATCGCCAGATATATGCCGAATAGCTTCCTGTCATTCAATAAGAATGTCTCTCTTTCATGCAGCCTACCAATTCGCGCTGTTTCGGTTTAGGCAAAACAATTTATCATTCGAGGCGCACTTGCCAAGTTTGCCTCCAATTAAAACTGCCTGCGATGCCTATAGTGCAGCTCTTATCTCACTCAACATACACAGTTCTATATACGTGCATCCGGTGCAATGCTTTCCGTTGTATCAGCAATTTCAATGTCATGGCCGATCATGTAAGCAAAAGTAGCTGTTTACTATTTACAATATCCAGAATTGATCAAACGTGAAGTTGTCACCGGCATTCTGAGTGGTTGGAAGGCATAATTTCTTTGAAATATGGCCGCCAGAGGAGCAGCGTGAACTCGAGCGGCTTTATAGACTAGGAAAACTGCCTTAAAATATTTAGACTTGAGGGGAAGCTTCGTTAACAAACTATAACACGGCAATCAGCACTCGTATACGACGAGAGAAATTATTGAGACGTTGGAAATTCCCTTGAAATAAATCTGGTTTGCGAGACAAATGCTTGTATGTATTGAATCTCTTAAAAGATGAGGGGGGAAATATGCGCTCACCGAGAGGGCATCTTCAGCACGAGACCACCGCGAGGCACCTTACTGAGATGTAGAGAGCTTCGCGGCCGGAACGAAATCTCCCCTCTCCGCCGGCTCAGGGTGGAAAACGTGCTTTCCGATCGCTCAAGGTTGCGCGGATATTGTGTAGCTCTAGCGTCTAGGAAAAAGCTTAAACAGGTGCGGGGGCGGCACGCATAGCGTGGGAAGCTAGCCGCCGGAATAGCTATCTCAAGTACTGCTGCTGGCGAGGGCGAAATACCTTCGTGTAATTATAATAACCCTAATAGGACTTCTTTCAAAGAAAAAAAAGAGAAGAAAAAGAAAAGGGAAACGGCTCAGAAGGCTATACTACGAGAGCTATGACTGATACTTTTCTATATATATGTATTCATCTCATCTATGGCATCGCATGCGCGTGCTGTTGGTTTTAAAGCGCAACCGTGGTAGGGAAACGGAAGGCGATATAAGCATGCGTGTCCATGATACGCACACGACAAACTGCCTTACAATATTTAGAATTGATATATATATATACACACACAAAAGCCAATATAGGCTGCTCGACACTATCTCGCGCGTTTTTATAGCGAAGTACATCAGAACCGACCCGTCGTTCCACAACAACCATTTCCTGAGTGATCGCCAGATATATGCCGAATAGCTTCCTGTCATTCAATAAGAATGTCTCTCTTTCATGCAGCCTACCAATTCGCGCTGTTTCGGTTTAGGCAAAACAATTTATCATTCGAGGCGCACTTGCCAAGTTTGCCTCCAATTAAAACTGCCTGCGATGCCTATAGTGCAGCTCTTATCTCACTCAACATACGCAGTTCTATATACGTGCATCCGGTGCAATGCTTTCCGTTGTATCAGCAATTTCAATGTCATGGCCGATCATGTAAGCAAAAGTAGCTGTTTACTATTTACAATATCCAGAATTGATCAAACGTGAAGTTGTCACCGGCATTCTGAGTGGTTGGAAGGCATAATTTCTTTGAAAAATGGCCGCCAGAGGAGCAGCGTGAACTCGAGCGGCTTTATAGACTAGGAAAACTGCCTTAAAATATTTGGACTTGAGGGGAAGCGTCGTTAACAAACTACAACACGGCAATCAGCACTCGTATACGACGAGAGAAATTATTGAGACGTGGGAAATTCCCTTGAAATAAATCTGGTTTGCGAGACAAATGCTTGTATGTATTGAATCTCTTAAAAGATGAGGGGGGAAATATGCGCTTACCGAGAGGGCATCTTCAGCACGAGACCACCGCGAGGCACCTTACTGAGATGTAGAGAGCTTCGCGGCCGGAACGAAATCTCCCCTCTCCGCCGGCTCAGGGTGGAAAACGTGCTTTCCGATCGCTTAAGGTTGCGCGGATATTGTGTAGCTCTAGCGTCTAGGAAAAAGCTTAAACAGGTGCGGGGGCGGCACGCATAGCGTGGGAAGCTAGCCGCCGGAATAGCTATCTCAAGTACTGCTGCTGGCGAGGGCGAAATACCTTCGTGTAATTATAATAACCCTAATAGGACTTCTTTCAAAGAAAAAAAAAAGAGAAGAAAAAGAAAAGGGAAACGGCTCAGAAGGCTATACAGTAAAAGCTCGTTAATTCGAACTTCAGTAATTCGAATTTCGGGATAATTCGAACCGTACTACTTGGTCCGGCCTAGCTCCATAGAAGTCCATGTATAAAAAAGCCCGTTAATTCGAACGTGAGTTGGTTCTGCCACGGTTAATTCGAACTACGCGCCGCCGCGCCTGGGCGGCGTGCCGCCTGGCACATGGCCAGAGCAGGCCTTGTCGCGAGGCTGCAGCGGCTGAGTTTCCTCCAAAATGGGGAGAGAAGGAAAAAGCGGGTAAAACCGGTGCCAGCACCCGGCGCAGAGGCTGGAGGGCAAGGGGTGACAGCTGTGGCAACAGCTACGCCCTCTCTCTACCTCCGACAACTGCGGTTTACGGTTTTGAGCCGCCGATCTCAGAGGCCTAAGAATCTTGTCGTATAGCTGCAGTTGTTAACCGATGGATGGCGCAACCAGCACAAAAAATACAGCGAATCCAGTACATCGCAGCGCCGCTAGCGCTCGAGAATTGAACGAATAGGAGGAGCCTTCGTCAACGTCTTTGTCCTGAACTCGCGGTGGTCTCGGCTAAAGCCCCTGCATCCACGCGCCACCGCCGCTTTCTGGTCGGCGGAAACGTGTATGGAGGGGCTTTTTAGTCTCGGCCGCTTTCGGCAGCCTCGAGTTTTCTGGTTTTCGGCGCGCTTACGACCTTTGTTGTGCGGATCGCTTGAAAAGTTAGGCCTCGGTGGTGTGCTTCGCCGTGCTGACGTGCGGTTTCAGAATGGCGTGCGCCCGCGGTAAATACTACTGCGCCAAAACACTGAAGGATAAATGCGACATCTTACGGGAAGTGGACGCCGGAGTCTTGTCGAAACAAGAAATCGCCACGAAGCACGGCACCTGCGCACGGAAATCGCCACCTGCGCACGGAGACTGCGTCACTAGCGTCACCGCTCCCATGTCGGACGTTCTGAAAGACGTTTCCTTTGCCGACTACGTAGACGTGGATGCGAGCGCAGTTGTCTGTGGTGTGACCACAGACGAGGACATCATTTCCCAAGTTAAAAACATAGAGCCTGTCGCTGCCAGTGACGACGACGAGGAAGACGACGAGGCACCGGTGCGGCCCTCCGCTGCGGAAGTCATGGCCGGACTTAATGCCGCCCGCCTGTTCTTCAGTTTTGAAGAAAGCGAAGAGGAAGCCTTCCGCAACATTCGCTCTTTAGAGCAGAAAGTGCTTGCTGTTGCCTTCAAAGAAAAAAAGCAGACCACAATTACGGATTTTTTCAAACATTAAATTGAACTGGCGCCATGCCCTGCTGCTTCCTGGTCGCGGTGTCCTGTTTTTCTTCATTGCTTTCGTTAGTTCGAACTTCGTTTAATTCGAACTGAGATGGCGTCCCCTTGCGGTTCGAATTAACGAGCTTTTACTGTACTACGAGAGCTATGACTGATACTTTTCTATATATATGTATTCATCTCATCTATGGGATCGCATGTGCGCGCTGTCGGTTTTAAAGCGCAACCGTGGTAGGGAAACGGAAGGCGATATAAGCATACGTGTCCATGATACGCACACGACAAACTGCCTTACAATATTTAGAATTGATATATATATATACACACACAAAAGCCAATATAGGCTGCTCGACACTATCTCGCGCGTTTTTATAGCGAAGTACATCAGAACCGACTCGTCGTTCCACAACAACCATTTCCTGAGTGATCGCCAGATATATGCCGAATAGCTTCCTGTCATTCAATAAGAATGTCTCTCTTTCATGCAGCCTACCAATTCGCGCTGTTTCGGTTTAGGCAAAACAATTTATCATTCGAGGCGCACTTGCCAAGTTTGCCTCCAATTAAAACTGCCTGCGATGCCTATAGTGCAGCTCTTATCTCACTCAACATACACAGTTCTATATACGTGCATCCGGTGCAATGCTTTCCGTTGTATCAGCAATTTCAATGTCATGGCCGATCATGTAAGCAAAAGTAGCTGTTTACTATTTACAATATCCAGAATTGATCAAACGTGAAGTTGTCACCGGCATTCTGAGTGGTTGGAAGGCATAATTTCTTTGAAAAATGGCCACCAGAGGAGCAGCGTGAACTCGAGCGGCTTTACAGACTAGGAAAACTGCCGTAAAATATTTAGACTTGAGGGGAAGCTTCGTTAACAAACTATAACACGGCAATCAGCACTCGTATACGACGAGAGAAATTATTGAGACGTAGGAAATTCCCTTGAAATAAATCTGGTTTGCGAGACAAATGCTTGTATGTATTGAATCTCTTAAAAGATGAGGGGGGAAATATGCGCTCACCGAGAGGGCATCTTCAGCACGAGACCACCGCGAGGCACCTTACTGAGATGTAGAGAGCTTCGCGGCCGGAACGAAATCTCCCCTCTCCGCCGGCTCAGGGTGGAAAACGTGCTTTCCGATCGCTTAAGGTTGCGCGGATATTGTGTAGCTCTAGCGTCTAGGAAAAAGCTTAAACAGGTGCGGGGGCGGCACGCATAGCGTGGGAAGCTAGCCGCTGGAATAGCTATCTCAAGTACTGCTGCTGGCGAGGGCGAAATACCTTCGTGTAATTATAATAACCCTAATAGGACTTCTTTCAAAGAAAAAAAAGAGAAGAAAAAGAAAAGGGAAACGGCTCAGAAGGCTATACTACGAGAGCTATGACTGATACTTTTCTATATATATGTATTCATCTCATCTATGGGATCGCATGTGCGCGCTGTCGGTTTTAAAGCGCAACCGTGGTAGGGAAACGGAAGGCGATATAAGCATGCGTGTCCATGATACGCACACGACAAACTGCCTTACAATATTTAGAATTGATATATATATATACACACACAAAAGCCAATATAGGCTGCTCGACACTATCTCGCGCGTTTTTATAGCGAAGTACATCAGAACCGACTCGTCGTTCCACAACAACCATTTCCTGAGTGATCGCCAGATATATGACGAATAGCTTCCTGTCATTCAATAAGAATGTCTCTCTTTCATGCAGCCTACCAATTCGCGCTGTTTCGGTTTAGGCAAAACAATTTATCATTCGAGGCGCACTTGCCAAGTTTGCCTCCAATTAAAACTGCCTGCGATGCCTATAGTGCAGCTCTTATCTCACTCAACATACACAGTTCTATATACGTGCATCCGGTGCAATGCTTTCCGTTGTATCAGCAATTTCAATGTCATGGCCGATCATGTAAGCAAAAGTAGCTGTTTACTATTTACAATATCCAGAATTGATCAAACGTGAAGTTGTCACCGGCATTCTGAGTGGTTGGAAGGCATAATTTCTTTGAAAAATGGCCGCCAGAGGAGCAGCGTGAACTCGAGCGGCTTTATAGACTAGGAAAACTGCCTTAAAATATTTAGACTTGAGGGGAAGCTTCGTTAACAAACTATAACACGGCAATCAGCACTCGTATACGACGAGAGAAATTATTGAGACGTGGGAAATTCCCTTGAAATAAATCTGGTTTGCGAGACAAATGCTTGTATGTATTGAATCTCTTAAAAGATGAGGGGGGAAATATGCGCTCACCGAGAGGGCATCTTCAGCACGAGACCACCGCGAGGCACCTTACTGAGATGTAGAGAGCTTCGCGGCCGGAACGAAATCTCCCCTCTCCGCCGGCTCAGGGTGGAAAACGTGCTTTCCGATCGCTCAAGGTTGCGCGGATATTGTGTAGCTCTAGCGTCTAGGAAAAAGCTTAAACAGGTGTGGGGGCGGCACGCATAGCGTGGGAAGCTAGCCGCCGGAATAGCTATCTCAAGTACTGCTGCTGGCGAGGGCGAAATACCTTCGTGTAATTATAATAACCCTAATAGGACTTCTTTCAAAGAAAAAAAAAGAGAAGAAAAAGAAAAGGGAAACGGCTCAGAAGGCTATACTACGAGAGCTATGACTGATACTTTTCTATATATATGTATTCATCTCATCTATGGGATCGCATGCGCGCGCTGTCGGTTTTAAAGCGCAACCGTGGTAGGGAAACGGAAGGCGATATAAGCATGCGTGTCCATTATATGCACACGACAAACTGCCTTACAATATTTAGAATTGATATATATATATACACACACACAAAAGCCAATATAGGCTGCTCGACACTATCTCGCGCGTTTTTATAGCGAAGTACATCAGAACCGACTCGTCGTTCCACAACAACCATTTCCTGAGTGATCGCCAGATATATGCCGAATAGCTTCCTGTCATTCAATAAGAATGTCTCTCTTTCATGCAGCCTACCAATTCGCGCTGTTTCGGTTTAGGCAAAACAATTTATCATTCGAGGCGCACTTGCCAAATTTGCCTCCAATTAAAACTGCCTGCGATGCCTATAGTGCAGCTCTTATCTCACTCAACATACACAGTTCTATATACGTGCATCCGGTGCAATGCTTTCCGTTGTATCAGCAATTTCAATGTCATGGCCGATCATGTAAGCAAAAGTAGCTGTTTACTATTTACAATATCCAGAATTGATCAAACGTGAAGTTGTCACCGGCATTCTGAGTGGTTGGAAGGCATAATTTCTTTGAAATATGGCCGCCAGAGGAGCAGCGTGAACTCGAGCGGCTTTATAGACTAGGAAAACTGCCTTAAAATATTTAGACTTGAGGGGAAGCTTCGTTAACAAACTATAACACGGCAATCAGCACTCGTATACGACGAGAGAAATTATTGAGACGTGGGAAATTCCCTTGAAATAAATCTGGTTTGCGAGACAAATGCTTGTATGTATTGAATCTCTTAAAAGATGAGGGGGGAAATATGCGCTCACCGAGAGGGCATCTTCAGCACGAGACCACCGCGAGGCACCTTACTGAGATGTAGAGAGCTTCGCGGCCGGAACGAAATCTCCCCTCTCCGCCGGCTCAGGGTGGAAAACGTGCTTTCCGATCGCTCAAGGTTGCGCGGATATTGTGTAGCTCTAGCGTCTAGGAAAAAGCTTAAACAGGTGCGGGGGCGGCACGCATAGCGTGGGAAGCTAGCCGCCGGAATAGCTATCTCAAGTACTGCTGCTGGCGAGGGCGAAATACCTTCGTGTAATTATAATAACCCTAATAGGACTTCTTTCAAAGAAAAAAAAAGAGAAGAAAAAGAAAAGGGAAACGGCTCAGAAGGCTATACTACGAGAGCTATGACTGATACTTTTCTATATATATGTATTCATCTCATCTATGGGATCGCATGCGCGCGCTGTCGGTTTTAAAGCGCAACCGTGGTAGGGAAACGGAAGGCGATATAAGCATGCGTGTCCATGATACGCACACGACAAACTGCCTTACAATATTTAGAATTGATATATATATATACACACACACAAAAGCCAATATAGGCTGCTTGACACTATCTCGCGCGTTTTTATAGCGAAGTACATCAGAACCGACTCGTCGTTCCACAACAACCATTTCCTGAGTGATCGCCAGATATATGCCGAATAGCTTCCTGTCATTCAATAAGAATGTCTCTCTTTCATGCAGCCTACCAATTCGCGCTGTTTCGGTTTAGGCAAAACAATTTATCATTCGAGGCGCACTTGCCAAGTTTGCCTCCAATTAAAACTGCCTGCGATGCCTATAGTGCAGCTCTTATCTCACTCAACATACACAGTTCTATATACGTGCATCCGGTGCAATGCTTTCCGTTGTATCAGCAATTTCAATGTCATGGCCGATCATGTAAGCAAAAGTAGCTGTTTACTATTTACAATATCCAGAATTGATCAAACGTGAAGTTGTCACCGGCATTCTGAGTGGTTGGAAGGCATAATTTCTTTGAAAAATGGCCACCAGAGGAGCAGCGTGAACTCGAGCGGCTTTACAGACTAGGAAAACTGCCGTAAAATATTTAGACTTGAGGGGAAGCTTCGTTAACAAACTATAACACGGCAATCAGCACTCGTATACGACGAGAGAAATTATTGAGACGTAGGAAATTCCCTTGAAATAAATCTGGTTTGCGAGACAAATGCTTGTATGTATTGAATCTCTTAAAAGATGAGGGGGGAAATATGCGCTCACCGAGAGGGCATCTTCAGCACGAGACCACCGCGAGGCACCTTACTGAGATGTAGAGAGCTTCGCGGCCGGAACGAAATCTCCCCTCTCCGCCGGCTCAGGGTGGAAAACGTGCTTTCCGATCGCTTAAGGTTGCGCGGATATTGTGTAGCTCTAGCGTCTAGGAAAAAGCTTAAACAGGTGCGGGGGCGGCACGCATAGCGTGGGAAGCTAGCCGCTGGAATAGCTATCTCAAGTACTGCTGCTGGCGAGGGCGAAATACCTTCGTGTAATTATAATAACCCTAATAGGACTTCTTTCAAAGAAAAAAAAGAGAAGAAAAAGAAAAGGGAAACGGCTCAGAAGGCTATACTACGAGAGCTATGACTGATACTTTTCTATATATATGTATTCATCTCATCTATGGGATCGCATGTGCGCGCTGTCGGTTTTAAAGCGCAACCGTGGTAGGGAAACGGAAGGCGATATAAGCATGCGTGTCCATGATACGCACACGACAAACTGCCTTACAATATTTAGAATTGATATATATATATACACACACAAAAGCCAATATAGGCTGCTCGACACTATCTCGCGCGTTTTTATAGCGAAGTACATCAGAACCGACTCGTCGTTCCACAACAACCATTTCCTGAGTGATCGCCAGATATATGACGAATAGCTTCCTGTCATTCAATAAGAATGTCTCTCTTTCATGCAGCCTACCAATTCGCGCTGTTTCGGTTTAGGCAAAACAATTTATCATTCGAGGCGCACTTGCCAAGTTTGCCTCCAATTAAAACTGCCTGCGATGCCTATAGTGCAGCTCTTATCTCACTCAACATACACAGTTCTATATACGTGCATCCGGTGCAATGCTTTCCGTTGTATCAGCAATTTCAATGTCATGGCCGATCATGTAAGCAAAAGTAGCTGTTTACTATTTACAATATCCAGAATTGATCAAACGTGAAGTTGTCACCGGCATTCTGAGTGGTTGGAAGGCATAATTTCTTTGAAAAATGGCCGCCAGAGGAGCAGCGTGAACTCGAGCGGCTTTATAGACTAGGAAAACTGCCTTAAAATATTTAGACTTGAGGGGAAGCTTCGTTAACAAACTATAACACGGCAATCAGCACTCGTATACGACGAGAGAAATTATTGAGACGTGGGAAATTCCCTTGAAATAAATCTGGTTTGCGAGACAAATGCTTGTATGTATTGAATCTCTTAAAAGATGAGGGGGGAAATATGCGCTCACCGAGAGGGCATCTTCAGCACGAGACCACCGCGAGGCACCTTACTGAGATGTAGAGAGCTTCGCGGCCGGAACGAAATCTCCCCTCTCCGCCGGCTCAGGGTGGAAAACGTGCTTTCCGATCGCTCAAGGTTGCGCGGATATTGTGTAGCTCTAGCGTCTAGGAAAAAGCTTAAACAGGTGTGGGGGCGGCACGCATAGCGTGGGAAGCTAGCCGCCGGAATAGCTATCTCAAGTACTGCTGCTGGCGAGGGCGAAATACCTTCGTGTAATTATAATAACCCTAATAGGACTTCTTTCAAAGAAAAAAAAAGAGAAGAAAAAGAAAAGGGAAACGGCTCAGAAGGCTATACTACGAGAGCTATGACTGATACTTTTCTATATATATGTATTCATCTCATCTATGGGATCGCATGCGCGCGCTGTCGGTTTTAAAGCGCAACCGTGGTAGGGAAACGGAAGGCGATATAAGCATGCGTGTCCATTATATGCACACGACAAACTGCCTTACAATATTTAGAATTGATATATATATATACACACACACAAAAGCCAATATAGGCTGCTCGACACTATCTCGCGCGTTTTTATAGCGAAGTACATCAGAACCGACTCGTCGTTCCACAACAACCATTTCCTGAGTGATCGCCAGATATATGCCGAATAGCTTCCTGTCATTCAATAAGAATGTCTCTCTTTCATGCAGCCTACCAATTCGCGCTGTTTCGGTTTAGGCAAAACAATTTATCATTCGAGGCGCACTTGCCAAATTTGCCTCCAATTAAAACTGCCTGCGATGCCTATAGTGCAGCTCTTATCTCACTCAACATACACAGTTCTATATACGTGCATCCGGTGCAATGCTTTCCGTTGTATCAGCAATTTCAATGTCATGGCCGATCATGTAAGCAAAAGTAGCTGTTTACTATTTACAATATCCAGAATTGATCAAACGTGAAGTTGTCACCGGCATTCTGAGTGGTTGGAAGGCATAATTTCTTTGAAATATGGCCGCCAGAGGAGCAGCGTGAACTCGAGCGGCTTTATAGACTAGGAAAACTGCCTTAAAATATTTAGACTTGAGGGGAAGCTTCGTTAACAAACTATAACACGGCAATCAGCACTCGTATACGACGAGAGAAATTATTGAGACGTGGGAAATTCCCTTGAAATAAATCTGGTTTGCGAGACAAATGCTTGTATGTATTGAATCTCTTAAAAGATGAGGGGGGAAATATGCGCTCACCGAGAGGGCATCTTCAGCACGAGACCACCGCGAGGCACCTTACTGAGATGTAGAGAGCTTCGCGGCCGGAACGAAATCTCCCCTCTCCGCCGGCTCAGGGTGGAAAACGTGCTTTCCGATCGCTCAAGGTTGCGCGGATATTGTGTAGCTCTAGCGTCTAGGAAAAAGCTTAAACAGGTGCGGGGGCGGCACGCATAGCGTGGGAAGCTAGCCGCCGGAATAGCTATCTCAAGTACTGCTGCTGGCGAGGGCGAAATACCTTCGTGTAATTATAATAACCCTAATAGGACTTCTTTCAAAGAAAAAAAAAGAGAAGAAAAAGAAAAGGGAAACGGCTCAGAAGGCTATACTACGAGAGCTATGACTGATACTTTTCTATATATATGTATTCATCTCATCTATGGGATCGCATGCGCGCGCTGTCGGTTTTAAAGCGCAACCGTGGTAGGGAAACGGAAGGCGATATAAGCATGCGTGTCCATGATACGCACACGACAAACTGCCTTACAATATTTAGAATTGATATATATATATACACACACACAAAAGCCAATATAGGCTGCTTGACACTATCTCGCGCGTTTTTATAGCGAAGTACATCAGAACCGACTCGTCGTTCCACAACAACCATTTCCTGAGTGATCGCCAGATATATGCCGAATAGCTTCCTGTCATTCAATAAGAATGTCTCTCTTTCATGCAGCCTACCAATTCGCGCTGTTTCGGTTTAGGCAAAACAATTTATCATTCGAGGCGCACTTGCCAAGTTTGCCTCCAATTAAAACTGCCTGCGATGCCTATAGTGCAGCTCTTATCTCACTCAACATACACAGTTCTATATACGTGCATCCGGTGCAATGCTTTCCGTTGTATCAGCAATTTCAATGTCATGGCCGATCATGTAAGCAAAAGTAGCTGTTTACTATTTACAATATCCAGAATTGATCAAACGTGAAGTTGTCACCGGCATTCTGAGTGGTTGGAAGGCATAATTTCTTTGAAATATGGCCGCCAGAGGAGCAGCGTGAACTCGAGCGGCTTTATAGACTAGGAAAACTGCCTTAAAATATTTAGACTTGAGGGGAAGCTTCGTTAACAAACTATAACACGGCAATCAGCACTCGTATACGACGAGAGAAATTATTGAGACGTTGGAAATTCCCTTGAAATAAATCTGGTTTGCGAGACAAATGCTTGTATGTATTGAATCTCTTAAAAGATGAGGGGGGAAATATGCGCTCACCGAGAGGGCATCTTCAGCACGAGACCACCGCGAGGCACCTTACTGAGATGTAGAGAGCTTCGCGGCCGGAACGAAATCTCCCCTCTCCGCCGGCTCAGGGTGGAAAACGTGCTTTCCGATCGCTCAAGGTTGCGCGGATATTGTGTAGCTCTAGCGTCTAGGAAAAAGCTTAAACAGGTGCGGGGGCGGCACGCATAGCGTGGGAAGCTAGCCGCCGGAATAGCTATCTCAAGTACTGCTGCTGGCGAGGGCGAAATACCTTCGTGTAATTATAATAACCCTAATAGGACTTCTTTCAAAGAAAAAAAAGAGAAGAAAAAGAAAAGGGAAACGGCTCAGAAGGCTATACTACGAGAGCTATGACTGATACTTTTCTATATATATGTATTCATCTCATCTATGGCATCGCATGCGCGTGCTGTTGGTTTTAAAGCGCAACCGTGGTAGGGAAACGGAAGGCGATATAAGCATGCGTGTCCATGATACGCACACGACAAACTGCCTTACAATATTTAGAATTGATATATATATATACACACACAAAAGCCAATATAGGCTGCTCGACACTATCTCGCGCGTTTTTATAGCGAAGTACATCAGAACCGACCCGTCGTTCCACAACAACCATTTCCTGAGTGATCGCCAGATATATGCCGAATAGCTTCCTGTCATTCAATAAGAATGTCTCTCTTTCATGCAGCCTACCAATTCGCGCTGTTTCGGTTTAGGCAAAACAATTTATCATTCGAGGCGCACTTGCCAAGTTTGCCTCCAATTAAAACTGCCTGCGATGCCTATAGTGCAGCTCTTATCTCACTCAACATACGCAGTTCTATATACGTGCATCCGGTGCAATGCTTTCCGTTGTATCAGCAATTTCAATGTCATGGCCGATCATGTAAGCAAAAGTAGCTGTTTACTATTTACAATATCCAGAATTGATCAAACGTGAAGTTGTCACCGGCATTCTGAGTGGTTGGAAGGCATAATTTCTTTGAAAAATGGCCGCCAGAGGAGCAGCGTGAACTCGAGCGGCTTTATAGACTAGGAAAACTGCCTTAAAATATTTGGACTTGAGGGGAAGCGTCGTTAACAAACTACAACACGGCAATCAGCACTCGTATACGACGAGAGAAATTATTGAGACGTGGGAAATTCCCTTGAAATAAATCTGGTTTGCGAGACAAATGCTTGTATGTATTGAATCTCTTAAAAGATGAGGGGGGAAATATGCGCTTACCGAGAGGGCATCTTCAGCACGAGACCACCGCGAGGCACCTTACTGAGATGTAGAGAGCTTCGCGGCCGGAACGAAATCTCCCCTCTCCGCCGGCTCAGGGTGGAAAACGTGCTTTCCGATCGCTTAAGGTTGCGCGGATATTGTGTAGCTCTAGCGTCTAGGAAAAAGCTTAAACAGGTGCGGGGGCGGCACGCATAGCGTGGGAAGCTAGCCGCCGGAATAGCTATCTCAAGTACTGCTGCTGGCGAGGGCGAAATACCTTCGTGTAATTATAATAACCCTAATAGGACTTCTTTCAAAGAAAAAAAAAAGAGAAGAAAAAGAAAAGGGAAACGGCTCAGAAGGCTATACAGTAAAAGCTCGTTAATTCGAACTTCAGTAATTCGAATTTCGGGATAATTCGAACCGTACTACTTGGTCCGGCCTAGCTCCATAGAAGTCCATGTATAAAAAAGCCCGTTAATTCGAACGTGAGTTGGTTCTGCCACGGTTAATTCGAACTACGCGCCGCCGCGCCTGGGCGGCGTGCCGCCTGGCACATGGCCAGAGCAGGCCTTGTCGCGAGGCTGCAGCGGCTGAGTTTCCTCCAAAATGGGGAGAGAAGGAAAAAGCGGGTAAAACCGGTGCCAGCACCCGGCGCAGAGGCTGGAGGGCAAGGGGTGACAGCTGTGGCAACAGCTACGCCCTCTCTCTACCTCCGACAACTGCGGTTTACGGTTTTGAGCCGCCGATCTCAGAGGCCTAAGAATCTTGTCGTATAGCTGCAGTTGTTAACCGATGGATGGCGCAACCAGCACAAAAAATACAGCGAATCCAGTACATCGCAGCGCCGCTAGCGCTCGAGAATTGAACGAATAGGAGGAGCCTTCGTCAACGTCTTTGTCCTGAACTCGCGGTGGTCTCGGCTAAAGCCCCTGCATCCACGCGCCACCGCCGCTTTCTGGTCGGCGGAAACGTGTATGGAGGGGCTTTTTAGTCTCGGCCGCTTTCGGCAGCCTCGAGTTTTCTGGTTTTCGGCGCGCTTACGACCTTTGTTGTGCGGATCGCTTGAAAAGTTAGGCCTCGGTGGTGTGCTTCGCCGTGCTGACGTGCGGTTTCAGAATGGCGTGCGCCCGCGGTAAATACTACTGCGCCAAAACACTGAAGGATAAATGCGACATCTTACGGGAAGTGGACGCCGGAGTCTTGTCGAAACAAGAAATCGCCACGAAGCACGGCACCTGCGCACGGAAATCGCCACCTGCGCACGGAGACTGCGTCACTAGCGTCACCGCTCCCATGTCGGACGTTCTGAAAGACGTTTCCTTTGCCGACTACGTAGACGTGGATGCGAGCGCAGTTGTCTGTGGTGTGACCACAGACGAGGACATCATTTCCCAAGTTAAAAACATAGAGCCTGTCGCTGCCAGTGACGACGACGAGGAAGACGACGAGGCACCGGTGCGGCCCTCCGCTGCGGAAGTCATGGCCGGACTTAATGCCGCCCGCCTGTTCTTCAGTTTTGAAGAAAGCGAAGAGGAAGCCTTCCGCAACATTCGCTCTTTAGAGCAGAAAGTGCTTGCTGTTGCCTTCAAAGAAAAAAAGCAGACCACAATTACGGATTTTTTCAAACATTAAATTGAACTGGCGCCATGCCCTGCTGCTTCCTGGTCGCGGTGTCCTGTTTTTCTTCATTGCTTTCGTTAGTTCGAACTTCGTTTAATTCGAACTGAGATGGCGTCCCCTTGCGGTTCGAATTAACGAGCTTTTACTGTACTACGAGAGCTATGACTGATACTTTTCTATATATATGTATTCATCTCATCTATGGGATCGCATGTGCGCGCTGTCGGTTTTAAAGCGCAACCGTGGTAGGGAAACGGAAGGCGATATAAGCATACGTGTCCATGATACGCACACGACAAACTGCCTTACAATATTTAGAATTGATATATATATATACACACACAAAAGCCAATATAGGCTGCTCGACACTATCTCGCGCGTTTTTATAGCGAAGTACATCAGAACCGACTCGTCGTTCCACAACAACCATTTCCTGAGTGATCGCCAGATATATGCCGAATAGCTTCCTGTCATTCAATAAGAATGTCTCTCTTTCATGCAGCCTACCAATTCGCGCTGTTTCGGTTTAGGCAAAACAATTTATCATTCGAGGCGCACTTGCCAAGTTTGCCTCCAATTAAAACTGCCTGCGATGCCTATAGTGCAGCTCTTATCTCACTCAACATACACAGTTCTATATACGTGCATCCGGTGCAATGCTTTCCGTTGTATCAGCAATTTCAATGTCATGGCCGATCATGTAAGCAAAAGTAGCTGTTTACTATTTACAATATCCAGAATTGATCAAACGTGAAGTTGTCACCGGCATTCTGAGTGGTTGGAAGGCATAATTTCTTTGAAAAATGGCCACCAGAGGAGCAGCGTGAACTCGAGCGGCTTTACAGACTAGGAAAACTGCCGTAAAATATTTAGACTTGAGGGGAAGCTTCGTTAACAAACTATAACACGGCAATCAGCACTCGTATACGACGAGAGAAATTATTGAGACGTAGGAAATTCCCTTGAAATAAATCTGGTTTGCGAGACAAATGCTTGTATGTATTGAATCTCTTAAAAGATGAGGGGGGAAATATGCGCTCACCGAGAGGGCATCTTCAGCACGAGACCACCGCGAGGCACCTTACTGAGATGTAGAGAGCTTCGCGGCCGGAACGAAATCTCCCCTCTCCGCCGGCTCAGGGTGGAAAACGTGCTTTCCGATCGCTTAAGGTTGCGCGGATATTGTGTAGCTCTAGCGTCTAGGAAAAAGCTTAAACAGGTGCGGGGGCGGCACGCATAGCGTGGGAAGCTAGCCGCTGGAATAGCTATCTCAAGTACTGCTGCTGGCGAGGGCGAAATACCTTCGTGTAATTATAATAACCCTAATAGGACTTCTTTCAAAGAAAAAAAAGAGAAGAAAAAGAAAAGGGAAACGGCTCAGAAGGCTATACTACGAGAGCTATGACTGATACTTTTCTATATATATGTATTCATCTCATCTATGGGATCGCATGTGCGCGCTGTCGGTTTTAAAGCGCAACCGTGGTAGGGAAACGGAAGGCGATATAAGCATGCGTGTCCATGATACGCACACGACAAACTGCCTTACAATATTTAGAATTGATATATATATATACACACACAAAAGCCAATATAGGCTGCTCGACACTATCTCGCGCGTTTTTATAGCGAAGTACATCAGAACCGACTCGTCGTTCCACAACAACCATTTCCTGAGTGATCGCCAGATATATGACGAATAGCTTCCTGTCATTCAATAAGAATGTCTCTCTTTCATGCAGCCTACCAATTCGCGCTGTTTCGGTTTAGGCAAAACAATTTATCATTCGAGGCGCACTTGCCAAGTTTGCCTCCAATTAAAACTGCCTGCGATGCCTATAGTGCAGCTCTTATCTCACTCAACATACACAGTTCTATATACGTGCATCCGGTGCAATGCTTTCCGTTGTATCAGCAATTTCAATGTCATGGCCGATCATGTAAGCAAAAGTAGCTGTTTACTATTTACAATATCCAGAATTGATCAAACGTGAAGTTGTCACCGGCATTCTGAGTGGTTGGAAGGCATAATTTCTTTGAAAAATGGCCGCCAGAGGAGCAGCGTGAACTCGAGCGGCTTTACAGACTAGGAAAACTGCCGTAAAATATTTAGACTTGAGGGGAAGCTTCGTTAACAAACTATAACACGGCAATCAGCACTCGTATACGACGAGAGAAATTATTGAGACGTAGGAAATTCCCTTGAAATAAATCTGGTTTGCGAGACAAATGCTTGTATGTATTGAATCTCTTAAAAGATGAGGGGGGAAATATGCGCTCACCGAGAGGGCATCTTCAGCACGAGACCACCGCGAGGCACCTTACTGAGATGTAGAGAGCTTCGCGGCCGGAACGAAATCTCCCCTCTCCGCCGGCTCAGGGTGGAAAACGTGCTTTCCGATCGCTTAAGGTTGCGCGGATATTGTGTAGCTCTAGCGTCTAGGAAAAAGCTTAAACAGGTGCGGGGGCGGCACGCATAGCGTGGGAAGCTAGCCGCCGGAATAGCTATCTCAAGTACTGCTGCTGGCGAGGGCGAAATACCTTCGTGTAATTATAATAACTCTAATAGGACTTCTTTCAAAGAAAAAAAAGAGAAGAAAAAGAAAAGGGAAACGGCTCAGAAGGCTATACTACGAGAGCTATGACTGATACTTTTCTATATATATGTATTCATCTCATCTATGGGATCGCATGCGCGCGCTGTCGGTTTTAAAGCGCAACCGTGGTAGGGAAACGGAAGGCGATATAAGCATGCGTGTCCATGATACGCACACGACAAACTGCCTTACAATATTTAGAATTGATATATATATATACACACACAAAAGCCAATATAGGCTGCTCGACACTATCTCGCGCGTTTTTATAGCGAAGTACATCAGAACCGACTCGTCGTTCCACAACAACCATTTCCTGAGTGATCGCCAGATATATGCCGAATAGCTTCCTGTCATTCAATAAGAATGTCTCTCTTTCATGCAGCCTACCAATTCGCGCTGTTTCGGTTTAGGCAAAACAATTTATCATTCGAGGCGCACTTGCCAAGTTTGCCTCCAATTAAAACTGCCTGCGATGCCTATAGTGCAGCTCTTATCTCACTCAACATACACAGTTCTATATACGTGCATCCGGTGCAATGCTTTCCGTTGTATCAGCAATTTCAATGTCATGGCCGATCATGTAAGCAAAAGTAGCTGTTTACTATTTACAATATCCAGAATTGATCAAACGTGAAGTTGTCACCGGCATTCTGAGTGGTTGGAAGGCATAATTTCTTTGAAAAATGGCCGCCAGAGGAGCAGCGTGAACTCGAGCGGCTTTACAGACTAGGAAAACTGCCGTAAAATATTTAGACTTGAGGGGAAGCTTCGTTAACAAACTATAACACGGCAATCAGCACTCGTATACGACGAGAGAAATTATTGAGACGTAGGAAATTCCCTTGAAATAAATCTGGTTTGCGAGACAAATGCTTGTATGTATTGAATCTCTTAAAAGATGAGGGGGGAAATATGCGCTCACCGAGAGGGCATCTTCAGCACGAGACCACCGCGAGGCACCTTACTGAGATGTAGAGAGCTTCGCGGCCGGAACGAAATCTCCCCTCTCCGCCGGCTCAGGGTGGAAAACGTGCTTTCCGATCGCTTAAGGTTGCGCGGATATTGTGTAGCTCTAGCGTCTAGGAAAAAGCTTAAACAGGTGCGGGGGCGGCACGCATAGCGTGGGAAGCTAGCCGCCGGAATAGCTATCTCAAGTACTGCTGCTGGCGAGGGCGAAATACCTTCGTGTAATTATAATAACTCTAATAGGACTTCTTTCAAAGAAAAAAAAGAGAAGAAAAAGAAAAGGGAAACGGCTCAGAAGGCTATACTACGAGAGCTATGACTGATACTTTTCTATATATATGTATTCATCTCATCTATGGGATCGCATGCGCGCGCTGTCGGTTTTAAAGCGCAACCGTGGTAGGGAAACGGAAGGCGATATAAGCATGCGTGTCCATGATACGCACACGACAAACTGCCTTACAATATTTAGAATTGATATATATATATACACACACAAAAGCCAATATAGGCTGCTCGACACTATCTCGCGCGTTTTTATAGCGAAGTACATCAGAACCGACTCGTCGTTCCACAACAACCATTTCCTGAGTGATCGCCAGATATATGCCGAATAGCTTCCTGTCATTCAATAAGAATGTCTCTCTTTCATGCAGCCTACCAATTCGCGCTGTTTCGGTTTAGGCAAAACAATTTATCATTCGAGGCGCACTTGCCAAGTTTGCCTCCAATTAAAACTGCCTGCGATGCCTATAGTGCAGCTCTTATCTCACTCAACATACACAGTTCTATATACGTGCATCCGGTGCAATGCTTTCCGTTGTATCAGCAATTTCAATGTCATGGCCGATCATGTAAGCAAAAGTAGCTGTTTACTATTTACAATATCCAGAATTGATCAAACGTGAAGTTGTCACCGGCATTCTGAGTGGTTGGAAGGCATAATTTCTTTGAAATATGGCCGCCAGAGGAGCAGCGTGAACTCGAGCGGCTTTATAGACTAGGAAAACTGCCTTAAAATATTTAGACTTGAGGGGAAGCTTCGTTAACAAACTATAACACGGCAATCAGCACTCGTATACGACGAGAGAAATTATTGAGACGTTGGAAATTCCCTTGAAATAAATCTGGTTTGCGAGACAAATGCTTGTATGTATTGAATCTCTTAAAAGATGAGGGGGGAAATATGCGCTCACCGAGAGGGCATCTTCAGCACGAGACCACCGCGAGGCACCTTACTGAGATGTAGAGAGCTTCGCGGCCGGAACGAAATCTCCCCTCTCCGCCGGCTCAGGGTGGAAAACGTGCTTTCCGATCGCTCAAGGTTGCGCGGATATTGTGTAGCTCTAGCGTCTAGGAAAAAGCTTAAACAGGTGCGGGGGCGGCACGCATAGCGTGGGAAGCTAGCCGCCGGAATAGCTATCTCAAGTACTGCTGCTGGCGAGGGCGAAATACCTTCGTGTAATTATAATAACCCTAATAGGACTTTTTTCAAAGAAAAAAAAGAGAAGAAAAAGAAAAGGGAAACGGCTCAGAAGGCTATACTATGAGAGCTATGACTGATACTTTTCTATATATATGTATTCATCTCATCTATGGCATCGCATGCGCGTGCTGTTGGTTTTAAAGCGCAACCGTGGTAGGGAAACGGAAGGCGATATAAGCATGCGTGTCCATGATACGCACACGACAAACTGCCTTACAATATTTAGAATTGATATATATATATACACACACAAAAGCCAATATAGGCTGCTCGACACTATCTCGCGCGTTTTTATAGCGAAGTACATCAGAACCGACCCGTCGTTCCACAACAACCATTTCCTGAGTGATCGCCAGATATATGCCGAATAGCTTCCTGTCATTCAATAAGAATGTCTCTCTTTCATGCAGCCTACCAATTCGCGCTGTTTCGGTTTAGGCAAAACAATTTATCATTCGAGGCGCACTTGCCAAGTTTGCCTCCAATTAAAACTGCCTGCGATGCCTATAGTGCAGCTCTTATCTCACTCAACATACGCAGTTCTATATACGTGCATCCGGTGCAATGCTTTCCGTTGTATCAGCAATTTCAATGTCATGGCCGATCATGTAAGCAAAAGTAGCTGTTTACTATTTACAATATCCAGAATTGATCAAACGTGAAGTTGTCACCGGCATTCTGAGTGGTTGGAAGGCATAATTTCTTTGAAAAATGGCCGCCAGAGGAGCAGCGTGAACTCGAGCGGCTTTATAGACTAGGAAAACTGCCTTAAAATATTTGGACTTGAGGGGAAGCTTCGTTAACAAACTATAACACGGCAATCAGCACTCGTATACGACGAGAGAAATTATTGAGACGTGGGAAATTCCCTTGAAATAAATCTGGTTTGCGAGACAAATGCTTGTATGTATTGAATCTCTTAAAAGATGAGGGGGGAAATATGCGCTCACCGAGAGGGCATCTTCAGCACGAGACCACCGCGAGGCACCTTACTGAGATGTAGAGAGCTTCGCGGCCGGAACGAAATCTCCCCTCTCCGCCGGCTCAGGGTGGAAAACGTGCTTTCCGATCGCTTAAGGTTGCGCGGATATTGTGTAGCTCTAGCGTCTAGGAAAAAGCTTAAACAGGTGCGGGGGCGGCACGCATAGCGTGGGAAGCTAGCCGCCGGAATAGCTATCTCAAGTACTGCTGCTGGCGAGGGCGAAATACCTTCGTGTAATTATAATAACCCTAATAGGACTTCTTTCAAAAAAAAAAAGAGAACAGTGATATGCACTGTCAAACCTTAATGCAACAAACTTATTTGTAGCAAAATTCATAATGTAATAATGTGTTTTACCTTTCATTACTTGATGTCCATGAAGCATCATGTATTTCCACCCGCAATATAAGAAAGTGTCTATCCATTATTTCAGCCTAAACATCTTTTACCACAGCTGCAAAGAATGATAGAAAGGTTAAATGAAACGACAGCAGCGATAGTGTTCAAATTGATGAATTACATGTGGCTGTTACCCACTGTGGTGGCCTAGTGTCTATGGCGTTGCGTTGCTAAGTACGAGGTTGCAGTATTGAAACCCCAGCCACGGCAGCCACATTTTGATGGGGCAAAATGCAAAAACGCATGTTTCTTGTGCATCAGTGCATGTTAAGGAACCCCAGGTGGTCCAAATTAATCTGTACTCTCTCACTACAGCGTGCCTCATAATCAGATCGTGGTTTTGGCACATAAAAGCCCAGATTTAAAGAAATTTTAACGAGTGGCAGTTTGCAGACATGACATTCGGACACCTAGCATGCTGCGCAGTCGCGGCTCATGAGATGCTCGTATGCTTTATATATGGGGTGAAACTCGTACATAAATAATTTCCAAAATTTTATCTGTGACACGGTGTAGCCCCTACACAAGAATGCAGCTTATTTCAATCTGGTGAAATTTAAGCGGGACAACGTAAAGTGCCAATTTTTTTGCGACTTCGTTATAATGAAACCTGACTGTGTTGTGCAGAGAAAAACTTGAATACCATATGCATTTTTCTCCTTTCTTAAAACTTCAAGAGTACTTCGAAGTGCTCTTTAAGACAAGGGCCACCCTTTTCAAATGTCATTTGTTGTCACCCCACAAATTCAGGAGGCATACCCCCAGATGTCATGCTCAGCTGCCCTCTCAATCGTGCATCTCTGTGGCCGGAGGCGCTCCGCTGAGCAGCCACCCTGGCTGCTTGCACCACCCTGGGGCCCCCTGACTATCGGCTGTGCCGCAGGGCTTCTGTGTGTGGCAGCGCAGCTGTCCGGTCCTCTGCCAACCTCAATGCCTGCCCTGGTCCAAGCCTTGACAGGCTTGGCCACACGCTGCTCAAGCATCTTTAACGACCTTGTTGCACAGTTCTGTCAAGTCCTTGACCGTGAGTATGCTGCGTTACCAATTGGGCTGAACGTACACTTAAGGAAGCATTAAGTGTAATGAGGCTTCACTTTAATAAACCAATCACATTTGCTGAAAGCGTTCGGTTACCGAAAGATGGCGCAGAAACAGGATATGAGTGGCAATACCACCTTCAATTTCCTAAAGATTTTTCTAATTATCTGGCAATCAGAAAAAAACACGTTTGAATGAGAAAATAAATTTCATATTGTGGAATTTGAGAGTTGCCAACCCAAAATACGGCTCCATGCCATGTTGATGATATCTTCACAGCGCAGTACGAAACAAAGTTCACGACGCTTGATAGCGTGCCCACATCCACTCCACCGCCACAGCTGATAATGTCACCCGCCGCAGTAGGATGACGCTATCATGAAGAGCTCAGGCAGAGGAAACTGAAAGGTTCATCTGCTTCTTATGTCAATGCGTCTCCGAAACTTGAGATTACATGATCTCCAGCACTAATTGCATGGGAAGACGGTGCACATTAAGTTATGGCCATCTCAGCTCACCCGTTTTTGCATTGGCCACAGATTACCTCAAAGATAGGACACACGGTCGTTTATGTGCTCGGCCACGCTGACAAAAAGGGAGACACTTGCTCACCTGCCCCTCACTACCTCCCCTCCACTACCTCTGCCAACGCTATCGCATTCTTAATCATGTTACTGCGAGCTTGCTACCCCACCCCACCCCCTCTTATGTGTGGGAAGACGCTATCCTTCTCAGCCTGCCCTCGCACGCTTTCCTTTGTACCTACTGCACATGGCGTGCGAGGCGTGATAGGACCTTAATGCACATCGACATTATATGGAACATGATGGCAAGAGAGTATAGCCACTACGCTGTTCCATAGTTGCATAGTTCCATAGTTCCGTTACATAACCGCTCCACTTCGGCCAGCAGCTGCTCTCTGTCGCGTGGCACACAATTTGAGTGCCGTGATTGCAAACAGCCGCATGTAATTCGATCTGTATCTGTAGCCATTTCCATTTGTTGTTTCAGTATTCCTTCATATTAAGTATTAAGCACAATATTAATATTAAGCACAGTATTAAGCACAATTTGCTATACAGTTAAACCTCGATATAACAAAGTCTGCAATTTGCTTCCTTATATTAAAATTTCATCGTATTGAAATTTGACCTTTTATGCAAATGTGTACAGTCACCGACTGATTTTTCTTGCATGGAAGGGGGCCACAGCATTTTACGAACTATCGGGCAATCTAAAAAAGCGAATTTGAATGAAAAAAACAAAACAATTAATTTTGATAAAATTGTGAGTTGCCGACGAATGATATGGTTTCGTGCCACGTACATCGACGATATCTTCACATCGGCGGTACGATTTAAGTGAAGCCAGCCATGCTTTCGCGTGCACTCCACTCCTGGGGCTGATAGCATCGCCCGCACTGGTACAACGCTATCAGGAAAAGCGCCGACATTGGGGAGCGAATGCTTTGTCTGCCTCTCGCTCCAACGGGTCACCGAAACTAGAGATTGCACAACCTCCTTACATGGTGCCACACCGCCTCGGCACGCCCACTCTTTGCACACGCAGCAGATTGCCTCTATAGCTGGGTGCGCAGCTGCGTATGCACTCAGCTGTGCTTACAGCAATGTGCACCCACAGCCGACACAGACATGCGGCAGAAATCGAGACGGGCGCCAACTTGCACCGCCTCCCCCCAACTCCGCCCCATCGTGCACACTTGATCACATTACTGCAAGCTCGCTCCTCTCCCCTCTTTGCCTTTGCTCACGCGGGAAGGCAACACTCGTGAAGCGACCATCTTGCCTCACCCTCGGATATTTACCACAATTTAACTCGCGCCTAAAGCATACAGTGCACGGGGCGCGATAGGATCTTATTGCAATTGGAACATTATACGGAACTTGATACGGCTCCACTTTGGCAATCGCTGTTATCGCAAGGCACACGATTTGAGAGGTGTGTTCACAAGTGGCCGCTTGTAGTTCAATCATTTGCCATCTGTGTCTGCTGAAGTTCCCATTTATTGTCTCAGCATTCCTTTGCGCTGCCAGTGAAATTTTGTTATATTGAAATTGCATACAAACACACTTCGTTATATAGAGGCTATAAATACGTGGTGTTCTACAGACAAGAGGTTATGAAAAGTTAAATACTTCATTATATCGAGAATTGCTTTATGCTTAAGTTCGTTATATCGAGGTTTAATTGTATTGGGATTCAAAATACGTGCTTTTCTATGAACAAGAAGTCTTAAAACGATAAATATGTTACGGTGTTTATTCGAATCTAGGTCGATAGTTTTTTTTTCAAGTATGTAATCATATACCGAACTCTAGGGTCGGCTTAGATTCGAGGATTTAAAAACACTCGCTAGTTTATAATTGAAAATGATAAATATGGTGCATAGCTTACGTCATCTAAAAAAGTCAGTATTGCAGCCGAACTTTTATTTAGTGTCCATTACAAGACTGGACGCCTCCACAAGGACGTTGACTGCCTCTCGTGTCACCACGTGGATCCTCCCAATCCTGTTGTGCATGATCCGGTGACCTGCATGATGGCTTTGACTGACATGACTGACTAGTTCAGCGCGACGCATTCTTGCAGTCCATCATCGCCAGAATGCAATCTGGCCGTACCGATGGCACGTGCCGCATGTTCGTGCCACATGACGGCATCCTATAGCGCCGCAATATCAACCCTGATGGCCCTGAGTTGCTCCTTGTCCTTTCTTGTCATGTGCGATCCATCGTTCTCAAACAACTTCATGGTGCACCGATGACAGGACACCTTGGAGTTTTGCGTACATACGACTGCGTACGACGCTGGTTCTTCTGGCCGGGTCTCTACTGCTCTGTGAGTTGTTATGTCGCAACTTGCGAATTGTGTCAGCGCTGGAAGAAACCTCCCCTGGCACCTGTCAGATGGCTCCATCCAATTTAAATTCCCTATGAACCATTCTTTCACGTAGGCCTTGACCTGCTTGGCCCTTTTCCGACGACGACTAGAGGGAATAGATGGAGGGCCATCGCTACTGATTACGTGACACGCTACACGATAACAAAGGCGTTACCGACTAGTTGCGCAACTGACGTCGCCGATTTTCTCCTCCACGGCGTAATTCTCCACCATGGTCCACCTCGACAGTTACTTACTGACCGCGGCCACTTGTTCTTATCTCGAGTTGTCGACGACCTCCTCCGCTCTTGTGCCAGTGAGCACAAGCTGTTCTCCGGCTACCACCCACAAACAAACGGTCTTACGGAACGTCTCAACCAAACAATCACAAAGATGCTGTTGATGTACATCTCCAACCATCACCGCGACTGGGATGCCACACTAGCTTACGTGACGTCCGCGTATAACTCGTCCCGACATGACACCGCAGGATATTTGCCCTTTTGTCTCTTGTATGGTCGCGACCCCACATTGCCGTTTAACACCATCAGCCCTTCTGTGCCGCGTGTTGCAACTGAGTACGCCCGTGAAGTCATCGTTTCCGCTCACATGGCACGTCAAGTCGCGTGATCTTGATTGTTAGCCTCGCAGCGTATACAAAAAGAGCTTTATGACCTCTGACATCGCGATGTTAAGTTCGCACCAGGATCTTGGGTGCTCCTCTGGTCTCCATGTCGTCGGGTGGGCCTCTCCCAGAAGCTTCTCTCTCGCTACACAGGGCCTTATGAAGTCATATGCCAAGTTAACTACGTAAATTGCGAGATTTCGCCGCTACGCTTTAATGCATCCTCAAATCAGACGCCTGTTGACGTCATGCATGTTTCACGGCTGAAGCCATACTTCGTTCGCAATTCTTCGCCTACCATGCGCCAAGACGGTGCTTCACCACCCGGGGTCCTGTTACGAAAGGTTGAACGAAGAGAGGAATAAGAAGATCACGAGGCGCTGGCCACTGCGGGTTGTTGGCGGTTAGCCATCTTCACTACTCACTCATTTTGTATATATATTGTAAATATGATCTTCTATACTCCCGACATCCCCGTAACAATATAATTAATAAAAATCGGGCCCCTCGATTTACCCCCTTTCCTGTTGTTTGCTAAAACATGTTCTAAGATAGGGCTGATTAGCCACCGGAAGGCATTCAGATCTTATAGGATAAGCATGTTCACGCATGCTTCTTCGCACAGTTCGGGGCTTTCTGTTTACATGTTAACTTAAGCACATAGACGAACTTGCCACACATCTGTCATGCTCTTTGTGTTGACACCGTTTGGCACAGGTGAATAAATGATTACATTGCATCTAAATGTATACACTACTCATCTTGAAGAATTTTTCGGAACTTACCAGGATAAAAAGATATAGTTGATCCCTCTTTCATAGGAATCTGGAGAGCACGAAAGTGAAATGTGTCTTCACAGAAGCTGTTCCATGTTTGCTTCGTAAACTCATTGTTTACTGCAGCAAAAGGCGCATGATTTCAGCAGGTTGTCTACCAACTGGGAAAACGGGAAAAACTGGGAATTCTCAGGTATCTTGAATAGTCTGGAAAAACTTGGGGAAAACTCAGGGAATTTGTATTGTATTGTATTGCTGTGAAGCTTAACAAGCGTGGGAAGGGGCAATTGTCACAGGACACAGTACGTATTCCATAATTATACACGCGTGCATGCACCGTCTTCTGTCACAGTAAAAGCACCAATATGCCTTATAAGTGTACTGGTAGGACTTCAGAGCTTTTTCTGACGTGCCTGTGAGGATTTGAGCCTCTAAGGGCAGTAAAAGACATGCATTCATTTTTTCAGACTGCCCGATTTGATTTTTCGAACGTTTTTGTGGCCTCTAGGGAGTATGAAAAATTGGACGTCATCTGTATAACTGACCAAGAGGATGCTTCAAATGGTCCATGGAGCGAACGCATGGCGAAATGAGGGCAAGAACTGAAATGCCCGTTGCATTGAGGAATGATCGGGAAAGGAACTGTGCCGCCTCTTGTGTGAAGGAGCTTGAGCTCAAAAAGCAAAGTGTTGGCTGACGCAAAGATGCAGGTGACCCTCATCCAAACCAAAATGAACTCTTGAAAGCAGTGAGACACAAAACGGAGGCATTGTGCATGGTCTAAGAGTATGTGAGGACAGCTGAGGTTGACTTTCCAACTGATGAGAAAATCTCACATGTGAAAAAGTTAGGGACCAATGATCTTGCTATCACTTGATAGAAATAGCTCATTTTTGAAAATATTTGGTTCTGTATGCATTTTTTTATTCGCATTTCAAAATGTTCGACTCAATTTACATGGGGCTTTATCATTCTTTTTTTTTTTTCGAAGATATTTTATTTGCTGTGCATTTTACTATCCCCTACCTGCAGTTTTCTATTTTTAATAAAATAAACATTACTCCTTGCTCTTCAGAGTTAAGTTTTTTTTTTCTTTTTTAACATGCTTACTTGAGAGTAACAGCATCGGGTGACATGGTGTCCAGCCTGTCTTGACATAAAATAAAGTTATGTGTCGCTCAGGGAAAACCTAGAAAACTCTGGGAATTTGAAAATGTCAACTTGGTAGACACCCTGTTAAGGTTTGGTGACCGTGCTGTAGGTTTGCTTGGCGTGCAGCGTTCTGTTGGGGAGCGGCGTCCTGCTGCCGAGTTGCTTCGGTGAAGGTACGAGCATTTTGGTCCGGCTTCGTAGTGTCTTGGGCAGCCAGTTGCGACGCGCTCAGCTTCAGGAATGGGAGTGGCAAAGTTCGCAGCGTGCGCCACAAATGCACGAAGGCGTTCTGCTTCACGTTGGCGTGTCTCTCGCCACATCAAACTGAGGTTCACCCGTCAAGATCATTGCCTTTCTGTGCCGCTTAGTGCAGCAGTTTTCTTAGTTGGTGACATCGCAAGCGAATTAGTAGGCGACATGTAAGCACTGCTGATGCATGTTGAAGCTGCACTCCACAGGCGACGAGGCATCAGAGGCTAATTGGATGCGAAAGACAAACCGTGTGCGGAAACGGCATTGTCACCTTAGCAGAAGGCCTACACCACCTACACCAGTCTACACTGCTTTGTAGCTTTCGCTGCGCTGAAACTACTAAAGCACTCACTGTTGGCACTTGTTTAGTGCCATAATGCAGTACTTTGCTTCACTGCTCCTAGATGGCGGCACCACCCCTCTCAAGAGAGAGTATATTTTACACGATTGCACCGACGTCAAAACCGTTACAGGAAGTTGATAGTGGACCCCAGCATAAAACACTTTCATGTTAAAAATTTTACAGTATGTGAAAGTATAGTAAACTCTTTAACATCATTTAAAGTGGCAATGTTAAAGTATCCCTTTAATTTCTTGCAATGCTTATTTGCTGTCCCTCTTTTCCCTCCCCTCCCCACTTTTGCAGTGCCATTATCGGCACCCTGCCTAGAGCTGGTGTGTGGAGCACTGCGAATTCTCAGCAAGCAGCGCCTTCTAGGCACCCCAGCGAGGAACCTTGCTCTCCAGATGCTGGTTGGGGTGAGCAGACACTGGTTGTTCAGGTTACTTGCACTTCGTTAGCGAGTGCTTAGTATCGTTTCAGCACAAGCAAATTAAGCGCAGCCTCAAGCATTTCTCATTTTGACGTGTGGTATATACTCTTATTGGGGTTAGAATGCACCATTTCAAGACAGATTCAGTGCGACCTCAAGAATTTGCAATACCCCTACTAAGGCTAACATGAAGGAGTCTAAGATCTCTCACCACCATATTCTTAAGCATCTCTTCGCTGGGCACTCGATCTCAGCTCTGGAAGGTTTAGGACAGTGCGACTCCCTCAAGGACATGGGTAGTACAGTTTAAAAAAGCATTCCACTCTCTAGGGCGTGCTTTTTTACATAGCAGGAATTTCCATCCATCTTGTGCATTCACATTCTGTCGCACAAGGTGGGGCCTCTATTTTTCTATGAAGAAGGCTATAGAATGCTTTGATAAGCATGGCACTCCTGACAGGAAAGTATAACTGACCAGTACACTGTGAATGAAAAGGGTGCCAAGGAGGTGAAGGTGCGCTCTGCGGGCTACGAGAAGCAGCGCACAACTGTGATGCTGTGCTGCACAGCTGATAGACATAAACTCCCTCCTTATATGACATTTAAAAGGAAGACACTGCCTGCTCGAGAAACTTTAAGAAATGTCATTGTGCGAGCAAATGAGAATGGGTGGATGACGGATGCGATGGTGGAAGAGTGGGTTAAGATTGTGTGGCGATGGCGACCAGGAGCCCTTTTGACAAAGAACTCGCTCCTTGTCGTCGACTCTTACCGTGGGCACTTGACCGATAACGTGAAGGCTGCACTCGCCCAAGCGAACATGGACCTCGCTGTCATACCGGGCGGCATGACAGGCCAGTTGCAGCCACTTGATGTGTGCATCAAGAAACCTTTCAAGGATCGTCTGCGGAAATATTACGCGGACTGGTTGACTGACGAAGACCACATGCTAACGGCAACGGGCCGCATCAAACATGCATTGCTATCGCAGCTGGCGGGCTGGGTAGCTGCAGGGTGGGACGACATCCCAGGTACTTTGATCGTGCGTGCCTTTAGATAGTGCAGCATATCTAATGTGCTTGACGGTACTGAAGATAGTGCACTGTTTCAAGGTGACGTTGACAAGGAACACAGTGACGACATTGAATGAGGTCTGCATGTTCAAATTCAATAAATGCTGTTTGCATTTTGTGAACGCTGTCCTCGCTTTTTTTGTTAGGCCTTCATTCGAGGTAATATATATATATATATATATTTTTTTTTGGCTTCGGACTTTAGGGGGTCGGCTTAGAATCAGGGTCAGCCTAGATTCGAGTAATTACGGTAAGATATTGTAAAGCATTTTCCACATTTCATACTTGCTAAGTGTCATCATCTTTCATGCTAGCTATAACTTTATAAGTATGTGTCAGCACTCCTTTAATCAGGCAAGCTCAACATCTGCATAAAGGCATTGAATTGGAAACTGTTTGTCAAGAAACTCATTATCGCAAGGGTTGCGGAGAAACACTACTATAGGTGCATTTGGGACTCTGAATGTTCACCTCGTAAGATAACTGTTCAGCGTAACAGAAGTGGTGCCGTAGCGAGTGGTTTATTTCTTGTTGGACTAGTTGGTGAAACTAGCCCAAATGAACAAGTGATTAATAAGCAAAGCGCAGCAGAAAATAATACTAGGCTGTATTTTCGCCAACAGATCATTTGCAGTAGTGAACATCCAACTCTTTATGATAATAATATATGTATTATAATTATTTCTAATTAAGTTTCTAATTAAAAAATTAAGGAGCCACATTGTAGTACTGTAGTGAAATCAGCTCATCATGAAGGTCTTTAGCGCTGGCATAACTTTGGAGTCGACCAACACAACCCTCAGTCACAAACAAAATCTTCAAGGCTATAGTATCGGTGCAGTAGTATCATTCTCCACCACCAATGGGCACCACTGCCTTAATAATGAGGTTTCCCTGTGTTTGCTTCTGCTGGAGGCAGTGCTTAGTTGCAGTGTCCAGAGCAATCAATAGTCCTAATTTTTATTAGTGCGTTACAACAAACAAAGTGGCACGGAGTTCTGTAATTCGAAGGAAGCAGCTGGAAACCTAAGAAGAATTGTAGGTTCTTCAATGCATGTACAGGAATAATAGGAATAGTATTTGGCTCAAATGGTCTTGACAGCAAGCCCTCTTTACCTGTGCATTCTCTTCAAGGAATCCCTCACTCATTTTTTGTAAGCCTAGCTATCCTGTTAAAACCAGAAGTTGTAAATGTAGTGAGTAAGTGCTTTCTGGGTGTGCACGTGTTCTTGTTGACCATTGTTTTCTCGAGCTTGAGCCAGTCTGCAGTTGTTGGGAAGGTGCGCGGCAACTGTAGGCTGCGAAGTGCAAAGGCATATCACCATTTGGCCCCCTCCACTCCACTCTACCTCTACACCCTGAAGCAGCCAATACCTGTTGTTTGATTCTGCTCCGTTAGACTGCGCCACTTCTCAGAATAGCTTTTTCTGCGTGGATGAAATGGCATCTCACTTGGTTGAAAACTCAATTTCGTTATCAGCTAACTTTTGTCACCACCTTCGTTTTATCATCTCGACTGCCGCAAACACTTGTTAAAACACATATAAACATGGCAGCACTGATTAGAGAATGAACATCGGTAGCTGCTAGTTTGGTTGAGCTTGGATGCCTGCCAGTGAGCACAGTCTGCTTCCTGTAGCCGTTGCATTGAAAAAGACATGATCCGGCTAACAATGGCACATTCTCACTTCTGTGAGTGATAGCAGCATTTAGCCGTTGAGGGCCATGGGGAGATAGCAGACTATTGTTGGGTTATCACCTCCTAATCTTAGTAGTGCCCTTTCGCATGCTAAAAGAAGGCACAGGGAGAGTTTAAGGATCTTTGGAAGGAAACACCTTGTGATTGAGTGTTGTAGCTATGCTTCATTTCAAGGTGCTTCAAGTTTCAGTTTTAGGGTTTCAGACAATGTTGCAAATCTAGCTTTGTTTGTTGCCTTTCTCTTTCTGAAGAGGAATTTAATCCCTGTTCAGTTCAGTTCAGTTCATTTCTAGCAAAATGTTGGGGGTCCTCCAGGCAAAAAAGTTGTGATAGACAACTTGAGGGAACCTGGGGACCATACAGACAGCAGGCAAAGTGATACATTTACAAAAGAACAGTTTGAAAGACTTTACATCACAGGGTATTTTCAAATAGTGAAAATAATATACAATGCAAGAAAAAAAATCAAATACAGATAAGGCAACTACGAACATACAATGAAAACATAAAAACATGAAAAAATAAATATGCACTTGTGTTAAAGGGTTCTTCACTCATACAACAAAAAACGTCTTATTTGCGACTTGAATTTGTAGAGTTTCATGCTGAAATTTATTTGGGAATTCACACACTTTATTAATGCGTGTATTTGATAAGCGAGCACAGCCCTTCCAAAATTTGTATGTGTGTGTGGTGTTGTTATCTGTTCGTTATGCAGTGCATAACGAGCTGACGTTGTGTGTGCTGAATGTAACAGGTTATGTTTATGTATATGCAGCAGGAGTTTGTAGTCATATATTTTACTTGCTTTGAGCAAATTGTGTTTAATAAACAAAGGATTAGTTGGTAGATCTTTGGGTTCACTATGATAATTCTCAAGAATCCTCAGCACTTCTGTAATACCTCCAGTTTGTTATAATTCCTAGTCGTAGTGCCCTAAACTAATGTGCAGTAGGATAAACGGGAGTAGAAGTGGGCATAATATATCGCTTTCTTTAGCTGCAGAGGAATGAGATCTGATAATTTGAATAATAAACCAACTGTTCTGCTTAGTTCTGAGGTTAGTTTGTTTAGGTGTGTATTCCATGACATACCTTCTTCAAACCACACACCTAGAAATTTCTGACATATTACGCGTGCTATGACGGTGTCCTGGAATGTCAGCGTGAGTTCACTGTTACATGTTTTGTTCGTGGGTTTGAACAAGACGTAGTTAGGTTTTTAGGTTCAAAGCTAATTTATTAAAAGAGTGAGCATGCTGTATTTGTACTCTTTACAGTGACTTTGTAGAGGTTGCCTGGAGTGCAATTTGTGGAAGCACAGTGTAGTTTTGACAGGCTTGCATAGTGCCGATCTTATGAAAGCACTAAAGTGAAGCACTGAAGGAGTTTTAGACAGAATGGTCTTCCAAAACACTCCATGTATTCATTCAGGTGAAGGTAACTATAATAGTATTTACGAATAAAATGAGTTCCTGAATTCTACACTTCGAATTTAGCCTCCAAACCAGGGCACCTAGGACACACTTGTGTTGTTACCGTTTCTATGGTTAATTATACATATTTGAGGGGTCATGAAAGGGAAAAAATTGTCATCCACCAAACAGTAGCGTCAACCTACAAAGGAAACCTATGTGGGTTTCTTTTAGTGCGATAGCAATTATATGGACACTCCAAGCACATTTCTGCCGTCAGCATCACCATTGCTGCAAGGTTCGATATAAAGTCCAAGGGCAATAGTAACACCATTGCCGTGCGCCCTACACTGTATGTGCGAGTGAAGGCATGCGAAGCATGCGAAGGGAGTCAATGATTGTGGCTCAATGTCGCCCGCACGAAAGAGACAACAGACTGGAAGCGCACCACCTCCTGTCGTGCGCGAGGCACCCAATGTTTCAAGGCGCTAGGGGGAGGGGACAAAGGGAGAAAGGGAGGGCGGCGTTCTACTCCGGCTGCAACTTCGCATGTGGCAGTTGCCCAGCTGTATCTGGAGAGTGAGCTGCATTGGGCGCAGAGTCTAGGTGCATTGGCAGCTCGTAGCTTTGTGTTCTTGACGCTCACGTTTTGTTGAAAGACAGCACGAATGTCACTTTACTTGCTGCTGCTGCCGCATTTCCTCACGCCAGCGTTTTGACAGCGAGCTTCCGCAGTCATCGAGTCAGATGTGTTCATGTTTTCTTGTGCACGCATGTCACCATGCTCGTTAATTTAGTTAGTGTGCCTATGTTTACAAGTTTACACGGTCATTGAAACTGCTATCCTTATTTCGTGGAGCTGTCCACTAATTTGCTATTGCAATTGATGCTTCGCCTTTCGGGTGAAGCTGCCACTTTTTTTGCGAAACGTATCTGCCATAAATGAGTGGCGGTTTCTTTGGTTTTTTTTTTCAGGAATAGCACACAAAAATTGTCAACATGATTTTTTTCTTTTTTCATTTTGGATACAATGTAAACCTAGTTTCTATGTTTGAAACAACTGGCTCACAGTGTTTAAAGTAAAATGCTGGGCTCACAGCTGCACTCATACAGGAATAATGCTTGGCTCAAATACATATGGCAGTATTGTCTAGGGACTATGCAAGTTTATTTACTATGTTTCAAAAAGTATTTTAGGTGTTTCAGGGCCCCTTTAAAGGATATAAACATGGCAGCACGGATTAGAGAATGAACATTGGTAGCTGCTAGTTTGGTTGAGAATAAGAGGGAAGAAGTCGATTTGAGCAGGCTATGTAATACCTCGAAGTCATGGCAATAGAATAGATGCCCAGATTGGCAAAAAATTTTCAGACATCAGTGGTTGGCAAATGATGGAGTAGGGGTAAAGGCATTTGAATAGCAAAATTTTCTAATCGAGTCGATCATGAATGTTCCAGAAAACCAAACTGTGAATATCGAATTAAATACTGAACAGTTTCATTTTCTAAGCAAATATAAGGGATCTGTAGAGCCCAGCTGGAAAGAAACCAGCTCATTTACGGTATGTTATACATGTATGGCCTTTAATAACTTGATGTCAAGTCAACTGAGAGGCTTGTAAATGAGAAACAGAAAGGTGAACATACCTGGTGTGCCAACAACTATGCCAGTATTGAGCACTTAGATTGGTATTTCTCTCTGAAGACTATAACATACTGTTGTCACTTATAGTGTTCGAACAAACAAATATTTGACAACTTTGTATGCTGAATTCTCAAATCGAATAGCAAAGAGCTGATTGTATTTGGAATTTAAAATACATTTGCACACCTCTAAGTCGAGGGCTAGGAGTGGCTCTTGCCATGAAATGAATTGAAGCAGGCTGATAACTGGATTGGAGGCATACTGTGGCTTTAACCCCAGCACACCTGCTGGTCTCCTCTCTGACATGCTGCAACAGTTGACAATTCACAGAAACTTATCTTGCTCACTAGTTAACAGTAATGGTTGTTTCGATCTCTTTGCAATGTGATTGCACAGTGCTTGTCGCCTTTGTCAACTCAACCTGTAATTTCTTTTTGCACCATACATCTACTGTTCTTTCTGTTTGCTGTTAAATGATTTGTGTAAACCGAAGGCCTCTTCCTACTGTTCCTCTAGAAACAAGGCTCAGAGCTGCGCCGTCACCCATGGTTCCTGGCCACACTGAGCGAGTTCTGCGAGGGCATACAGCAGCAGCACCATCCCCACCAGTCAGCGATGCTGCAGCCATCAGGCATCGCTATCACCGTGCGTCAGTAAGGAAGGCACCCCGTAGGCAGATCAAGCAGTCCATGGAAACCAGATGTGAAGTGACAGAGTCTTTATTGCAAACCATGGGTGTTTTCAAGAACACACATTCCTCGAGACATGTTTCAATAAATAAGACATGCACAATGACTCCATCTGTGTGCAAGGCCAGCACTGGTGTTTGCTGCGCTGGAAGTTTTGATGTAGGCTCATCATTGAAAGCTGAAGGCATAGAAGAGTTCATAAAACATGTGCAGTTGCATGTGCGAGTTCATGAAGATGCAGATTTCCTGTTCTTATTGTTTTTCCCTATGAAAAATTTGGGTTTAAGCCTACCTTTGCCTTACTTGTGCAGTGAAATGAAACATTACATGGCAGCTTCTTGAACAAGAGGCACGCCATGTTCCAACTCTTATTTCTGCATCTTGAATATTAATTAGGTGTCCCTTTTCATATTAGCACTCCCTGTAGACTACGCTACATTTATTTCAAATTTTAGCTAGAGAATATTTGTTTGGTATTAAATATGCTTGCCACATGCTTTGTTGGGCAAGCAGTGCTTGAATTCAGCTGTTTGTTAGATAGCCAGCCTGCTCTAATTAAATATGCACCATGGATACTGACTGGCGTTGTTTTGTGATAAACCCAAGAAACTCGAGTTTGTGCAATTTCAATTTACCATGTGCAGCACAGTGTGGTTTTGCCTTCATTCCCTTATCAGCCCGTTTGTAGATGTGCATTTTGATTCTCCGTATTAGCAACCATAGCACCATCTGCCTGTTTGCTTTTGGCATCACTCTTCTCTGCTTACAAAAATACACACTCTGTAGATTGCTTCCATGTCTACTAGCCAAGGCACTCATCTCACACAAGTCGCTTCCTGAGGCACTCAGATCCTGAAACACGTTTCAGCCCCAAACAAGACTATGACCTTGTCCATCTCGCTTGCCTGTTTAGGTCATGAGCAAGATTTTGCGGATATCAGAACCAAATTGTCTGTGGAAAAAGAATCGGTTGACCGTGCAAGAAAGAAGTTTACAGGCAAGGGCACAGATTGCAGACATTTTTGGCACATAGTTAAAAAGCAGGCAATATTGAGTTACTCTTGTGTAAAAAAAAAATGTTTAAAGGCAGGCAGAATTACACAGGTAGCGACAACAGCTTTGGTGTACAAGCAAATGACTTAAAATCAACATTTCACTGCTTTCTCAGTGTACAGCAGAGGGAGATGCATACCAGAGCAATAGTTTGTCAGCTGTCAGCAGCAGCTAGTCCATGTCAATCTGAAGAGTGTCAGACTTATTATTTGCATGGTTCAAAGAGTACAGAGTAGCTGATGCATGGCAGCACCGATCACCAATTCAGTCCAGTTTTGGTAAATGTAGTTAAATCCAGTATGCAAATGTGAAAATCTTTTTCACCATACTGGTTTGCAATGTTGCAATAACTATAAGCTTACAATGCTAGCTTGTGAAAAGGGGATATCTGCTGTCTTTTGAGCAGCCGCCACTGCTGACAGCTGCAACTAAGGTAACACACCTCTACGGGCTCACCAATGTACAGGTGGACATTTTTGTTCCATACAGTGGTGACTCTTTACCACAAAATACAATGGACAATGACAAAAACTACACACACTAGACACAAGATGGTTTTGCAGTAACTGTCAACATTTACCACTGTGTTACAGGGCCAAAGTGGCACTTTACCATTTTGTCAAGTTTGCCTCAAGAACAGCCTTGTATGCACAAAAGGAAAAAAAAAATTATTGTACTGCCTTTGGTCTTAAGCCGGTAATGTAACCACCACTGTAATATCATTGTGGCACATTTATCAGCTTCATAATGAGCACATGGCAATTGTTTCTGTTAAGCGACAGCAAGTTGCCCCTGCAGCACAGGTAGAAAGCCGGCATGGACACACATATCAAGGGTTCAAGTTTTTTTTTCTAGGGTCATTACTGAGCCGCAGATGATGCTTACCATGCTTTTGTCATCAGTTAAAGGAAAAAGCAGCTTACTTGTGTGCGATCTGTTCTAGCACCTCGAGAAACTACCACAGGCCACATTTTCCCGTTTTCAAATGAACCTTAAAAACAAGGGAAGACAATGCAGATGGACAAAAATGTGCGAAACACTGAACGAGCACCACATATGTACAGAATATATCCCTTGTTGACCCACTGGCCAATTTTTCCCAAACCACTGCAGGGGAGCCACTGACTTGGCGCAGACATGGAATGTTACAGGTGCCACAAGCACCCTTCCCTTTTCATTGGATCTGTGACTGCAGCATGGATCAGTAATTTGGCCGCATCATGATGCTATGGATAGAACTCGGATACAGATTCCCACAGCCATCGGTGCACAATGCGTTCCAAGTTCAGGTTGGTCAACACCACAACACAGAGTCCAGCAGGTCCATGGCCACTAAATGCTCACACAGGCGCTGCCAAGACATCTCGGGAGACTGTGTGATGACGAGGCATGCATGCTGTGGAATCCTCAAGCCTTTTGGTGGAGTGAAGTCCAGGCTCGATGTGAGGCAGTGGGAGAAAACATGCGACGCAATGGGATCAACCAGGGATTTGTCCTATGTACAGTTGATAGAAGTGCTGCTGCCTGGGAGCTCTCCTAGGAAGGACATTCCTCAAGAGTCTTGCTGGCTCTTCGGAGCAGTGTCCTGGGGGGCTTTCTTGCATTCTCCCAGCCACTGGGCACGCCTTTGCTTGTGGGACTATTGGTGGTGGAGGAACAGGAAAAGGATACATGTTTAGCTTTCAAGCACTGCGCAGTGTTTTGTATGTATCACTGTTCTAAATACTAAAAGTACCACTCTGCTGAAGAGACTGCCTTGGCTACCTTATTGCTTTAAGTATTGGTAAAAGTTTGGCAGTGAAACCTTCCACTATTAAAAGGGCCCTGAACCACCTCTCTGGCTTGGTGAAATAACATAGTCGGCGGATAGCATATGCTGCTGTGAACATCTCAGTCAAGTTTTGCTGTCGTAAGCGGTGCATGGATCTCGCAAGCGGATCATGAAGTCACCTTTCTCTCAAATACTGTCTTTTCAGCAAGAGGCCCTGTCCTCACTCTCTTCTAGACTCACTACTTCATCTTCGGATGCACCATTTCATCATTCTCTTAGACGGCTGCTATTGGCCAATAGCTGACGTCAAGCTGCGTTTGGCTACATGGTGTGGATACCGGGGCCGCCACGGGATGCCGCCACAAATCCACTGGCTGTGCGCATTGCGGCACGCTGAGGAAACTGCATTCGGCTTATGTTTAATGCGTCATAGGCACCAAAAGCGGAAGTTGTCGCGTCTATGTTAACATCCAGAATGAAGTTTCAACTGTGTGCCACGATGACATTTAGAAGGGAGATCGTTGTGGGCACGCCTCACTGTGCCGTAGCCTTCGCAGTGCAAGGCATTGAAGAAGTAACGGGAGCACAGCGGAGGCCATGTTTGATTGCCAATAACTCCGCTTCTGGTGAACGCATTGAAGTACTCTTTGTGGCAAAGTACTTCTGAAATAGCCTATTTTCACTTCAAATGCCTTTCTCCACTTCAATAAAAAGTGGCTCAAGGCCCCTTTTTAAGCACCTAACCCTACAAATTAAGAATCTAAAGGAGTGAAGGCCCCTGCATTGGCCGCAATAGGTTAATGCATGCACCACCACATAAGCATTTTAAAGTAAGCAGAAAGGAAGTATAGACTCTGGAAAGTTTATAGATGCTGCTTGCTGATACAGATTGCAACACTGTTCAGTTTTCATAGTAACTATTGCAATGAGGCTTTTTTCTTTTTCTATTGTGCTGATGCCAGGTGACAGCAGACATCAGGCACCTAGTTGCCTAAAACGTTTGTGATGCTACTTGGCTACAGTAAAAAGCCAAGTTTCTATGCATGACCATCTTATTTTTCTTTGCTTCATAGCCAGAGTATGCTACCCTGTGTTGTGTGGAAACAGCTTAAGAAACAAGCAGTTGGTGCTCACTATACATAACTGTGCTACACTAATTTCACTAATTGATAGATTTGCAGACTGTACTGTACTTTTGGCAAAGGCAAACTTCAATCTTTATTACTTTATATGCGCAAGTAAGGGCACAGCGACCATTTTTTTTTTTTTCATTTGTGTTGCACAATGATGTAAAGAAAGTGGACTCACAGCATCCAAGTCCCTGCTCCAGACTTCATCACAGCTGCCATTACAGTGAAGACAGGGACGGCGCAAGGCATATCCGCCGCACTCGGCACAGTCCAGAGAAGCATGGTCCTCATACCAGCTTACCCCACATCTGCAAAACATGCAACATGCATGCTGCAGCTGTTCATTCAACGTATCACACCATCTCACCTTCTCATTGATTAATTTGGTGGTTAAAATGGATGCTGCACATATGTGTTAGAAAGGTGCGGAGCACCATTGATACTGTCAAGCTAGAAAAATCACAAGATTTCTTTTGTGTTGCACATTGCGGTTAGCTGCCATAGACCATTGGTCAGTGAACTCTAACAGCCTCGCTGCCAACCAATAATTGAAGAATCTTACTTGTTTAGGAAATGTTTTTGCAAGTTGGACCCTGTTTTTCCCGCTCACATGACAGTACTGTTTTGCACAGAATGGAAAAGTGGCGGGAAAGCAGCCCATTACAGTGTTGGTACTAGTTGCAACGATAGAGGGTCTAGTGGTTGTCTTGTTGCCGCCTTCACACAGCTTTTCCTGTTTACATGTCAACTTGAACGTATGCAAACAGGTTTTATTGTTGGTTTAACAGCACCTTTTATTGACGATCTAGTTCTAGGAACACTCCACATACAGTTGCCAGAGCAATCATGATAACTCACGTAAAGCAGGAGTTGTAGTGGTTCTTGAGGCCTTCCAATGTGACTGCATCGGCCCCTTGTACCAGCAGTTGCTGCTGCGCCAAATCCTCAATACTGTCCCGACAACTGTCTTGGTCCGAGCATCGTGCCAGTGGCGAGTTGTGCGAGAGCGTCATCAGCACAGGGTCCGACTTGGAATGCCGGATGCACAGGTCTGCGTACAATCAACAGGCAGGATATAGGCATGGCTTTACAGACACCAGGCACTGTTCAAACTGCACTGACAAGCTATGGCTCCCTCGTGAGTAATACAAGCCTAGCGCAGACTTGAAACAATGAGAAAGAAACATAGAAGTACAGCTGCAAGCAGCAGTGTGGTGTGCTTATGTGATGTTACAACAGGCCAGGATGTGATGTTTACAAAACGTCGTGCTTTTGTCAGACTAAAACTGCACATTTATAGTTTTTTGCCGGTAATTTTCTGCCTGTGAGTTATCAAGTAGCCCTCAGTGCAAACACTATTACACTTAAATGTTACTTTGCGATAACTGCCTAATATATTATTCTGGAGAATACACCTGCAGTTTTTGCCAGCTGATTTCAGCCCATTGGTTATAAAGGTCTCCATCACAATGACTCCAATTTCAACAGTGCTTTGCATTAAAAAAAAGTCATTGCAAGTCGTGCTAAATGTTGTCCATGCAACACTGTCCAGGCACTTGTAATGATGGAACTCTGTGCTGGAGCTAGAGCCTGGCTGGTAAAGACAGGAAAAGTGAGGTCACTGAATCTGGCCATGTACACAGCAGTCAAGTGTGCAAAGCACAGCTGTGAAACACCTGCTTACTCTATCCTGCGTCAATCGGACTCTTGTAGCATTCCAGCGTATACGAGTGTCTGGCGGACATCCTGTTTGCCATGAACTTTGTTCCAGGTTCAACAAGCTAAGTGACAATAAGCCCACAGTTCTATGAAGGCCATAGTTATTGCAGTTTTCAGTGAAACTTTGTTGAGTGGAATAGCATATTGGGAAATTATTTTTACTGTAAAGTGCTGCTCTTGGACAAATAATTCATCTTATAGGTAATGTAGTAGTACCATGTTAGCCACCGTACTTGAAAAATTGGTACAGGAAACAAGTGCTTTTTCCACTGGTTCTCACATACAATGTAGTACCTGCAAACCCCAGTTAATTAGCTTCTGTGAACGCTGCGACTATCCGACAGCTGTTGGGACAAATGATAACATGGGCTGCAATTTTCATGTATTCACTAATGTCCACCAAATCCAGCCTGACCGAACTTTATTGTGGCTGTCGTAAGTCATACGTAGCTAGTGTTCAAGCAACAAAACACACCAGTGAACAAATGCAGCTACTTCATAACAGCATGTACTTGGCCTTATAGCATGCCCGTATAGCTAATTCTATCAATGTAGTGTACTGAACTTTGAACAGTCAACTCCACGAACAGTCCACGAGGGACTGTTCTAACAGCTGTCAAGTTCTACAGCCAGTCTCCCAATAAACATCCCGTTTTCTTGCAAAGCATAAGACTTTTCATTTTATTTTCATCTCTTCTAAAGCAGTACTCTTGCAACAGAGGTTTAGTATAGATGTTGGTCTAAAACGTGTGCTACGTGTCATCATGAGAGTGGTGATCACTGACGCAGCTGCTGTGCAGTTTCGCAGTGTTCGAGTAACCTTTGCGACCACTCCCCCGAATCATTTCGAAACGAGTGATTTAAGCAGCACTTTCTAGAAAGCTTCTCAAGTTGCTTTTCCCGATTTGATGTGCCTATTTACTGAATATGAAGACCCTCTCCTCTGAACAATAGCCTTCCCAAGAAGTAGGTGTTAAGTGCTTTCTGTTTCACTATAATTCGAGGGTAGTGCCAGCCAGGTCATCCTTAATTTCAAATGCGCATGTGCCAGGGGGTTGTTCGTGAGGAACAGTCCCTCTGGCTATATGTTTCTTGTTTCTGTGCCTGTACTACCTAAAAGACACCCATTCCTTTAAGTTCCGGGAAGAATATTCGGTGCTCGCGGTACAGCGTGCATGCTTGC